>NC_134570.1:243198342-243502016 GCF_050947875.1 Dermacentor variabilis
GTAAGGCGGGGGAGACCGACCCGCTGGCGAGCTGGCAAAAGAAAATTGAAACGTGGCTCATGAAAATGGACAAGGAGAACGAAACCATAAAAGCAGGACAGCTACAAAATGGAGGACCAATTGCGCTATTACAGGCGCAAGTGAACCAACAATCTTGCAAGATAGACGCCGTAAGCACGTCGATGGATACCTTAGGCACGACAATAGCTAGGCTGTGCGAGAAAATCGGCGCAATAGAAGCGATTCTTAATAGAAATGGATAAAAATTCGGTTAAGAAAAATGCCTCCACATTCTGGCAGCGGATGTGCAGGGGGTACCAGAGGAAAAGAGCGTAGCTGCAAGAATACCTCGAGCTGCAACAAGAAGCACCCGTAGCCATAGTCGTGCAGGAAACGGGAAAGACCCCTGTTAGATTATAGGTTACCAAAGCTTTGACAGCGGCAAGGGGGATAAACGCCGAGTCGCCACCTTCGTAAAGCGAAACATTGCAACCATTGTCCATGATGTCTCCCCCAGCGAGGCAGAGGCTGTTCTCGTTGAAATTATCGCAGGGAAGAAAAATAGATATAGCATATTCCTGCTGAATGTGTACAGCGCGCCCAAGCAAAAGAAAATTACATTCATTACTTTATTCTGCAAAGCACTCAAAGCCGCAGACGGGAGACCTCTAATCATTATAGGAGATTTCAACGCGGCTCACGAGGAATGGGAATATATATACAGGAACGCCAAAGGTAGACGAATATGGGAAGATATACAAACGCTAGGGCTTACTCTACATACTGACCCATGCGTCCCTACGCGCACAGGCAACAGTATAACCAGAGACACAGCACCCGACCTCACGATAAGCCATATGGCGGGAACAGTAACATGGAAAAGCACAGGACAAAATCTAGGCAGCGACCACTTAATTATTTCGCTCACGCTAGGAAAAGGCGTCAAAACTCGCCTCATCAAACAACCGAAATTAACGGAGGCGTTCATAAATTCAGAGAGATAAGAAAGGAGGCATCACTGCCGGACGATATCTACAATAGCGACGAGTGAACACACCTCCTTAAAATGCACATAGGGGAAGCGACTACAACTGTAGAGGATGAGGACGCACCCCCAGCAATAGACAGCAAACTGCTGAACATGTGGAGCAGAAGGGGTAACCTGGAGAAAAGACTCAAGGCACAAATATGGAACATGAATGTCCGGCGCGAACTAGCCAGACTCAACAAAGAAATAGAAACATATGCGATTAAGCTCAACGAGCAGAATTGGTACAGCAAGTGCGATGAGATGGAAGTCAATATGAGTCTCTCCAAAACCTGGAGCCTCCTCAGACATCTAATCGACCCTAGTAAATCAAAAATGCAAGCTAGCACAAACCAGGTGAGAACGACGCATGGTTTTGTTGGCACAGATGACGAGCTCATTAGCGAGCTCCAAGAGACATCTTGGCAAAGCAGAGAGCGAGGCGTTTAAGGACTACGAGGGACCTCCCAATCCAGATCTCGATGCCCCCATCACCACGAAAGAGGTTAGAGCAGAGATTAATAACCTCAGAAAGAGATCGGCCCGCGGTCCGGACGGGATAACAAACGCAGCTCTCAGGAATTTAGACGATGAGTCCATGATTGCATTGACCAAATTCATGAACCAGGTGTGGGAGAAAGGAGAACTTCCAAAAACATGGAAACAGGTGGACGTAGTCTTTATTCCCAAGCCAGGCAAAGTACCCGGCTTGAACAACATGCGACCAATCTCCCTCACCTCGTGTGTAGGGAAATTGATGGAGCATGTTGTTCAAACAAGACTGACCAGTTACATCGAGGAGAATGGCCTCTGGCCGCATGAAATGGTTGGATTCAGGCCAGGACTCAGTACACAAGATGTCACGCTCAGACTTAAGCATGATATCCTAGACCGATACGACTCAACTGACACCAGGGCGATCCTAGGCCTCGACCTCACTAAGGCATTTGACAACGTTAGCCATAAGGATATCTTGGTAGGCCTCGAAAAGGTAGGTGTGGGACACAGGCTACATGCATACATCAAAAACTTTCTGTCACAGAGGGAGGCGAATATAAAATTTCTGGTTGTAAAATTCCCTCCCATCACACTTGGGAGCAAGGGGACGCCGCAAGGGTCGGTGCTATCACCCTTACTATTCAACATAGCGATGAGGGGTCTCCCGGCGGAACTCAATAAGATTAAATTGACTAAATTTAGCCTGTACGCGGATGATATCAACATCTGGGTTAACAGTGGGAGTGACACAGCCACCGAACTTAAACTACAGGTAGCAGCGAATATGGTGGAGGAGTGTGCGGCCAACAGAGGCTTGGCGTGCTCGCCACAGAAATCGGAGTTGTTAATCATTGAGTCAAAACATCAAAGGGGAGCAGCAGACCCATCAATGTTTTCGTAAATGGAAATGATGTTTCTAAGGTGGAGGAAATCAGAATTCTGGGCATGTATATCCAGAGAAATGGATGCAACCTCACGACAATCAAAAAGCTAGAAGGATACGTGGCGCAGGTCACGGGGATCTTTACGAGAATTTCACTCAAAGGCAGGGGCCTCAAAGAGAACAGCCTCCTCAGACTCATGCAAGCCTTCATTACCAGCCGTATAGCGTATGCCACACCGTATCTTGTGTTTAGACGAGAAGGAGAAAATAGATGCGATCATTAGGAAGAGCGTTAAAAGAGCGCTAGGGCACCCAGACTCGACCTCGACAGACGCCCTCCTCAAAATGGGGGTTCACAACATGCTAGTTGAGCTCACTGAGGCAGTACGAGTACCTGAGTTGGAAAGATTAGGCCAGTTTAAAGCAGGCAGAAAAATCATGGAATGGGTAGGAATCCAATGCGACAGGGGTGCCCCAACTGACAAGAAAGACATTCCGTTGTACGTGCGTAAACGCTTCCGTATCGCCCCCCCCCCTACCTAAAAATATGCATCCTATCTACAACAAAGAGAAGAGAGCTCACAGGGCTCTAGTAAATAAACTTAAAAACACACCGGCGCATAAAGTATAGCGCACGTGGACGCCGCTTGCGGCAGAGACGGGGCGGCGGTGTCGACGGTGGTTGGTGGCGACGGGTGCGTCAAGATATAGCGTGCTCCACGTGCACGAGGGACGCCTGTACGGCCGAGGAGGTTGCAGTAGCGCTCGCTTGTGCGGGTACAAGAGCGGGAGTAATATTATGCGATAACAAATTAGCTATACGAAATTTTAACAAAGGGAGAATCTCGGAAGAAGCCCTCCACGTTCTGCTCAAGAACTATCCCAGGAGGGACATAACCTTTGTTTGGGTACCGGCCCATGAAGAAGTCCCAGGCAACGAAGCCGCTCACGAGCTCGCCCGAGCACTCTACCACCGGGCAACTCTAGAGCAGCCAGTTCCAGGGATAAAAGATAGCATCATCGCGTATAGGGAAATTGTCGATCATTACAAAGCCGAAAGAAGAATCTTTCCGCCTCCGCATCGGTCTCTCTCTCTGGAGGACGCCCGCATTTGGCGACACCTCCAGGGAAACAATTATACATCACCACATTGGATCTACTTAACACAAACGAGGGACTATAACGACGCCCTCTGCAAAACTTGTAAGCAAGAAGGTACGCTAGACCATATAATATGGGAATGTACTAGCTCCCCAGCGGCCAAGGAAAACATTGACAGTAGAGAAGCCTGGGAGGCCTTGCTCCAGAGCGAGGCTGAAGACGACCAGCGTCGAACAATCCGCCTGGCCGTTGAGGCCGTGAAGACTCACCGTCCTCAACGCGCGGGGACTGCTTCGCCCCCCCCCCCCCCCCCCACCTACGTGTAGGTTAAGAGGCGGGGTACCCCAGCTCGGTAGAATAACAATCAATTCATTTATGCCCTCGTGAGAAGTGAAGTGCAGCAAGCGATCCAAGGTCCCGTTCCAAGCAGCAATGCGCCGCCAGTTTTGTCACGAAAAGACAATTCAAGATGTACCCGGCGTCGGCGAGACAGACAGTTGTACAAGATGGCGTACAAAAAACTCAAGCCGGCGTCTTCAGCCTCTACTTCTTCTTCAGCGCCCACCTCTTGCCGATTAAGCTTGGTGCTGAGCTAGTTGGTGACGCATTCTTTAAAACTGAAGCGCTACCTAAACGCGACCTTCAGTTTTTATGCGAAGCATATTACTAGAGCTCAACCCAGCTCCTCAGGCGCGTCGGTGTCGCCTTCAAGGCTGACCACGTGATACCGTGACGTCACGACAGAGGAGAAACGGGGCTCCAACTCGCGCCGTCGCTCGCGGCGTCGCTCGCGGCGGTATATAAGCAGCTGCGCTTGTTTCTAGGTGGCTTTGGCTTAACTCTTGCAAGATGGGCTGGGTGGGAATCGAACCAGGGTCTCCGGAGTGTGAGACGGAGACGCTACCACTGAGCCACGAGTACGATGCTTCAATGCGGTACAAAAGCGCCTCTAGTGAATGCGGTGTTGCCTTAGAAACTAGCTGTTTCTAAGGCTCAGGCGTGCGTCGCTTGCTCAGGCGCACATTTCGTTGCCGCGCCGAACGCTGCGTTGCTCGACGCTCACCGCGTCCAATGCGGGGCGCGTAGTCGCTGCGCCGTAGCCCATTGTCTTACACCCCTTGGCGGGTCGACGGGAACGCTGTCGCGTTCCACTCTTGAAGGCGAAGCAGAGTAACGCATGAGTTGTTTCTTCGTCTAGCCGAACCAAATATAGCCAAGCAACAGCAGTTTACCAGGCTAAACAGTGGTTCAACAACTAAAATAAAGGCTAGTATGCTTCGCATCCTGGGCTTAACCTTAGCTAAGCCACAGCCATTTTTTAACCTCTTGCCGAGCGCGCCCGTTCCAGTCACTTTTTCTCAGCGCTGGCTTGTGACACCTAGCGACATTATTCTACCGCCAAAAGAAAAGCATCGACCCGATGCTAACTCAACTACAATGCTTACTAAAAGAAAGTGGAAGTACGGAGGTCGTATGCGATCAGGTTGGCGCCGCCGTAACGCGCGAAATACGGTTTGAGGCAAATAACGTGCACTATCTCTGAGTGGTGCGGTTGACGCCGAGGCGACACGGCACCGTCGGGAATTACCTCATAGTTCACTTCACTAACGCGGCGTATAGCTATGCAGGGTACAAAGCATTGTCACGTGGTAGTGACGGTGAAGAAAGCAGCAATACGGTGGAATACAAACTAGCTTTTATGGGGCGAACCTGTGCCCACAAAAACAGGCTAGACTTATAGCACAACGATAACGGCGAACACTGTCGGCGATCGTCGGAAATTTGATCAGCGGGTCAAGCGCGTCGGCTTTTATAGAGCAGTCGTCGAATGTTCCAGACTAATTGTTCGGACCCGCGTGCCTTCCACAAAGTTCTACACCATTCGCGTCAGGTGATGAAATCAGATAACATAAGGTTCGGCGACAATAGACAACGGATAGAAGCATCGATAACTTTCGAGAAACTTCGGATACATGCAGGCGCGTCCCACGGTGTGCGATTACATTTGTTAGGTGGCGAAACCTGGTTGCCCGGTAAAGATAAGTACACGTGTCAATACCCCCCTCTTAAAAAGCATCGTCCCGATGCTACAAATATAAGAGCGAAACACAAAAGGACACTTATCAAACATAAGTAACGAAACAACGAAAAGAAACAAAGTCCAAAGGTCAGTTACGCGAAGCCCCAAAGTTCATTAACACTGGTAGTACGACTTGAGTCGCACAACGTGGACCATTTCAGGTCGTGAGCGGCGCCGCTGGGATAGCGAAATGCCGTCTGGCACGACCTCATAGTCCAGTGCACCAATACGTCGGATGATCTTGTACGGTCCGAAATAGCGACGCAAAAGCTTCTCGCTCAGTACTCATGGCGTATAGGGGTGCAAACCCAAACACGGTCACCGGGCTGGTACTCGACGAAGCGTCGTCGGAGGTTGCAGTGTCTGCTGTCGGTCCTCTGCTGGTTGTTGATTCGCAGGCGGGCGAGCTGTCGGGCTTCTTCGGCGCGCTGGAGATAGGTAGCGACGTCAAGATTTTCCTCGTCAGTGACATGCGGCAGCATGGCGTCGAGCGTCGTCGTCGGGTTCCTGCCGTAAACCAGCTTAAATGGCGTGATCTGTGTTGTTTCATGCACCGCCGTGTTGCAAGCGAATGTTACGTACGGCAGGACCGCATCCCACGTCTTGTGCTCGACGTCGACGTACATTGCTAGCATGTCGGTGAGGGTCTTGTTCAGGCGCTCCGTGAGACCATTCGTCTGTGGATGGCAGGCAGTTGTCCTCCTGTGACTTGTCTGGCTGTATTGCAGAATGGCTTGCGTGAGCTCTGCTGTAAAAGCCATTCCTCTGTCGGTGATGACGACTTCTGGAGCACCATGTTGCAGCAGGATGTTCTCGACGAAAAACGTCGCCACTTCGGCTGCGCTGCCTTTCGGTAGAGCTTTAGTTTCAGCGAAGCGGATGAGATAGTCCGTCGCAACGAAGATCCACTTATTTCCGGACGTTGATGTCGGAAACGGCCCTAACAAGTCCATCCCGATCTGCTGAAAAGACCGGTAAGGAGGCTTGATTGGCTGTAGTAATCCCGCTGGCCTTGTCAGTGGTGTCTTGCGTCGCTGACAGTCTCGGCATGTCCTGACGTAACGGGCGACATCGGCGGTTAGGTGCTGCCAGTAATACTTTCCTTGCATCCTCGATAGCGTCCGGGAGAAACCGAGGTGCCCAGCGGTCAGATCGTCATGTAGGGCGCGCAGTACTTCTGGACGCAGTGCCGACGGAACAACAAGAAGGTAGTTGGCGCGGACTGGTGAGAAGTACTCCTTCACGAGTAGGTTGTTTTGAAGCGCGAACAAAGATAATCCACGCCTAAATGCCCTAGGTACAACGTCAGTGTGCCCTTCCAAATACTCGACTAGGGCTTTTAGCTCCGGGTCCCCTCGTTGTTGTTCGGCGAAGTCTTCCGCGCTTATTATGCCAAGGAAGGCGTCGTCATCCTCGTAATCTTGCGGCGGCGGGTCAATGGGGGCGCGTGATAGGCAATAGGCATCTGAGTGTTTCCGTCCGGACTTGTATGTTAAAATGATGTCGTATTCTTGTAGTGTGAGGCTCCACCGTGCCAGCCGTCCTGAAGGGTCCTTTAATTTAGCTAGCCAACACAACGCGTGATGGTCGCTGACCACTTTGAATGGCCTGCCATAGAGGTAAGGACGAAATTTCGCTGTAGCCCAAACAATGGCGAGGCATTCCTTTCGGTTGTAGAATAATTGCCTTCCGCTTTTGACAACGACCGGCTAGCGTAAGCTATCACGTTGTGATGACCCTAATATGGGATAAAGGCTCGTGTGCTCAATGGTTTGGTTAGTTCTCTTAGGCGGAGCCTCCGAGAACCCAATTGAGGACAAAGCCGTTGGTTTGAACACACACACACAAAGTCTTTTAATGAAACAAAAGAAAGCTTAGAATAAGTAGAAGAAAATAGAAAACAGAAAACAAACACTCAAATAGGCATAATCACAGATAGAAACACACATGCGGCTTGCATGCAGTTAACGAGTACACGAGTCCGGGCTTGCCACGAGAGCAGGGACGCGTAACAGTCTCGACACGGCGACGCGGCGACAGGCTAGCGAAAGGAGCGGCGCCGGTCTCACCATAGGTCGCGGTACAAGCTGATCGACCGGGCGAGCGACATGAGCGCGCCAGCTCTGGCTAGGCGAGGTAAAGCGGGCGGCTTGGTGGCAGGAGTAGACGGCGGCAGCGTTCTGGCCGGGCAGCTGGATGTAGAGCTCGGGCCCGTAGCCCGACGGCTCTTGTCTCGCCCACGGGCGCAGAAGCTAGAACGCCGGCCTCGGGCAGCAGGCGGCACGACAGACGGGGGTGGCGTTCTGGCCGGGCAGCTGGCTTAGAACTCGGGCCCGAAGCCCGACTGTTCTCGTCCTGCCCACTGGCGCAGTAGCTCACCGGCCTTGAGGAGCTGGCGGCACGCTCAGGTAGACGGGCGACGCACAGGAACAGGTTGGCAGGAGGCCCCGGTCGGGTGAAGTCCTGGTGGGCTCGGGTCCGGAACCCGACGGCCCGTCTTCAACGCCCGCTCCGGTGGTTGACCTCCTCCTGCCGTCGCTTCCTGGGACTCTCCTGGCGTCTCCCCGGCGTCTCCCTGCGTGTCCTAGAGCGTCCGCTCCTTCTGCCAGCGCATCACGCTTTTTCTTCTTGTCTGGCCGATTCGGCATTCTCGGATTGGCTGCCTGACTCCCCGTGGTCTTTTCCGATTGGTTGCTTTTCTTCTTTTTGTTGTTTCATGCGCCGCGCGTTCTTGTGCCGGACGCTCTTCGGCTTCGTTGTTTTCATCCTTCCACCTCGGCGGGCGTGCACTCAGTGTCGTCTGCTCCTGACCGTCCCGATATCCGCACCGTGTCGCGCACCACACATCACACACGTGTTCATGTCCATCTTTTCTCTGAACTAGGACGGCACCGAGGCCTAGGCTACTGGCGTGCGTCTGTATTTCGGTATCGGCGTGCTCGTCGAAGTGCGCAAGTACGGGCGGCGACTGCATGCGTCGTTTGAGTTCTTGAAATGCGTCGGATTGCGGCGTTTCCCACTTGAACTCGACGTCACATTTAGTTAGCTTTGTCAGCGGCTAAGCGATGCGTCAAAAGTCCTTGACAATTCGCCTGCAGTAGGCACACATGCCAAGAAATCTACGCACTGCCTTCTTGTCGGTGGGCTGCGGGAACTTTGCAATGGCAGCTGTCTTCTGCGGGTCGGGGCGGACTCCAGACTTGCCTATGACGTGGCCTAGGAACAGAAGCTCACCGTAAGCGAAGCGGCACTTTTCTGGCTTCAGAGTAAGCCCTGATGACTTGATGGCCTCTAGTACTGCTGCAAGCCGCCTAAGGTGATCGTCGAAATTTCCGGCGAAGACAACGACGTCATCAAAGTAAACGAGACAGGTCTGCCACTTCAATCCTGCTAAAACCGTGTCCATCACGCGTTGGAACGTTGCAGGCGCCGAGCACAGTCCAAATGGCATAACCTTGAACTCGCAGAGGCTGTCTGGGGTGATGAAGGCGGTCTTTCCGCGATCTCTTTCGTCGACTTCTATTTGCCAATAGCCAGACTTGACGTCCATCGGCGAGAAGTATTTAGTGTTGCAGAGCCGATCCAATGCGTCGTCCATCCGTGGGAGGGGGTATACGTCCTTCTTCGTGATCTTGTTCAGACGACGATAATCGACGCAGAAACGTAGGGTTCTGTCCTTTTTCTTCACCAGGACAACAGGGGATGCCCACGGGCTTTTCGACGGCTGGATGATATCGTCGCGCAGCATTTCGTCGACTTGTTCTCTTATAGCTTTACGTTCTCGCGGCGAAACTCGGTAAGGGCTCTAACGGAGTGGTCAAGCGCACTCCTCGGTGATTATGCGATGCTTGGCAACTGGTGTTTGTCGAATCCTCGATGACGTCGAAAAGCAGCCTTTGTATCGTCGGGGTAGACTTCTCAGCTGCTGTTGCTTAATCACGGGGAGACTTGGATTAATGTCGTAGTCTGGTTCGGGAACCATGGTCGTCGGGGTAGATGCGGTGGAATCCGAGAGGACAAACGCGTTACTGGTTTCCAGAATTTCCTCGATGTACGCGATCATCGTGCCCTTGTTGATGTGCTTGAACTCCCGGCTGAAGTTTGTCAGCAACACTTCGGTTTTCCCTACATGCAGTCAAGCGATCCCTCTTGCGACGCAAATTTCTCGGCCTAGCAGTAGACGTTGGTCACCTTCGATGACGCCTTTTGCGTCAGCGGGTGTTTCGGTTCCGACCGAAATAACAATGCTCGAGCGAGGCGGGATGCTCACTTGATCTTCGAGAACACTCAAGGCGTGGTGACTACGAAAGCTCTCCGGCGGTATCCCTTGATCTTCCGGCAGCGTTATCGATTTTGTCTTCAGGTCTATGATTGCGCCGTGTTGGTTCAGGAAGTCCATGCCGAGAATGACGTCTCGTGAACACTGTTGGAGGATAACGAAGGTGGCAGGGTAAGTCCGGTCATGAACGGTTATTCTTGCCGTGCAGATTCCAGTCGGCGTAATGGGGTGTCCTCCAGCGGTCCGAATTTGGGGGCCCTACCATGCAGTCTTAACCTTCTTCAACTGGGCGGCCATGTGTCCACTCATTACGGAGTAATCGGCCCCTGTGTCCACTAAGGCGGTGACTGCGTGGCCGTCGAGAAGTACGTCGAGGTCGGTGGTTTTTTGTCTGGCGTTGCAGTTGGGTCTTGGCATCGGATCACGGCTGCGTCGTGTTGAACTGAAGCTGTAACGTGGCGTCGTCAAGCCGTCTTTCGTCGGTGTAGCCTTGACTCTGCTGCTTCGAGATGCGTATGCGCGCGAGTTGACGAGCTTCCTCTGCGTGTTGAGTAAGTGGCTCGGCGTCGGAAGTAAATGATGCGTTGGTGTCGTGCGGGAGCATTGCGTCTGGCGTGGGCTGGACCTCGTGCCCTAGACAGCACGGAACGCTGTGAATCGTGTTGTTTCCTGAATGGCGGTGTTGTACGCGAATGTAACGTACGGTAGGACTTGATCCCATGTTTTATGCTGGACGTCTACATACATAGACAGCATGTCAGCAATAGTTTTGTTTAGCCGTTCCGTCAGTCCGTTGGTCTACGGATGATAGGCAGTGGCTTTGCGATGCTGCGTGCAGCTAAGCTCGAATATGTCCTCTATCAGTTGGGCTGTAAAGGCAGTTCCTCTGTCGGTGATGACATGTGATGGGACACCATGCCTGATGAATATGTGATCGATAAAGAACTGGGCAACTTCCTAGGCCGTGACACGTTGTACAACGTTTGTTTCGGCGTAGCGTGTTAGATAGTCTGTGGCGACTCTAATGCACTTGTTTCCGCTGGCAGACAAGGGAAAGGTCTTAGAAGATCCATGCGATTTGATCAAATGGCGCGTAGGTGGTGCGATGGGGTGGAGTAACCTCCCGGGCTTCAAAGACGGCGATTTCCTGCGTTGACACTCACGGCAGCTTTGCACGTAACGCTACACTGTGGTAGAAAGTCTGGGCCAGCAGTACGCCTGGCGTACTCTTAGTACCTGAAAATCCTAAGTGTCCAGACATGGGCTTATCATGGCAGGCTAGGAGAATGTCATCACGGAGGGCGGCACGTACGATAAATAGATACTTTTTGTCGCGGGCACTCGAGTTTTTCTTGTAGAAGACACCCTTTCGGATACTGCGAGAAGTGTGTCGTGGGATTGTACCATTCTTGCCTTCTAGGTGATCGATGAGAAGGCGTATTTCGGCGTCCTCGTGCTGCCATAAGATCAGGTCGGATGCGGTGAGGGCCTCAAGGAATGCGCCGTCTTCGTCCATGTCCTTATCGCAAGTTTTGACGGGAGCGCGCGACAACGTGTCCGCATCTGCGTCTTTACGGCCCGATTTGAAGACGATGGTAACATCGAACTCCTGCAGACGGAGACTCCATCGAGCAAGTCGCCCGGACGGGTCTCGTAAGTTGGCTAACCAACACAAGGAATGGTGGTCTGTCACCACCTTGAAAGGGCGACTGTAGAGATAAGGCCGAAATTTTATGATAGCTCACACAACCGCTAGGCACTCTTTCTCGGAGGTGGAGTAATTGATTTCGGCGCGTGAAAGGGTGCGACTGGCGTGAGCGATCACTCGTTCGACGTCTTCCTGGTGTTGAACGAGTACAGTGCCAAGACCGATGCTGCTTGCGTCGGTATGCACCTCGGTGTCAGCGTCCTCGTCAAAGTGAGCGAGGACGTGTGATTCCTGCAGGCGCTGCCGTAACTCGGTGAAAGCTGCGTCCTGCTCATCCGTCCAAACGAAGGGTGCGTCTTCTCGCGTGAGGCGTATGAGTGGTTCGGCGATCCGGGAGAAATTAGCGATGAAGCGACGATAGTACGCACACAGACCGAGAAAGTGGCGTACTGCTTTCTTGTCACGAGGAGTCGGAAAAACAGCAACAGCAGTTTTGTCTGGGTAAGGCTGGACGCCATCGGCGTTCACGACATGCCCAAGAAACTTCAACTCTTTGTAACTGAAGTGAAACTTTTCTGGCTTTAGTGTGAAATTAGCGGAGCGGAGCACCTCAAGTACCGCCTCTAAACGCTTCAGATGTTCTTCGAAGGTCGCCGCAAACACGACGACGTCATCTAATTATGCTAAACTGTGCCACTTCAGAGCCGTCAGAACAGAGTCCATCATTCTCTGGAATGTGGCCGGTGCAGAACACCGGCCGAATGGAAGTACTTTAAGTTCGTACAGTCCATCCTGGGTAACAAAGGCAGTTTTTTCGCGTTCTCGTTCGTGAACTTCGATTTGCCAATATCGACTCTTCAAATGTATGGATCAAAAATGCCTGGTTCGCCGCAGTCGATCTAATGAATCATCGATTCGCGGAAGCAGATAAACATCTTTTTTTGTGACGTTATTCAACTTTCTATAGTCAACCCAGAACGAAGCGTTCCGTTTTTCTTTTTGACAGGGACGACCGGCGACGACCAAGGGCTTTGGAATGGTTGCATGACGTCATCGTCAAGCATTTCTTTCTCTTGTGCATTAATCACGTTGCGCTCTTTCGCCGATGCGCGATAAGGCAGTGGTCGTATCGGATGAGAATCGTCATACGTGATTATTCGGTGTCTCTTGATGGGCGTCTGGCGTACTTAAGAAGAAGATGCGAACCACTCCTTGGAGCGAAGTAGCAACTCGCGCAGCGCTTTTTGCTTTTCCTCTGAAAGGTCTGAATTGATGTCGATATTGCTCAGTGTCTGAGCCGGGTTGTCCTTTGTCATAGACGCAAAGCATTCAGGAAGGTGTGCTATGGGCTCAGCAAAAACGATAGTGGTACGATGAAACAGGTTCGATGTTCCTGGCTGAAGTTCGTCACGAGGAGCGCAGAATGTCCACCTCTAAGCATAATGAGACTGCGGGCTGCACGCACACCATGAGTCAGCATAAGGGAGGAATTGCCCTCTGCAACAGCTTCGCCGTCAAGCAGATCGTCGCATACGACCGCCACCAGGACACTTGCGCGTAGTGGTAAAGTTACACTGTCGGCGTAAACCCGAAGCGCGTTACGTCGGCAACTGTCGTGACTGTTCGCTGCTCTCTCTGTCGAAAAAGTCACTGTGTGCTCCCGGAGGTCTATAATGGCACCATACTCTCGCAGAAAGTCGACGCCCAAGATGAGGTCCCGGGAACAATGGCGGAGTATAAGGCAGCTGGCTGGAAACTTACATCCACGAATTTGTACTCTGACGGTGCACATGCCCAACGGTGTTACGATGTGCCCGCCAGTAGTACGAATTCGCGTTCCAGACCAAGGCGTGATAACTATTCTAAGTTCCGTCGCTAGTTTTTTGCACAAAACTGAGTAGTCGGCACCCGAGTCCAATAACGCACTAACGTGGCGGCCGTCGAGCACAACAGGTATGCCTAGCGAGAGTCTGTCGCTGTGTTCGGCTGTTGTCGTCGCTGAATCGTGCTGAATAGACCGTGCTCGCGTCGTTGGGAGGTATTCAGAAGGGCGATTATCAGCGGCCTCGGCCCCGATGGTCGCTGTTCTTAGTTTTCCCGGCGAGGGCTTGGCGATCGTCCCTGCGCTGCCATTGGAGGGCTTCTAGGAGCTGGGGAAGATCGCCTGGGGGACGGCGAGCGCGACTGCCGCCGCGGGAACAGTGGCATACTCTGCTGGTTCAGGTACTCTTCAATCGCCCTAGGCCTTTCGCCATATGTGGCCCTTGGTGACCACGTCACGCGGAAGCCCGTTCCAGTCTGATATTGTTTTTGGAAAGAAAGAAAGCTGGTAAGCTTCAGTTCGGCATCGTGGCACTACTATTGTCGAGTTGTGTTTGCCGCGTGTTGTGCTGGAAGTATTATTTTACATGTAAGAATCAAAATTATACCTTGTTAAATTATTAGTAAAATATTTTTGCGCGCACAATTGACAAGGACACAGTGAAGGGGGACACACGAGCGCTCGTGTGTCCCCCCTTCACTGTGTCCTTGTCAATTGTGCGCGCAACAATATTTTACTATGAATTCGTACCAACTCTCCCAACTATCAGTTCTACTTGTTAAATTACTAATACCACCATGCAGCAGTTTTAAACGGTGTAACTTGCGGCGGGATTGAAGCGTATGGGCACTTGCGGTATACGTGACCGGCTTCTCCACAGTGGTAGCACAGAGGCCCTCTGTCCGGGGTACGCCAGACGCCAGATTTCCTTTCGAGCGGGCGCCGATCCTCCATACGTTAACAGGACAACAGTACTTTTGGGAAGACAGTAAATACTCTTTCTGCATAATCTTACATGCTAAAGAAGTATATTTATTAATATTGCAATAAGGAAAAAGAAACAGATGTACTTATTGATCACGAAAATATCGAAAAGATGTTCGTTTCAAACGTGATTCATTTGACATTGAATCATTAGTCACCGCATAGTTCTCAGAACCAATCTGTATCCAGCAAAATAAAACAATCAAATAAACAAGTAATAAACGACGCGTCTGAAGTCACTCCCGTAAATCCGCGAGAAAAGTCCGCTTCAAGCGACGGTAACCATTCCGTGTGATTTTGGCACTACGATGCGTAGCTCAAACGCCAGAGACGTAATTGGGAACGCCCCCCGGCTCTCCAGTGCGGAGAAAGGCAGCGGCGGCAACGCGTCTGGCGCATTGGCGAAGCTTTGGCCCCCTCTCGTATTCTACCACCATCAACTGCGTAAAGAAGATGAGGATAGCAATGGGGGCTTGTTGGCATAGAGTTTTTTTTTGCAGGAAACTCTATGCTTGTTGGTACGGCATATCTTATTTTGTTATAGCGCAAGCTTGACACGGACAACAGAAGCGCTGTGTGTGTCAGATGTGGCTTCTGTTGTCCGTGTCAAGCTTGCGCTATAACAAAATAAGATATGCGTAAAGAAGGCGCGTCGGTATGGCTGAGCTCTTTCACGCGCGACTGAACAAATCCGTTTCTCACCGCTTTCGAACCAACCAGGACTTCGCAGTGGCTGTCAGGTATACGAAGGGCCAAAATGTGGTATTAGACCTACATGTACGAAGAACGCGTAATTTTCATCGCCGTGTTCAAAACACGCAGCCAAGAGCGTTGAATTGAAATCTGGGGTTTTACGCGCCAAAACCACGATTAGATTATGAGGCACGCTGTAATGGGGGACTCCTGATTAATTTTTACCACCAGGGGAACTTTGACGTGCCCCCAATGCACATTTTCCATTTCGCCCCCATTGAAATGTGGCCGCAAAGGCCGCGATTGTGCTTAGCAGCCCAACACCATAGCCGCCAAGCTGGGTGCGGCTAAGTGCGTTCCGCAGAATCTAGTTCAGCTAGCATGAACGTCGCGAAGCACAAGAAATTTAGGGATAATATGTAGACTAAGTGCATTTTCATGCTAGGAAAAGTACGTTGCTTGTCTTCTTTTGAATCATGCTGAATTTGTAACCTTCCAATCTGGAAGTAAAGAAAAAATGAAGCTGCCATAATCCTTTATGTAGTAGGTAGGCGATCGAGCATCGACTATTTCGAATACAAATCGACTACGAATAGTAAGTATGGAATATCGAATCGAATGTCGAATAGACAAACGCAGACGCACATATTGACAGCAAGAATACTTATTTCGGTTTAATTAGGAACATATTTGTACTAAATAGACAGTCTACTATAATGGACAATCAGGATCGTTTTAAACACATGATAACTACAGCCTTCGTGAAAAGAACACTCGACAACTTCGGTGCCTGGTGGCAAACAAGATTTCCAAGAATGACAGGCGGCTGTACGACCAACTTGACAAAAACACAAATAGTTAAGAATATATCTGAAATCGTGGAAAAGAAAAAAGTTTACGCGCAATCCTGGCCCTGCTAAAGTGGATCTCCAGTGAAGCTGTTGCACAACCACCACTACAATTGCTGAGGGGGGTGTGCAGTGCTTTATTGATGGCGCGAATGCATGTTTGGAGCTTGTTCTTTGTTGAAACGTGCGCTGTGCTGCACGCTGTATTTGGGATTCCAATGAATGCACGCACTACTCATTTCTCTTTGCTGATTGCTTGTAGCCTCTGCATTACGAGGGGAATGACCCATTGCATTTTTCGCTTGATTAGGGGAGTGTAGGCTATTGCTGATGATGATAATTTTTGTTCACGGACGGAGACGAAAACTGCCGACCACAGAGAGGCTAGCAGCTTCGCTGTAAAATGTAATGAGATATTTCTGTGCCCTAGACACAATAAATGGCCTGTTGTAAGGAAAACTTCACTGGTTGTAACGCAAAAGAACAAACTGCTACATGACTAGACTGCAAGAAAGACTATTTGGCAGGCCAGAACCAAAATAGCCGGTTGTCATGTACTAGGCGGAAAGAAGGGGAACCGAGCGGCCCGGTTTTGTAAGGGCACCGTTTTTTGTAAGAGCGCTCGTACATATTTGTTAGTCAGAACTGTATGAAGGCAACAGATAATGAAGAAAAGGACAGCATAGGGGAAGCTATTTGCATTTTTTGATTGCAGTGTAAAAATGAGAAGCAAAAGGGAAATGAAGGAACAAACAACTTGCTGACGGTGATAGCCGAATCCATAACCTCCTCATCAGGCACGATGCACTACTAATTGTACTACGGCGACGGCAGTTCCCACGTCCATTCATTTGGGTATTTATGTATGTGCACAATACATAGTCCAACCCGCCGTGGTTCCTTAGCGGCTATGGTGTTGGGCTGCTGACCGCGAGGTCGCGAGATCGAATCCCGGCCACGGTGGCGGCATTCTGACGGGGGTGAAATGCGAAGACATCCGTGTACTTGGATTCAGTGCACATTAAAAAAAATCTAGGAGGTTCAAATCCAATAAAAATGCATGAAAAAGCTACTTGGCTGAGGTGGGGAACGATCTCCTGTCTTCTCATTTTTTATTTATTTTATTTCATTGAATACTGCCAGCCGCCATTTGGTAGCCAAGGCAGGAGTGGAACAAGCATACATCGCTGTACAACGCGACACAACAAAGCGAGCGCACAGACAATAAAAAGAGCGCGCACAGGAGCAAGAACAAATATGTTGCGTTTCTCAAAAGAAACGCAAAAAATAAGAGCATGAACAAACACACAGCGTCTGTAACAGAGACACTACAGCAGATAAGAAAGAATCTTGGTTTGTCAAGCTGACCACGTCACGCGGAAGCCCGTTCCAGTCTGATATTGTTTTTGGAAAGAAAGAAAGCTGGTAAGCTTTAGTTCGGCATCGTGGCACTACTATTGTCGAGTTGTGTTTGCCGCATGTTGTGCTGGAAGTATTATTTTCCATGTAAGAATCAAAATTCGTGCTTGTTAAATTATTAATACTACCATGCAGCACTTTTAAACGGTGTAACTTGCGGCGGGATTGAAGCGTCTGGAGTTCAGATTGCCTTAGTAGATTAGTGACAGACACAAGTCTACCATATGCGTTGTAGATGAATCTTAGTGCTTTCTTTTGAACGCCTTCAATGCGATTTATATCGACTTGGGTGTGCGGATTCCAAAAAACGTCTGCATATTCCAGCAATGGGCGTACTAATACAGTGTAGGCTGTTAACTTTGTTTTAGTTGTGCAGTGCTTTAGGTGGTTTCTTAACAGCCAAAGCCTGTTGGACGCCTTTGAAACCAAATGCCCGATATGCGAGCTCCAGATTAAGTTACTGCTAAATACAACCCTCAGGTATTTGTATTCATTTACATGAGAAATGGCTGTGCCGTTAATTTTGTATGTGTAGTTATGAACATGCTTCTTGTGTGTAATTGTCATTTTTGGACACTTTGAGGTATGTAAAGACATTTCCTAGGACAGAGAACACTTTCAAACCTCTTATAGGTAATCGTTTAGTATACTATGATCCTCAGCATTTTGAATAGGTAGGTATGCAACGCAGTCGTCTGCGAAAGAATGGCATTGCACTGGGGAATCGAAACTCAAGTCATTGAAATAAATAAGGAACAGAAGTGGACCAAGCACGGAGCCTTGATGGACTCCTGAAAGAACTGAAGCTGGTGGAGAATCGGAACCAGAGATCTGGACGTACTGGTGCCGATCAGAAAGGTAGGAGTCAAGCCACTGAACAAGACGCTGATTTTGCAGCAGATGTCGGAGTTTTACCACCAGCTTACGGTGCGAAACACGATCGAAGGCCTTCGCGAAATCTAGAAATATTGCGTCTATTTGGTCACCGTTATCAAGGCGTGCCAAGAATTCATTGGTTGTGTGAATTAGCTCTGTTACAGTGGACAGGCCACGCCGAAACCGATGTTGGCTACTAGAAAAGAAGTTGCTACTTTCTAAAAACGAACTCAAGTTCTTGAAAATGAAATGTTCCAGAATCTCACCCGAAGTACACAGTAGTGAAACTGGCGTGTAGTTACTTACACAAAGCTTGTCACCAGATTTGGGAATGGGGACGACCTTCGCAACCTTCCAGTCAGTTGGAACTTCCGAATTTAAAAGGCTTTCATTGTAAATGACCACAAGGTACCTAGCACACCATTCTTCGCAGTGGGAGAGAAACGTATTTGCGATGGCATCTGGTGCAGGAGACTTTTTTGCGTAAAAATTAAGCAGGGCAGCAACAACTACTTCGACAGATATTAGTAAGTCTGGCAAGATAAGGCACGGAGACGGAAATTCTGGGATTTACGTACTATCCGTTGTAAACACTGAAGAAAAGTAATCATTGAAAGGTGATGCAATGCAATAAGGATCATTAATTTCCCTATGATCCGAACGAATTTTACTAACTGGATCCTTCTTCTGTGTTAAGTGTGTCCGAGATTTTGCGGCGTCTGTAGTCAAAAACTTCTGCATTTTAACATTAAAGAAGTTATTGCCCGTGCGATGCTCTTACCAACGAGGGGCCATTTTCCCATGCACTTTCTTTGGATAATTATGTTCTACTACTAGGACGAACCCTGGGAGCGTTAGCCAGTGCCATCACTCACAAACCTTAGAAAATTTAGTATTCCTTAATTTCATTTAGTACCAACGAGTAATTTCCTCATTGTTGTCCTTGGTGCTACGTTTGCTGGCTTATTATATGATTTTATATATATATATATATATATATATATATATATATATATATATATATATATATATATATATATATATATATATATATATATATATATATATATGCGTGTGTGTCTGTGTGTGTGTGTGAGAGAGAGAGAGAGAGAGAGATGGCTTGCCCTACCACTCGAAAACATAGTCGGTTCGCCACTGACCACTGTGTCTGTCTAGCTTCGTCTGCTGACTCCTGGATGGTGCTAAGCAGGGGTTAGCGCGGAGAGAGAGGACGGAAAACGAGAAGATAGCATGGACGAAGGAAACGATTTATTTATTTGCTTACATGCTCATTTATTTATCCTTAGTTACAAGTAACCTACATTGCGCGCACAGGGCATTGTTATAAAAGGGAGTAATTATACAAAGTACAAGGCATACTGTGCGTTGTGTACATAGTGTATGATGTCGTAAAATACCGAATACAGATGCTGACCGGACACAGGGCTCCAGCAGCACGGGAGAGCGACCGGCCGCCGATTTCGCTCACTTGCCGGCCGACGTGGAAACAATGCCGGGCAGACAAACGATTCGAGCGCAGAATTTCCATGACGCTCGCGCGATAATGACTCACTTGGCTGTTGCCGGGACTTGGAGCAACAACAGCTGGCGGCAGAGTGGAACAACATCGTCTATCTCTTCTCGGGAACAAAGAGACGCTAGCGGCAGGTTTGTCACCCAGTATTACACTGAACACGCAAACACGCGCTATCACTAGACACGGTAAAAAAGCCGCCTCTCGACGCTGAGTACTATTTGTATGACTAACGTTGATCGTATGACTGACGTTGAAGTTTCCGGTGATCGACAAGTGCGACTGGCTGCGCGGCTGGCCGCTCGAGGCACGTGCATTCACGGGTTTCCTTCACGCTCGGAAAAACACCTACGTAGCACGTATTGAGCAACAGAAAGCCGTATCGGGAGTATTTCATGTCGCTCTACAGTTCTGTCATTGATTTGATCTATTTATAATATTTGTGAAGTTGAATAATTAATTAGGACTAATTATCTAGTCAGAGATAACGAAAAAAACGAATTGAGGTACTCCAAGCGACGGCAAACATTACCTTGGTTATGTCCCGCTACGTGGCACTCGCAAATGTTTAAACTCTGGCTAAAGTTAGCTGGGACACCCTGTACGTAAACAGCACGGCGCGAGCGGTGCAGCGGAGCGAGTCGTGGAGACACACGCAGTGCCATGTGCAGTTGAAAGTTTTCACGGCATACTTCTTTTTTTTTTTCTTTCAGGGCTAAAACAGGTTTACTGAGAGGGCAATGCAAACGGTGTCCGTAATTTTCGAGATTAATGCTGTAGGCAATTTTCATCAAGTGATCATGTTTTGCGTACTTTCCGAATTCAACTTGGCGTGAAATTGCAGCGCCCTCTCTGGAGTCGTTAACTTAACACATAGTAAGCGAAAAATTGTTGGTGACCGTACTGTGTATTATCGCGCAACTTCTGATGGCAGCTACTGGTATAATCAGCCCTGGTGAACGAGAACGATATTATCATATCCAGCTTTTCTGGGCACGTACCAACTGGCCCCCGAAGCGGGTCCGGCACGAAGCTAGCGCCTTTTCAATGCAACGAGCGGGTTTATCGCGAATGACAAAAGCTGCAGGTCGATTATTGAAAAAGGCAGGTGACAGAGGTGTTCTGGAATGGCACACACTTAATGCCACTTAATGGCACTCACTCCTAGCTAATCAGGTCCACCTGGGCCACAATGCCACCCGGTGGCCAGTGCCATTCCTATGCAACATTCCTGTGGAACAAAGGGTCTGCAAGGCTGAGTCGCTGTACGAAGTTAATTATTTCTCAAGATTCATCCACATAAGAAATGCACCAACTAGGAGAACACGTGCAGCGTCTGGATTAATAGCTACTGTTAATGTGTTCTATCAGGTGATAGAGAAATGTGCGGAATATAACCAACCCTTATATGTAGCTTTCATTGATTACGAGAAACCGTCTGATTCTGTCGAAACCTCAGCAGTCATGGAGGCATTACGGGATCAGGGGGTAGACGAGCCGTATGTAAAAACACTGAAATATATTTATAGCGGCTCCACAGCCACCGTAGTCCTTCATAAAGAAAGCAACAAAATCCAATAAAGAAAGCCGTCAGGCAGGGAGATAGGATCTCTACAATGCTATTCACAGCGTGTTTACAGGAGGTATGCAGGGACCTGGATTGGGAAGAATTGGGAATAAACGTTAATGGAGAATACCTTAGTAACTTCCGATTCGCTGATGATATTGCCTTGCTTAGTAACTCAGGCGACAAATTGCAATGCATGCTCACTGACCTGGAGAGGCAAAGCAGAAGAGTGGGTCTAAAAATTAATCTGCAGAAAACTAAAGTAATGCTTAACAGTCTCGGAAGAGAACAGCAATTTACAATAGGCAGCGAGGCACTGGAAGTCGTAAGGGAATACATACTTAGGGCATGGTAGTGACGGCGGATCCGGATCATGAGACGGAAATAATCAGAAGAATAAGAATGGGCTGGGGTGCGTTTGGCAGGCATTCTCAGATCACGAACAGCGGGCTCCTATTATCCCTGAAGAGAAAAGTGTATAACAGCTGCGTCTTACCAGTACTCACGTACGGGGCAGAAACCTGGAGGCTTACTAAGAGGGTTCTACTTAAATTGAGGACGATGCAACGAGCTATGGAAAGAAGAATGATAGGTGTAAGGTTAAGGGATAAGAAAAGAGCAGATTGGGTGAGGGAACAAACGCGAGTTAATGACATCCTAGTTGAAATCAAGAAAAAGAAATGGGCGTGGGCAGGGCATGTAATGAGGAGGGAAGGTAAGCGATGGTCATTAAGGGTTACGAACTGGATTCCAAGGTAAGGGAAGCGTAGCATGGGGCGGCAGAAAGTTAGGTGGGCGGATGAGATTAAGAAGTTTGCAGGGACGACATGGCCACAATTAGTACATGACCGGGGGTTGTTGGAGAAGTATGGGAGAGGCCTTTGCCCTGCAATGGGAGTAACCAGGCTGATGATGATGATGATGATGATGATGATGATGATGATGAATATGTTCCCTACAGCCAAGTGGTATGAATGCGTAGGCGTGGCCGTAAAAAAAACCATTTGAATAAATGTCCCGTGCTGTGTCTGCCCCGATCGCTCTACGGAGAAGCTACTGTGGCTAGCCGTCAGCATTTAGGATCAACATATGGTGTCCCTCGTTCGGTGTATTTGCTTTTATAGCGCAGCATTCTTTGGCAAGTAACCCTGACGCAAGTAACAAGTAACTTTGACGGCAAGGCAAGTAACTTTGACGCATTTTCCATATATATACATAGGTCTTCATAAAAAGGGTTGGGGTGGCCAACTTGAAATTGTAAGTGGCATTAGCATAAATTTGGGCGTGATACAGGGCTGGGCCAAGCTGAATTCGGTAGTGATATGGAAGTGGCCCAAACTAAATTTGGGGTGAAATGGTAGTGAGCCAATCTGAATTTGAGGCTGATATGGGGGTGGCCCAACCTAAATTTGAGGTGATATAGGATCTAAAGTAAGCCTAAGTTGGAGGAAACATGGGGGGTGGGCCAGCCTGGATTTGGGGATGATATGGTGGTGGGAGAACCTAAATTTGGGGGTGATATGGGGGTGGGCCACCCTAACCATGGGGATGATATGGGGCTGGGCCAAGCTGAATCGGGGGTGATATGGGGGTGGGATAACCTAAATTTGGGAGTAAATTGCGGTGGGCCATCTTAAATTTGAGGTGATAGAGGGTTGGGCCAGGCTAAGTTTGAAGCTGATATGGGGGTTGGCCAACCTAAATTTGGGGATGATATGGGGGTGGGCCGACCTAAATTTGGGGGTGATATGGGGACGGGCTAATCCAACCATGGAGGTGATGTACGGCTGGGCCAAGCTGAATTGGGGGAGTGATATATGGGTGGAATAACCTTAATTGGGGGCTGATTTGCGGTTTCCCATCCTAAATTTGAGGAGATCGAGGCCAGCGTTAGTTTGGGGCAGATATGGGGGTGGGCCAACCTAGATTTGCAGGTGGTATTGAAGTGGGCCAATCTAAATTTGGTGGTTTGTGGAGCCGGATCCAATATGTATTTGGGGGTGATATAGGGTTGGTCCTACCTAAATGTGGGGGCAATCTCGGGGTCGGCCAATCTTAATTTGGGGCGATATAGGGGCGGGTCAACCTAAATTGTGGGGTGTGTCGACTCGAAATTTGGGGGCGATTTATTGAAATTCGTGGGTGGACCAACTTCAAAATTAGGGGTGGTCTAATTGAAATTTGGGATCGGGCCAACTTGATGTTTAGGACTGGGCCTAAATAATGTTTGGGGGGTGGGCTAATTGAAATTTGGGGGCCTGTTTAGACAGCACCCGTGGTGTTTCTGCATCCTTTTCATCATTGCAAAGTGCGCATATTAATAATTGTTAGCCAATACCCCTCAAGGTGAGCTACCACTCGAGCCTTCCCAGCCCACTGGGCTAATAATGTCACAGGAGTGCTCTCATCGTGACGACTGCGACGTTCAATGTGGAGATCCACAAGAACTTATCGCAGACCGAGCTGACCATTTTCACACCAATGTCATCGCTAACAGTACTCGCTCGTGCTAGACGCAACACAAGCTTACAACGATCATAATTCAACTTTCAATCACACGATGGTCGACACGCTCTCAGTGCACAATTTCGCCAATCATCTGGATAGGAACCTTGCTGGATGTTTTACTGTTACGTTGCGTCGTTTTTTACGAAGGTCGCCTCCCGCAAAGAGAATACATTTTTGAGATTAACGAGGCAAGCTAGTATATAACCACGGAGTAAGACATTTAGGAGGTGAAACTCCCGTCAGCGCGAGCGAGCGCGGGCGACCAGATAAAGTCACAATTGTTGTATGCGCCGACGGGGCCGTATACAGGGGCGGTGCCATGCGGGGCGTCGTAGAAGCCGCCGCGAAAAAAAAAAAAAAATGCAGCGCCCGGGCAGGCGGCTCCGGTGCGCTCTCAACGGCGGTAATTTCTTTCCAGGCCGCCAGGCGCCGCCAGCACGATAACGGCTCCGTGGCCTCTTGTGACCTTTTCTAGTCGCCGCAAACAGCGGAGTTTCCACTCCTAAATGTTTCTTGCTCCGTGTATATAACTCATACGAAGCAAATGTATGAACGGTTATAGTGATTTTTGAAAAAAAAATATATGTATGTAAATAAGATTTCATATGGTATTGTTTAGACCGGGCACGACAACGATTTCCTCCCGCCTGTCACAGTGCTTTGACCGAAAACCCAATAATTTTGCTCAAACATGTTGCCCTAATACTACATGGGCTAAATGTACAAAAGTGCGGTGCGTGGTCACAGCTTCAAAGCCAGTCTATTTTGTGTACTTTTGTTGGTATTGTAGTAATGTGGAGTTTTCCTCTTCATAAAAGTACAGACAGAAAAATATTACAGTTGGTAGCTAAGCGCAAAGTACATTGGAAGACCTGAAACCAGCGATTTCGTTTTAATTTGCAGGTGTGTCTTTTCGGCTGGTACATCGCTGGCCGATCACTTCTACGAATTTTGTGTGTGTGCAACTGCAGCAAAAACATCGATACTACCGTTTCATTGCCAGGACCTTTATGACCTCCACGCACACAAGAAGGACACCAGATAATTGGTTCACGCACTTTATATAAAGTGATATTCTTTTGCTAATTTCAGTGTAGCGAGCTGTCTGCGAACGGAGCATTTTCTTAGTATCAGTTCAGTGTTAGCAGTGAGAAGCAGTTCGGTCGACCATACCCATGCGGGCATACTAGCCATTGTAGCGCTTTATAGTAGGACAAGTGAAGTGCTAAAAACTTGACGTGCCTTGCCCATTCCGCAGGTCGTCCATCCATTATGTTATGGTGACGATCAACGCTGTGTCCGTCAGGCCTCCTCCTCATTTTTAGCTTCACCATCGCGAGAGTGGTCAAGAAAGGAAGCTTTCTTCACAATCAGCCCCAGCGGGATTCCACAACTCGTAACTGCTGTAATTTGCATTCAGTGGCTGGGCATGCTAATCACATCCTTAGTTTCACAATCGCTAGAGCGCGCAGAAAAAGGAGAGCTTTGGTCGCTATCACTACCACCAACCCATATCAATGCAGATATAAGTACGTGCAGGAGCTGGGCATGCTAACTTCGGTGCTACCACCTGCCGCCACCACCTTCGATTTTCTATGCATACCTGCTTCTTGTTTTCATCGCAGACGCAGGCAGGACAAACGCGGATAAGAAAAAATCTCAGTGCCCTTCCACTCTGTGAAGAAGGATGACCAGAAAAGCTGCGCATCATCATCATCATCATCATCATCATCATCATCATCATCATCATCATAATCATCATCATCATCATCGTCGTCGTCGTCGTCGTCATCATCATCATCAGCCTGGTTAAGCCCACTGCAGGGCAAAGGCCTCTCCCATACTTCTCCAACTAACTCGGTCGTGTACTAATTGTGGCCATGTTGTCCCTGCGAACTTCTTAATCTCATCCGCCCACCTCACTTTCTGCAGTCCCCTGCTACGCTTCCCTTCCCTTGGAATCCAGTTCGTAACCCTTAATGACCATCGGTTATCTTCCCTCCTCATTATATGTCCGGCCCATTTCTTTTTCTTGATTTCAACTAGGATGTCATTAACTCGCGTTTGTTCCCTCACCCAATCTGCTCTTTTCTTATCCCTTAACCTTACACCTATCATTCTTCTTTCCATAGCTCGTTGCGTCGTCCTCAATTTAAGTAGAACCCTCTTAGTGGGCCTCCAGGTTTCTGCCCCGTACGTGAGTACTGGTAAGACGCAGCTGTTATACACTTTTCTCTTCAGGGATAATAGGAACCTGCTATTCATGATCTTCATGCCTGCCATGATATGCCTGCCATGATATTCATGCCTGCCAAACGCACCCCAGCCCATTCTTATTCTTCTCATTATTGCAGTCTCATGATCCGGATCCGCGGTCACTACCTGTCCTAAGTATATGTATTCCTTTACCACTTCCAGTGCCTCGCTACCTATCGTAAACTGCTGTTCTCTTCCGAGACTGTTAAACATTACTTTAGTTTTCTGCAGATTAATTTTTAGACCCACCCTGCTGCTTTGCCTATCCAGGTTAGTGAGCATGCATTGCAATTGGTCCGCTGAGTTACTAAACAAGGCCATATCATTCCCCATTATTCCCCCTTTAACTCTTATCCCCAATTTTCCCAATCGAAATCTCTGAATACCTCTTGTAAACACGCTGTGAATAGCACTGGAGAGATCGTATCTCCCTGTCTGACGCCTTTCTTTATTGGGATTTTGTTGCTTTCTTTATGGAGGACTACGGTGGCTGTGGAGCCGCTATAGATATCTTTCAGTATTTTTACATATGGCTCGTCTACATCCTCATTCCGTAATGCCTCCCTGACTGCTGAGGTTTCGGCTGAATGAAACGCTTTCTCGTAATCAATGAAAGCTATATATAAGGGTTGGTTGCATCCCGCACATTTCTCTATCACCTGAGTGATAGTGTGAATATGGTCTATTGTAGAGTAGCCTTTACGGAATCCAGCCTGGTCCTTTGGTTGACAGAAGTCTAAGGTGTTCCTGATTCTATCTGCGGTGACATTAGTAAATACTTTGTAGGAAAGGGACAGTAAGCTGATCGGTCTATAATTTTTCAAGTCCTTGGGGTCTCCTTTCTTATGGATTAGGATTAGGTTAGCGTTCTTCCAAGATTCCGGTACTTTCGAAAGTCATAAGGCATTGCGCATAGAGGGTGGCTAGTTTTTCTAGAACAATCTGCCCACCATTCTTCAACAAATCTGCTGTTACCTGATCCTCCCCAGCTGCCTTTCCTCTTTGCATAGCTCCTAAGGCTTTCTTTACTTCTTCCGGCGTTACTTGTGGGATTTCAAATTCCTCTAGACTATACGAAGCTGCGTATGTGGCCCCCTTAATGGCAAACTGCACCTCTGCCGCGGGTCGCCCCGCCATTGCACTGTCTTCGGTATCGGCCCACGTATGGGGATTGCTTAACGCCTGCTTCACCGCTGCCGCAGGTCGGGTCGATTTTGCACAATATTCGGCATCGGCCCACGCATGGGGAGTGCTTACCGCCTGCTTCACCGCCACCGCGGGTCAGTACGGCATTGTACTAACTTCAGGATTTTGTTCTACACGCGGACACGATAGTGGAGAAAGTAGCCCTTACGAGGAAGCTTCAGCTCGGGGATTTTATCTAAATATATGTAAAAGGAGAATTCGTTTTATCGGAAACCACAGCACCAGATTTAACAAGGTTTGTTGCACTTAAAGAAAAACGCAAAATTAAGTCACTGGTGGTTTCGAATTTTCGATTTAGCTGATCGTTTATATTTATTGAAAATTGGCAAAAATCGCAAATTTTCGGAAAACGAAACCATTAAATTTACAACTCTTTCTTTCGGCAATGAGAAATGATGTC
Organism: Dermacentor variabilis; assembly: GCF_050947875.1. NCBI lineage: Eukaryota > Metazoa > Arthropoda > Arachnida > Ixodida > Ixodidae > Dermacentor > Dermacentor variabilis. The sequence continues at coordinate 243,225,972 of NC_134570.1, forward strand.
CCAATTCTGTGCATTCCATCTTACACCATATCTAAAGCGGACAAAATGAATATATTACCCATCAATCTCAAGAGAAAATTAGTAATATGGAAATACAGCTTTTGCAGAACGCTTGTGCAGAACGGCACGAATTCACGTAAGATATAAATCGACATATCGAATTTGTCCGCTTTGAACGATGTAATGGATGCCGTTTACAGAACCGCGATATCTATTCTTGATTCGGAGCTATTAATTTGTAAACTTCGCGCTTCTATCTTTTTCGCACTTTCGAATCTCTAAAATTCTTCTAACATCATTCAGCCCCTAAATGGAAAGTCCGTTTCCATGTCACTAGAATTTATCTTTCTCTCTAGAATCCAGCAACTTTCAGTAAAATCGGTCGAGGGGTGATCTGAGAATAGCGATTTGGCGTTTTACAACTATTTGATTAGGCCGCACCGGAGTTGGGCCCGAGTTAGAACTTCCTCTGAACGGCTTCGCTATATATATATATAAATAAAGGAAATAAATGCCTTAGCCGTCAATACTTCCGCCGCAGACTTCGTAACGATGGCCCGGTCACTATCGGCACGGCTCCGTGAGCAGCTACCAATGTTCACTTTTGTTATCTCTCTTTCCTCGGCGGCAGCGCATTGTCTTCATGCCAGCGACGCGCTGTATCTGCACGATCATTGCGTCATGCATCGCTCGTGCGACCAAGCAAGCTTTCGGCGGCACTAGTTCGCTGCTATATTGACAATAAGAATTTAAACTGCTTGCCTTCGAAACAACAGCGTGAATAAAAATCGAAAGCGGACTCGCCGGCCACAAAGAACATGCTCACAGGGCCATACTATTGATTACAGTGTCACAAAAGGCGAGGTTCGGCCAGGTTGACTTTACAGATTTGCAAGTAATGACTGACGGGCTAGTTGCTTCATTATCATAGAAAGAACAGCGCTTCAAGTCGTTAACGCAGTTTGTCTGTGGTTCCTCCTTTGTGTACCGTCTTGAAGTGCTGCTCTGTGACTTTACATATGTTCTTTTTCTGCGTCAGTTACGCCTTCCATGAGCGTTTACGTAGAAATTTTTTTTTCGCATGCCTCTTACAGAAGCATGTTCAATCGAAATTATTTCGCTTGGCTGCATAATCTCGACGACGGGCTTCAAGCTGCTCATTTTCTTTAGACATGTAAGATCAATTACTGAAAAGTTAGTTAACGTAGCTTGCTGAATATGCACACAATTTCTCAACTTACTCCGCATCCAAAGGTTACAAATCTGAACACTCGCATGATAAAATGATGTCACCATTGCTTGTATTGGTTTAATAGTTTTGTTTGGTGCAGTTAGAAGCAGCCGGCATATTGGTGGTGCGGTAAGTATGAAAGTAAGTATAAAGTAAGTATGAAAGTATGGACAGGTTATCTTGGCGTAAATCAACTTCATGAGCTGAGGAGGAAGCGTTAGCTCGGGCCCAACTTCGACGCGGCGTATTCATATACATGTAAAACGCAAAACGTTTTTCTGAGATTCCCCCTGGACCAATTATAATGAAATTTGTTGCATTTGATAGAGTAAGTTCAATTCTAGCGATGGTTGGAAGCGGAATTTTGATTTAGAGTCTGCATTTTGTGAAAAGAATTTAAAAGAAATGGAAATTTCGAAAATAATAGACGCACGAAGTGTATAAATTAATAGCTCTGCATCAATAACAGATATCGCGGTTCTGTAAACAGCGTCCATTAGATCATTCAATGCGTACAAGTTCTCTATGTCAATTTATATCTTACGCGAATGTGTTACGTTGTGTATGAGGGTTCTGCAAGATCTGTATTTCCATATTACTGATTTTTTTTATATTCATGTGTAACATATCCATTTTGTCACTTTAGATTACTATTAGATGCAATTCACAGAATTGTGATATCATGTTTCATTGCTGAGTTACGGAGCTGTAAATTCATAGCCTCGTTTTCTGAAAATTCTCGATTTTTGGCAATTTTTAATAAAAACTTGGCGACCTCAATCAAAAATTTGAAACCACCAGTCAATAGATGTTAAGTCTTTCTTTTAAATGCAACAAACCTAATCAAATTTGACGCAGTGGTTGCCGAGAAAAACAAATTCTGCTTTTACATGTACTTAGATAGGAGCATACGAGACACTTCAGCACTTTATATTTGAGTGTCCCGCATTCAGTGGGCAGCGCATGTCGCTAGTGAGAAACTACCATCTCCTTGGCCTGCGGTGTGCGACACTCGAGGAATGGTTATACCCCAGTGGTTGTGCATCTAAACGTGATCAGGCCCATCGCACCCTGCTAACCTTTCTAGAGTTAACTAACTTAGGTTCCCGTTTGTAGCGTGAACATTCAACGTTCTGTAGTAGCGTGACCTTCAGTGACCGGCCCTACTGTGTCTGATCTGTACTGTGTTCTAACGCTTCTTCCTTTGAATATGGGAGGTGGCGGGTTTAAACACCTTGTAGTGTATATTGTAAACCGACTACCGGTGAAACCGTGATTGCGTGCAGCTGTACTCTGCGTCTCATCGTGGAGCGCGCAATTAGCCGCATAGCGAAGTAGCCATGGATGTGATTGATAATTGTGGAGGCTGTTCGACGCGGCGACACTTTAATTTCGGCTGCAGAGTCGAAACTCGGCAGAACAACGTGCGTAGTGTACTGTGTTCTACTTTAGTCTTTAGATTTGTCCTGTTGCTCTTCTTTTCCTCTCTCCGCCCCTCCTTCCTATCTTCCATTTCTGTGTTACTGTCACCTCCCTTCAGAAGAGCAGGGAGGCGTTGTGCCCCTTCCGGTGGCAGTTGCCAGCCTATCGTCGCTTTCCCTTTCCTGTTAACTGTGTATATGTGTATATGTGTTCAAAACAAGTAATAATAAATAAAACATCCGAGCTAAAACTTCCTCTTAAGCACATGTGCGCAACCATGCACTTCTGCCTTTACAATTGACTTATTATCAGCGTTACGGTACATCAGACAGGGTGTGCGAGAACATTGTCCACGCTCCTGTTTACATGTCTGAGCGCTGGTGGCATCAGGCTCGGTTTCGTGTCATCATCAGGAATAAAAACAGCTGCCTGCGGAAAGCATTGAAACATTTTCAGTATTTTGTAACATATGGATCAGCGCGGACATTTACATTAGAACAAAAAGTACTGAAGTATTACGATGACGTTTCGCTGCATGTATTTTGGCTGTCTAATGTTAACATCTAAAGGAAAAAATGCTGTGATTTTGTGACAATTAACGCCGACATGAAATATTAGCTCCGACACAGTACCCCTGGTGGAACTGGCACCTGGACTACAGGGCTACATTGAACCACAAATGCTGGTTTGATAAACACCAGTAATTGGAAAGTGTTTAGCTTTTGAATTTTCTGCATGTCGGCGCCACTGTGCAGTCCTTGGGGGCCCTTTTTTCTAAGAGCCCTATGTTTCAGCTAATATTAAAAGCAACTGTATTCTCTTCTTTCTTTGTTTGTGCGTGTGTGTGTGTGGGGGGGGGGGGGCTTTTATTAGCGTCTAATCGCTGTTCCAAAATTATAGGTTAGATCAAGACGCACCTGCATGCGTTTCTAATATCCAGTATGTTGTCACGGATTCAATAGCGAAAGAGCGTATTCGCAATCCGCGCTGGCAATCTTATCAGATAGCGCGCGTGAATCGAATACTGGCGCACATTCTCCATCACATATCATGACCCAAGATTGCGCTGCAATGTACGGGCATTTCAATCTGATGAACCAATGTCTTGATCCGTAGAACAGATCCAGAGGAAGCACTATTATGCGCGCAGACGTCGTTGTGCTTTGAGTGATTTCCAGCGGAAGCTCACCTTTTATAATATGCTATAGTAGTGACTCACTCTTTGGAAGTGTTTTGTTCTTCACGTCACTACAACGGGTGAGAGTATAGACGTTCTCCATCTTCACTGAGTGAATACTGGGAAACGGACAAGGACTCTTCTTGGCATCTGCGTTTACACATTTACCGCAACAATTTGTTATTCATATTTCACTTTTTAATTTAGGAGGCTGTAAAAGACAGCAACCTTATATTAACATGGGGCCTTCATAAAAAAGAAAATTAATTGCTTATTAGTCGGCTTCCACCTCATGTTAAGGAATTCCAATAAAGATATCCTTGTGATAATTAAAATCCTACCCGCTTGACAACGTTTCATCTGAGTTCCCCTTTGGAAGCTGATACCGACTTGCAGGTGGTTGTCCAACCGTCAAACAAAGAGTTATTCCGAATGTTTCATTTCAGGAACGCGTGTTACCCTCCTGCCTTTCATTCCCGTTCGAAAGCAGGCGTAAGACGAAAGTGCTGCATGAAGAACGTCGTTAGTCCAAACCAACGAGCTACCGTAAATCACATCGCCTATATCGCTGTCATTTAGGCTTAGATAAGAAATATCTATTTTAAATCGACGCATCACGAATCTGGTATGAGCTGCCCCCGACCAGCCCAGATAGGCTTCTTTCGCAGAGCAAGATTGTTTTGCGATGGGAGAGTCCAGGTGAGAGACAGGGTAGTTAGGGAGATGAAGACACGCTATTTTATGGAGCAACTTAATGAATCACTGAATGCCTTCATTTATTAAGAAAAAAGGAGCAACAAGCATCAGTGAAAGCACGTGTCGGCACATTGGGAAAGAAGCGAGGCACAAAGAAAGGAAAAGCTGGAGCCCCCGGTGGCAGGCGAAGTCGCAGTTTAGGGTGGAGAGAATATAAGCGAGAGTTGGTGAAACCAGTTGAATTCCGGTGTAGATGTGTGATGTGGCGAGTAAATGTTTGGAGTCACAGCCCAGCATCCGTCCTTTGCGGTAGTATAAGCACCCGCCGTTCTTGGTAACAAACGTTTACTGAAAACCAATCTTGGCAATTACTTATTCATCAGCCATGCCTTACCCCGCTCATTCCTTACTGGCAGGGTCTGTTGATTACAACTACGCTGTCGCTTCAAGTTACGACTATAACTTGACGCTTGTGGTTACGCTTGCTATACTAGGGGCTCTTGCTATTGCGGGAATACTATAAAGATGGGTTCGCTGCAAAGGTTAGATAACATAAATTTTAGAACAGCGTTTCTCGCCTTACATACGCTCAACACAAGCACCATTGCAGCATGTTACGGTGCGCTTCCCTTCAAGACAGAGACGCGAACGCAAACATAAGAATGCGTTAGAAGACAAGGTACCATCTTGGGCCTCGTGCCAAAGATATCCAAGCCAATAATATATTAGCAATCATGCTGTCGTTTCTATGAAAAGAGGTTATATATCTAAACTTCTGGAGTGGCAGTCCGATTCGCCGCCTACGGGAGCGCGTGAAGCCGCCGGCGGCCATATTGTTAGAGGAAAAGGCGGGTGGCTAGAGTACGTGGCCGCGGTACACGGCGCGGCGCTCCTGTGCTGGTAGTTCTGCGAGAAAAAATAAAATTGAAACCGTTTAAGAAGTATACCACTCCGCCGTTATGTGTCGGTGTTGTCAAAAAAAATGTCATGGTGGTGGGCGCCTGGTGTTCTATGTCTAATAAGTTGCGTGAACTGAAAAACAGACGCGTTTCCTGTTTTCATGATTCAGTAACCTGCCGCATGCATCGGCAGTGTGATGCCCTTTCGTCGATACGTGGTGCTGGCCCGTATGGCAGCGACATGGCCTCGAAATATATCATCCTTATGCCATTTCTTTCAAAAATCACTGTTTGTGCGAATGAGTGTTTAGGTTTAAACGTATAAAACAAGAAAATAATGCAACGGTAGGTCTCATTTTTGTCCGGCGTTTCAGTTTTATCCGAAAAGAGTCGGTGAAACCAAATTTACGATAAAGCTAAGGCGACCCACGATATGCACTTAGCCGCAAGCACATGCGCTCCAATGAGAGTAACCTGCCAAAGTTAAGGTCATGTGTCAGCTGGCGGCTCAAGCAATCCTTACTGTTTTTTTTTTGTTTCTGCGTCCGTTCCGCCTGCGTATGCGACGAAAACGAGAAGCGGGAAGGCAGATAAGCAGAAAAATTGTGGAGGGAGGTAGTAGCGTAATGGTCAGTGCGCCCAGCTCCCACATGGAGGATGCTGCGGATATACGGGCTCGAATCCCGGCGGTTTGTTTGTGAAAACAACTTTCTGTGCTCTCTGGGGAGGGCGTTGCTCAGAATGAGGCGGCAGCCTGACGACAACGGTCGCCGTCAACGTAACAGAATAAGCGGGAGTGCAAGGTCACATCTAAAGCCGAAAATGTATTCAGAAAAGATACAGTATGCTGCTCTCGGAAAAAAAAAGTGATCAGTAACGAGCAGTGTTGTTGAGCGAGGCTGTAGACCGATAATGTCCCCAATACAGGGCCATGCTTCAATCCCGGTGTTTAGAGGAAAGGTACATCGACAGCATGTCAGCTAGCGTGTAATTGATACTTCATTAAGGTCGTTGCGTGTTTGCGTTTTGTCTAGCAGGAGTGAGTTGTGTAAGAGATGGCACTGGAGAGAATGCGGTGAGCGAAGTCCGCGAAAAGTACTTGAGGATAGCCATATTGAACTTCAATGCCGGTTGAAGAAAGCCTACGACTTCAGTTGCTCAGGTCGCCAGAAAGCCTTGAGTAATAGCATACCGCTGGGCATGTTTGGTAACCACATCGATAGATGCACACTTTGCGGAAGTAAGCAGAGAAAAGGAACCTAGCGAGTTGGCCGGCCTTCTCGAGCTCCGGCATAGTTTAGTAAAGCAATGAAAGGGGCTAGTCGGTGAACGTTCGTGGTTATATTGCGCTCAGTTTTACAGAGACGATATTAAGTGAAGGACAGGACGTGGACGGACGTAGCGCAAACTACCAGCTGTTTAATACTGTTAAATAACGCGCTTATATACAAGGACATATGCCGCGGGGGGGGGGGGGGGGCGGGATATATAGAAAGATATGACAAGGGGACGACATGCATGATCATAGTTCGGGTGAGGCATACATCATTCACTTGCACCCGTTCGCCCTGGCAAACTGATGATTTTTCAATTGCTTGACTGATGCAAGCCTTGGCGATGCCTCTTTTTATGATTTGAGAATGGCAAGGGTCATACCTCAGGATTTCTTTTTCTCCTATAGTTTTGCAGCACCAGCAGATGTGGCAGCCTCTGAGCCTAATGTTTATGTCAAGGTACTGCAACCGACCTTCGGTAGGAGTCTCGTACGTGAACTCTAAACATTCATGCGCTTTTTTGAACATGCTGATGAGAGTTTCTACGTTAAATGGATCGTTTTGGTTTTCTTTCATGCACACCAAATAATCGTCAACATATCTGAAACAGGTAGTTATGTTAGTTTCTTCAAACAAGGTGGCAAGTTTCCTGTCTCTCACACTCAAAAATAAGTCGGAAAGCATGGGAGCTATACAAGAACCAATAGCGATACCATCCTTCTGCTCATAAACACTGCCACCATATTCGATAAACGCACCATGTAGATACAGTTTTAACAAGTTCAAGTTGTGGCTTGCGATAGCTAAAGAAGAAGAGATGTGCGTAAGCACTCCCTCCATCGCGCTTATCGAAGCTGAGGTCGAGTTTGCCAGGGCGAACGGGTGCAAGTGAACGATGTATGCCTGACCCGAACTATGATCACATATCGTCACCTTGTCATATCTTTCTATATCTCCCCCCCCCCCCCCGCGCCATATCTCCATGTATATAAGCGCGTTGTTTAACAGTGTTAAACAGTTGGTAGTTTGCGGTACGTCCGTCCACGTCCTGTCCTTCGCTTAATATCGTCTGTGTAAAGCTGAGCGCAATATAACCATGTCCGGCATAGTTTGAAAAATGAATGTGGCGAAGTATGACGCACAAGATAGTATGTGTGAACCCAAAGGAATCAGCGTGGTCATACTTGCGCGACACGCCATGGTGATCTGCCACCAGGACATCATGTAATTGCAGCGATGACAGTTTTCATTGGGTGCTTGAGAATAAAAACGAACACATCAGAGACGTCTGAGGGACGTTCTTACGGTACAAGAGTGCATTGCGCCCCCCCCCCCCCCCCCCCGAAAAAAACAAAAACAACAACAACGAAAACAGGCTTGCTAATAGGGGCATCATCAGATCGAGTACTACGGCACTTGTTGATAATGTTCAGGATGATGCCAGCGTTTCGTTCAGCGTTTATTTCTGAGTAAATGAGTTGAAGTTACGTTTATTTGCATCACAATGGCGGGTTTATTCTGGCAAACATTGACAACATTTAATTAGAGGGTGCCTGACTACTCTGTGGAGATTATGTACGACAATGACAATAAATAACACAGAAAGCTTCGCTTAGATCGATTCGCACATGCGTGGGATCCACATAATTTTTTAGACTATCAATTTATATGCTTAAGAATGACGCTTATTATCGGAATATTTGTATAGCATGCTAACGGACTACGACGCAGAGACAGTTTGCTCAATTCTTGTGTCGTGACTTTTAAGTCAAGATGCAAAACCAACACATCCATGGCGTGCCGCAACTTTGCTAGCGGCAGAATTCATACCACTACGCTCCGGATCATCAATCAAAAGCCGCCAACGAGATCAGTCATGATCATCTGGGCGCCAGCTCATCAAGGCATTCCTGGCAACGAGGTCGCCAACCACGTGGCTCGAGATCTGACCCATCGAGCCGACGCCGAGGAATCTGAACCTGAGCGCATGCACCCTCTAGTCTCTTACCAAGACATCACACAACACTACAAGCTAAACCGCAGAACATATGCACCCCCACACAAGTCACTACCTAGAGAGCAGGAGCGATTCCTCCGAGCTCTACAGGTTAATACATTCCACCACCCAACCAGAAATCACCTCATACACCCTACAAAATTCTCTCCGCAATGCCGCTTCTGCGCAGAGCCCGGGTCCCTCAGGCACATAGTAGGGGGTTGCAGAGCGGCACCATTGAATCCTCCGAACCCTTACCCCACTAACGAGCTTTGGGAGAGAGCCTTGGCCAGCTCCGACCTCGAGGATCAGCAACGGCTGATTGCGAGGGCCCAGGACGCGGCCCGAGCTCAAGGCATTCTGGAATGAGGACGCCTCTCCAAAGCTGCATTTACCTAATAAAAATGTTTATTCTCTCTCTCTCTCTCCATGTATATACCTTAATACATAAGCAGATCTCGATTTGCAGCTACGGCGGTATACCCCATGTGCGGATAGCAAAGTCACTAGCGAAATAATTGCGGGCACCTTAACGAAATCGATAGGTCAAAATCAAAAGCCGTCCACGACGGCGTCTCTCGTAGACGCTATGCGATGTTCGGACGTTAACAATGTGCGCCGACTGAAGAAATGCTGCCACGGAGTGCTTCTGACGTTTAACCTAGCTTGCTTACTCCGTAGCACCAAAAAAAAAAAAAAAAGGAAAAGAAAAAAAAGAAAGAAAAAGAACCGTATCAAAAGCCCGGAATCAATCATTGCTCGTCGCGACTAAACGCTCTTAGGATAAGTCATTGCCAGGCGACGAGCGGCTACGTTTTATCAAGAACACTGATAACGCCGGCGAGACAAGCATTGTGGCGGAGTTCAATGCGCAGGGATAGCTTTTAATTATTTTATTTTTGTTTTGTTGGCGTCATCACGCGTCACCGCGGAAAGCTTGAAAAGCTTAAGGTCAGTACGCCACGTGGTGGCACTCACGTGAACTAAACCCTCGTGTCCAGAAAAGCTGGATACGTTTAGAGAATATCCTACTTATAATAATCAGTGACAATCGGCGCTGAAATACCCAGCATAATTCATTTTCACTGTCACCATGTCCTTGTGCAGATAGTCAAGAAAATGGTATCCTAAAAAAGAAAAGGTCGGAAAAAGTCGCGGTTTTGCCCGAAAGGTGCGAAGCATTCACAGTGATAGCAAGGTAGTGGAGTACTGGACCAAGTCAGTCTTTTATGGGGATCAGTTTTATTTACTAAGGCATATAGCCTGATGCGGTCAGTGCGGGAAATAACCCTGCACTGCCGCCGTGCGCGCGCCGCCTCAGCCGAGACAGCACGTCGGCGACGATGACCTCAACGCACCTCGACTGCCCGCATAATCGCTGTCTCAATAAACATCAGGAGACGCCGGCTATCTCTGTGAGGTCGAGCTCATTTACTGCGGCAGCAGGCACTCGCAGAGCCTGACTCCGCCATGTTTTGAACAACTTCTTTGCAATGCGCACAACGTGCACCATGGTGGTGGTCGATATGTCTTAATCAACCGTTGTGTTCTAATTCTGAAAACAAAATGTATTCCATTTGGTTTCGGTAAATTAGCTTTCTGACACGCTTGCGCACGTCTACCAATCGAATGGATTTAGTGACACGGCTGAACCCGCAGTGTTTAACGGATTCAAATAGGTTTTGTAAATAATAAAGAAACTTGTATTTTGTAAGCACAATGTGAAGTCTACCAATGGGAAGACGACCGCTGGATCACGGAACAATATGCCTCGCAGTTTCGGCCGCTTGCACGTGAAGCTTTGGATATTAAATGGTGTTCTCGAAGGCTATTTCTAAAGCAACCTTTCTAACTTAGAAGTCGTTGAAATATCGGCAATCGCTCATCAAATCACTAAAAAGAGTCGGTGATTGCTAAGTAGAAAACCTTGTCGTGAACAGACAAAAAACGCACTAACTCTAGCTACAAAATCGCTAAAATGGCAACACTGATTAAATACCGGTAAACTATAAGAAGCAAACCTCATGTTGTGTTTCCGAAAGATGGCTAGATTAGACAGCCCCAACAAGCACGTGATGATGAAGGGATGGTACATGCGCAGCGGCAGCTTTCTCAGCGATGCAGGCTTGCCCGGCACGTCCCGCAGGCGTCTCGCACCGCGCGGAGTAATGCGTCATCTGCCACAGCACGTGAAGGCGAGGCCCAAAAGCAGGGGACACGTAATAAATAAATCGTACCTATGTGAGCCCAGTTCTGATAGAAAACTTGGCCTCAGCAGTTGTTTTGTTGTACTTGTGCAGGGTGAAGCTGACAGTGACCACTTTCACAAGTGTGAGCGCGTAGGAGGGCGGATAAATGGCCGACTTTTCCTTTTCAATTCTGACTATGGGGGGAGGGGCACACCTCCCTCCGAACCGGTAGATACGCTTGTGACAAGCGTGGCGTCACGCACGTGCAGACAAATATAAACACATCTCACTCGGTGAGCACTCACTGTCACAACGCCAGCGTGATGAAGAGCGCTGGCAGCGAACTCTTCGTGCAGCGGCCTCTACTTTCACCGCGACAACAGCCTTCACGGCCAAATAAATGAAAGCAGTCTTTAAAGTACTATGAGCCTCAATTTCATCTATTGAGGTTCCCAGTACTCAATATAATGCTCTATAGGAAAAAGACAAGTATCTTACGAACACAGCCTACCAAACACGTACAAGTTTAGCGTTGCCTCAAGGAAATGTCTGAAGTATGCATAGACAGTATTATAAGAAAAGAGTTGAACATATGGGAAATTTCTTTTCACTGGCGTGTATCTACCACCGCACACCCAGCTCTACCACTTGACTTGGTAGGCATGATATGCACGGATCTAGTTCACTTTCCTACCGCACGGACCCTGGGCAAGGTTCCATGCCAGTGTTGCTTAGTCCTAGCTTCCGTCAGTGTCTTTTGCGTGCAGTAAAAGTTTAGTTTACCTGGCTACCTTAATATTCGCACGTTTATTTAGTTATTCCTTTCTCGTGGACTGTATTTCACGCGCTAACAACCTAAAGTTAATGCTCAGTGCAAGACGCTCCGGCATTACTGGAACTTACTGGAATGTTATCGATGTTTTTATGTGTTGTCTGTTGTCACCGGACTTTGTGTAATCTGAGTGTATGCGCGACGCGAATTGTGTAGTACTTTCTGGAAGACATGCGGGCAACAGCGATTACTCTGGAAATTTCGATGAGTCATGTATAAACGCAGACGCACTTTACCGGCAGATCAGATTTTCGACGATCGCAGACTGTGTTTGCTGCTATCGCTGTGCTTTGAGTGTAATTTTCCTTTCTGGGAACAAGTTCGCCCAATAAAAAGTTAAGCTATGAATAGGTTCGCCGCTGTGTCATTTTCCAGCGTCACCTCTACGTGACCATATGTGGTCCACTGCAGTCACCTGCAGCCTATACACTTAGGGGTATAGGCCCTGGCACAGCGTTTCTTTCCTCTGACGGCACGAGACCTACTTGCGAACGGACGTATGCGGCCCTGGTGACAGTCCTGGAAGAAACCGGCCCACCGGAGTGGTGGTGGTGGTGGTGGAAAGCCTTTATTGGGCTATATATATACAGAGAGGTGCTCGGGGAGAGACCTCTAGTTGGTCGCGCCCCTTGCAATACTGGGCGGAGTCTCTCATTCCGGGACCCCGTTGGTCTTGACCGCTACGTAGGTCCGCCGAACTAGGGCTTGTTGGGCCGATAGTTCCTGGCAGCCGAGTAGGGCCGCCTCCCAGTCCTCTCGGGAAGGGGAAGGGGTGATGGGGGGGAGAGAAGGATTTTGCCTGCATGCCCAAACCATGTGGAAGGTGTCGGCCACCTCCCCACAGAAAGAGCAGCGGCCGTCAAAAGAAGGGTCAAAGTGCTTGAGAACCGCCGGGCACAGCAGGGTGTTTGTAAAGAGCCTAAGGAGAGTTCGTTCGCCAGCTTTACCCAGTCCCTTCATAGGAACCGGGTAACGGCGGTGTTCGGCACGATAGTGCTCAGTAATGTCTTTAAAAGAAAGAAGAGGGCTGGGATCTGGGTCAAGGTCCTCCCAAGTGATGCCTGGTGCCCGGTAAGTGAGTGCGCGGGCTGCCTCATGGGCGGCTTCGTTACCTGGCATGCCTTGGTGGCCGGGGACCCATATTATTGAGCGATGAGTTGGATCGCAGTCGCGAATACAGCGGCGAAGAATTTTGTCGGCGAGAGGAGTGATCCATCCCAATTGGAAGTTGCGACAGGCTCCACGGGAATCTGTGAGGATGAATTTAGAGTCGGGATGGGAGGCTGCGAGGGCGATCGCCACCTCCTCCGCATGCGTTGAGCTGGGTGCTTTGAACGAGAGGCCGTCCACTTGTCTTTCCTCGTGTATGATTGCAGCCTTGTACCATCCCCCCCTGGAGTGGTTGGGGCCTGCAATATCGACGTAGAAGACGTGTTTCTTAGCGCCATAGTGGCGGTGCAGGGCATCCGCCCGCGCCTGGCGCCGGCCATTATGGTCCTCCTTGTTCATCTTAGTCGGAAGGGGTCGAACGTAGAGGGCGCTTCTCCACAGTTCGGGCACTCGAACCCTTTCCATCATATGGTGGTCATGTTTAATATGTAACCGGTCTAAGAGGCGGCGACCGGACACGGTCTGGGCGAGACGCGTGTATTGGTTAACGAGATGCGCCTCGCGAAGTTCCCGATAGGTGTTTACCATCCCCAACGCGAGAAGACGCGCGTTGGAAGTGGAGATCGGGAGGTCGAGGGCTCTCTTGAACATTTTGCGGAGTACTACCTCCAAGCAATCTTCGTCATGTTTCCGTAAGCGAAGGTATGGGGTCGAGTACAATACTCTACTAGTTACGAAGGCATGTGCGAGCCGCAACGCATCCTTACTTCGCAACCCTCCTCGCTTGTTGGAAACGCGGCGAACCATCCGGCCCACCTGGTCGCCGACCTTGCGGAGTTTGGCAAGAGTTGTGCCTGCCTTGCGGTGTTGATTAATGAAGAGACCGAGTATTCGAATCTCCTCTACTTCTCGGATGGGGCCACTGGCGAGAGAAAGCTGAACTGAGATTTTGCATTTTGGGGAAGTTCGAATATGTACAAATTGAGACTTGGACGGGGAGCATTGGAGGCCGCAGTACGTGGCATAGTGGTCTACTATGCTCGCCGCTGCTTGCAGGTATTCCTCCATCTCTCCTATGTTTCCCGTAGTGGCCCAGATGGTGATGTCGTCGGCGTACAGCGCATGCTGAACACCATCGACACCCGCCAGCTGTGCCGGGAGGTGTGCCATGGCAATGTTAAAGAGAAGCGGGGACAACACAGCGCCTTGTGGTGTGCCCCGTGTTCCCATCACAAATGGGCCATACTCGGTCTCTTGTAGGCGTATATAGGCAAAGCGGTCCGTTAAGAAATGTTTGATATAATTGAATGTGCGAGCGCCGCAGTTGGTCTCGCTAAGGTGCCTTAGTATGACGGCGTGCTTAACATTATCAAAGGCACCCTTGAGATCGAGTGCCAGGACTATCTTGTCGTTATGTGAGTGTTCTATGGGTTCGAGGATCTCTTGATGAAGCTGTAAAAGGATGTCTTGTGCCGACTTATGAGGTCGGAAGCCGAACATGGTGTCGGCGAAGGTGTCCTTACTTTCGAGATATTCCGAGAGGCGGTCACGGACCATCGTTTCCACGAGTTTCCCTACACATGAAGTGAGGGAGATGGGCCGGAGGTTGTCTATGTTTACCGATTTCCCCGCCTTCGGGATAAAGGTTACCAACGATGTCTTCCAATCGGCTGGCAACGAAGTGTCCCCCGTCCAAATGGCGTTGATGTATTCTAGTAGGGTTTCGTACGCCCGATCTGGAAGGTTTGCCAATAGTTTGACTGTTACCTTATCCCTCCCGGGCGCCGTCCCCCTGCGCATTCGTGCAAGAGCCGCGCGAAGGTCGTGAAGCTGGAAAGGCTGATCCATTTCCGGATTATCGCAGCCTGCATACGAATAATCCATCCCTCGCGGGTCTCGATCCTGATTGAGGTATTGTGAGCGCAAAGCGTTCGCTAGCTGATCCGTGTTTCCTTGAAAGTTGTGTAGTGCGCGAGTGAGGTGTTTGTTGGTTTCCGATCGTGTTTGTGTAGGGTCTATGAGACTCCTGAAGAGCCGCCAAGTGTTGCGGCTCGACATCTGTTTTGCTGCGCTGTTACATCTATCTACCCAGTTAGCGTCGGCGAGCTGGGCAGCGTACTCGGCTGCTTGCTGAGTAAGGTCAGAGATACGAGCGCGGAGTTTACGATTGTGTTTCTGCCGCCGCCATCGTTTGGTTAAGCTGCGGCGAGCTTCCCAGAGGTGCATCAGGTGGTTATCCACGGCCGGTGCACGTTCCGTAAGCTGTATGTGCTTTTCGTGTGAACGGAGTGTTAGCATGAGTCCGTGCGCCCAAGTGGAGTAGCCTTGTTCCAAGAGAGAAGTTACTGGGAGGGCCTGGCAGAAAGCATTCCAGTCGGGGAGTTTGGCTTGTGCAAGGGGGCGATGTAAGGGTCGAGTGTAAATGATAGTGTTCAGTATGCAGTGGTCGCTACCGAGGGTCTCCTCGGTGTTGATCCAGTCTGCGTGTCGGATGTGTTTCGTGAGGGTAAGGTCGGGGCAGGTGTCCCGAGTGACAGAATTCCCTACACGTGTTGGGTGGACCGGGTCGGTTAGAAGAGTGATGCCCAGCGTAGATATAAGTCCCGCCAACTTACGACCACGCGGCTCTTCCTTGCGATAGCCCCACATGGGACAGGGGGCGTTAAAATCGCCCACTATCATCAGGGGATCGCGACCCGCGATCCTCAGCGCTGCGCTAAAGATGTTAGAAAAGGCAACATTTTTTAGTTTCGGGGGGCAGTATATATTAAGTATGTGTACGGGGCTATCTGTTCGCCGCAGGGGGAGGACAGAAACCATCACGTACGAATATTCCAGATTTAGGTCGAGATCAACCTCCTGCGCTGTGTAGCCTTTATGGACTAGGAGACAGGTGGACGGGTCTCGCTGAAAAGCGTTATAGCCCGAGAGCTTAACCGCAGCCCCGGTTTCTTGCAGTGCAAGTACTGCGGCGGGGTATTCGAGGTTTTCAATGTACGCCCTTAAGTGGGCGCGTTTCGTCCTGTCTTTGAAACCCCGACAGTTCCACTGTACAAGAGAGAGAGCTTGCTGTCTTTCTGGGGGGCGCCGCCCTCTAGGGAGTTGGTTGGGAGGGGACGCAGCCATGTTGATTTGAAAGGAGATCGCCTTGGAGAGCCGGCCCAGGTTCCGTCACCTGCAGCTGGAGCGATTCCGGCTCCTCCGAGAGTTCGGTTAGATCGATGGGTCGGGTGAATTTTGATGGGCGGTTCGCGTCTTTGAGGGGTCCCGTTCGGCGGAAAATCCGGGGGTTTGACTCTAGCCACGTCTTAATGTTGGCCGTCACGGCGGCCGTAACCGTAGCTGTGACCGCCTTGAGAAGGCTGTCTTGAATTTGGCCAAAATTTGATATCTGAGCCGTTAATTCGGCAAGGGCGTTTTCGAGGGCGGTGAAACGCACGTCAGAGCTAGAGGGTGTTAGGTCCGCCTGCACCACTTGCATCGGTTCCGGAGCTACATGGGCAGGGCGCGGGGAGGACCGCGCCGTTTCTAGCGCGTGAATTTTCTCGTTAAGTTGAGCATTTTGTGCCCGGAGAGTCTCGAGCTCGCGGTGGAGGTCCGCGACGTCAGAGTTAAGGGGGGGATGAGGAGGAATCTTTAGTGGGGGGGAAGGTAGGGAAGTGCGGGGAGGCGGAGGAGGCCCGTCTCGGCTGCCTACCTTGGGCTGAGACGTATTCTTTGGTGTGCCAGACGGAGGGCCTTCGAGAGCCGGAAAGTCCCCGTCTTGGAATGTAGGGGCGCCTGTATCCCGTGACGCTTTCGGGTTAGTTGACCGAGGTGACTTGGGGGCACGTCCAGGCAAGGTGCCCGCCGGTGGCGCTGGTCCGGTTGTGCCTTTCGTCCTCTTGTTGCTAGTCGTGGAAGCTTTTGAAGTGGTGTCAGAACCCGAGGGCACTGCAGGCCGAGGTTGGGTTCGTTGACCGGTCGGCTTGCCCGGTTGTTGCAGCCGTCGAAATTTGGCTTTACAGTCTTGCGAGCCCGTAAGATGAGCCCCACCGCACACGATGCAGGAAGGAGTGCACTCGTGGGGCGCCATGTTGCCATCTTCGAGGACTGCGACAATTTCGCCGCAGTGTCCACAGCGATTGTCTTGAGGATTTGGGCATAAGTCCGGACGGTGACCGATGGTACCGCATCGGAAACACGCGGGAATAGTCCGCTTATATTCGCGCACCACAGTCACCACACTGTTATAGTGCACGTAACGCGGTACTCTGTGTCCCACGAAGGTGAGCAGGGCAATCGTCGACTTCCCCAGCTTGCGGATGAAGGCTATCTCTCCTCCGCGCCACTGGACTTTAGATTTCAGGGTGGTAGAAGTTTCCTGCTCATGGACCGTAATAATCCCCCTGCAGACTTCACCGTTGACTTTGGCGTGTCAGACCACCGGGATGGGGCCTTTCGAAGCATTGAGTGTAAATTCACGAGCGAGCGCGTTCGCCACATTGACGTCTTGAGTGGCGGCAATGACAATATTCTGGTCCCAGATGGGCCAGACACTCAGAGTGTCCACCGAAGATGGATTTACATAGGCAGAGAGCAAAGCACCAAGCTCACCGTTCTGCAGGGCTGTCTTCAGGGAGATCGTCACTCTGGGCTTGATGACAATCGTGAAATCTTCTTTGCGGAGTCGAGGCATAGCGGCGGGCCGCCATTTCTTCGATCCCGCTGCTTGCGAGAGCTGAGGATTGGACTTTTCAGGATTCGTAGGCACAGAAACGCCGGAACTCATGGAGCGTCCGTTGACCGCCGAAGTGTTCGAGCGTTGCTGGCGTTTACGAAGTGCCACCAACGAGAAAAGGCCTTCATCCACTATCTCCTCCGTCGGAGTGGAAGTTTCAGGCGAAGACGTAGCTTCTGCGACGATTTCTGACCATGTCATCGTCTCGGGATCGTACCCGCGCCAAGCAGAGGCCGCCATGGCAGTCGCGGAGAACGATGGAGATCGAGTCCGGGGCGTTAGGCTCAGCTGGGTGAAGTGGCGGAGACAAAACTGGGCCTAAAAGGCCCCAAAAAATGGCCCACCTGCTCCAGAGCGGTATCTTCGGGCGCAGGGTGATGTTATTCGTCTAGTAGAGGCAAAATTTCACGTGGTCCCTTGGAATTTTCGGTAAACCGGAGGAAAATTGCAGGAACCGATGTGAGGCGCGTCCGCTCGCTCCGCGCTCGCAGCGTTCCCCCCCGGCCCACCGGAGCGCATCACATGACTGAGCAGCTAACTGCGCAAAATGGGTCAGTGCCCCTTTCATATTTCAGTATTGTGTTTATATATCTGCAGATGTCGACCTGTTTCTTTAAAATTGTTATTCGTAAAGGAATCCTTACGCCTGTTTTATTTAGCGCTTCGCTGTTTTCCTCGTCGCTTAATCGCCTACGGCGCCCGCATTTCGATGGGAGCGAAACGCGAGAACACCCGTGTACTTCGATTTAGGTGAACGTTAAAGAACCCCAGGTGGTCGAAATTTCCTGAGACTCCAACTACAGTGTGCCTCATAATCAGAAAGCGGCTTTGGCTCTTAAAGGTGCACGCGCGCCTTCCGACAGGTGAAACAGTTTTCCTCTCTCTCGCGTTCTTTTAGAGCACAGCTCTTAGGCGCCGGCTCCTGCGTTGAACGTCGGCGTGCCTCGGCGTACCTCGTAACTGAGCGAACGAGCATAGCGAAAGATGAAAGCGAACGCGGAGCGCAGCGGCAGATGAAAGAAGATCGCGCGAGGAGGAAAGTGAAGGAGGAGGTTACACTGAAAGCACGAGACGGAAAGTGGAGGAGTGGAGCGGAAACAGCCTTCGCATGCGCTGAGTCCACGGCTTCCGCAGCCTCGTGGACGATCTCATCTGCGCTTCTGAGGAGGGTGGCAAGAGCTAGGGAGGGCTACGCTCGTCCGCGGCGTTAGCTGCTGAGGTCAATCCGCGGTACCAGCGCGTGTGACAGGTATCACTTCTGCAAGGGGCGATGGCGAGCAGCCACGAGTAAGACTCGATGTTACGCTCCCTTGGGTGTTGTCGGCGCTGACACTGGAGGCATGATTTCCCCGCCACGAAGAGCCGCTCTCGTCGTTGGTGGAATGAACGCGTGAGAAGCGTAGTGCCGCGCAAGACTCGCTTCGCAGCAATGATGGCTACGGCATGGTGTCAGAGTAGCGCGCGTCGTCTGTATGAAAACAGGGCGCTGCATGAGCGGCTGTCTGAGGCGGCTGCTGTGAATCGCGCGGACGCGTCACCCACGCGCTGCCTCTCGCCGACTCCCAGATTATCGAGGCAGTCGGGCCAATCTTCGCTCTGCTTGCAATGTGCCGAACGAGACAGATCGTCCGCGCCGCTACGCTACTCACAGCGTTCTGTTTTATAAACCGTCTACGTATATTATCATAACGCAAAGTATTAACACGCGGAATGAAAACACATATAAAGTTACGCTCAAATTTCGCGCCATCATCATCATCATCGTCATCATCATCATCAGCCTGGTTACGCCCGCTGCAGGGCAAAGGCCTCTCCCATACTTCTCCAACAACCCCGGTCATGTACTAATTGTGGCCATGTCGTCCCTGCAAACTTCTTAATCTCATCCGCCCACCTAACTTTCTGCCGCCCCCTGCTACGCTTCCCTTCCCTTGGAATCCAGTCCGCAACCCTTAATGACCATCGGTTATCTTCCCTCTTCATTACATGTCCTGCCCATGCCCCATTTCCTTTTCTTGATTTCAACTAGGATGTCATTAACTCGCGTTTGTTCCCTCACCCAATCTGCTCTTTTCTTATCCCTTAACGTTACACCGATCATTCTTCTTTCCATAGCTCGTTGCGTCGTCCTCAATTAAAGTAGAACCCTTTTCGTAAGCCTCCAGGTTTCTGTACCGTAGGTGAGTACTGGTAAGACACAGCTATTATACACTTTTCTCTTGAGGCATAATGGCAACCTCCTGTTCATGATCTGAGAGTGCCTGCCAAACGCACCCCAGCCCATTCTTATTCTTCTGATTATTTCTGTTTCATGATCCGGGTCCTCCGTCACTACCTGCCCTAAGTAGATGTATTCTCTTACCACTTCCAGTGCCTCGCTACCTATTGTAAATTGCTGTTCTCTTCCGAGACTGTTAAGCATTACTTTAGTTTTCTGCAGATTAATTTTTAAACCCACTCTTCTGCTTTGCCTCTCCAGGCCAGTGAGCATGCATTGCAATTGGTCCCCTGAGTTACTAAGCAAGGCAATATCATCAGCGAATCGCAAGTTACTAAGGCATTCTCCATTAAATTTTATCCCAAATTCTTCCCAATCCAGGTACCTGAATACCTCCTGTAAACACGCTGTGAATAGCATTGGAGAGATCGTATCTCCCTGCCTGACGCCTTTCTTTATTGGGATTTTGTTGCTTTCTTTATGGAGGACTACGGTGGCTGTGGAGCCGCTATAGATATGTTTCAGTATTTTATTGCGAAAGCAATACTGCTCGAGGTTTTCGCTCTTGGCCGCCGTCCCGGAGAATCCACCATTGACCTTTAGCGTGACCTATGTGTGACGTCATACCAGCTGTGGAAAAACGGGGCCCCAACTCGGCTCGTCGCGATCGTCCCAGCGAATCCTCCATGCTGCAGCTGCGCGCCGCTGCCGCGAGGGGCGCTCGCTGTACGTGACGTCATGCCAGCTGTGGAAAAGCGGCCCCCCCAACTTGGCTCGTCGCGATCGTCCCAGCGAATCCTCCACGGTGTGTCGGATGATGCGTATAAGGTGAAGCTGCAACGATGTGCTGCAGCTAAGAAGCGGCGGCTTGCGGAAGATACGGATGAAGAGCGGGAACAACGGCGTGCATATTATGCAGCCAGGCGAATGCGTTCAACATCTCTTGATCTGGGTGCATCTACAAGTATCATGCATGCTCTGAATGCTGAGGCGACTTTGGCGACACCTGATCTTTCGCCAGCAAGCCTTATGGATGCTTTAAATGGCGACGAGACTGCATCTACACGTTCGATGAGCAGTATGGAACTCTACAACCTGAACAGAAGATTGCTTTCGCAATCCACTAGGCTTAGCCAAGCTAAGCCTCTGCCAATTTTTTACATACGTCTCGTCTACACCCTAATTCCGTGACGCTTCCATGACTGCTGAGGATTCGACAGAATCAAACGCTTTCTCGTAATCAATGAAAGCTATATATAAGGGTTGGTTATATTCCGCACATTTCTCTATCACCTGATTGACAGTGTGAATATGGTCTATTGTTGAGTAGCCTTTACGGAATCCTGCCTGGCCCTTTGCTTGACAGAAGTCTAAGGTGTTCCTGATTCTAATTGTGATTACCTTAGTAAATAGTTTGTAGGCAACTGACAGTAAGCTGATCGGTCTATAATTTTTCAAGTCTTTGGCGTCCCCTTTCTTATGGATTAGGATTATGTTAGCGTCCTTCTAAGATTCCGGTACGCTCGAGGTCATGAGGCATTGCGTATACAGGGTGGCCAGTTTCTCTAGAACAATCTGCCCACCATCCTTCAACAAATCTGCTGTTACCTGATCCTCCCCAGCTGCCTTCCCCCTTTGCATAGCTCCCAAGGCTTTCTTTACTTCTTCCGGCGTTACCTGGGGGATTTCGAATTCCTCTAGACTATTCTCTCTTCTATTATCATCTTGGGTGCCACTGGTACTGTATAAATCTCTATAGAACTCCTCAGCCACTTGAACTATCGCATCCATATTAGTAATGTTATTTCCGGCTTTGTCTCTTAACGTACACGTCTGATTCTTGCCTATTCCTAGTTTCTTCTTCACTGATTTTAGGCTTCCTCCGTTCCTGAGAGCCTGTTCAATTATATCCATATTATAGTTCCTTATGTCAGCTGTCTTACGCTTGTTGATTAACTTAGAATGTTCTGCGAGTTCTATTCTAGCTGTAGGCTTTCATACATTGGCGTTTCTTGATGAGATCTTTCGTCTCCTGCGATAGCTTACTGGTATCCTGTCTAACGGAGTTACCACCGACTTCTATTGCACACTCCTTAATGATGCCCATAAGATTGTCGTTCATTGCTTCAACACTAAGGTCCTCTTCCAGAGTTAAAGCCGAGTACCTGTTCTGTAGCTTGATCTGGAATTCCTCTATTTTCCCTCTTACCGCTAACTCATTGATCGGCTTCTTACGTACCAGTTTCTTCCGTTCCCTCCTTACGTCTAGGCTAATTCGAGTTCTTACCATCCTATGGTCACTGCAGCGCACCTTGCTTAGCACGTCCACATCTTTTATGATGCCAGGGTTAGCGCAGAGTATGAAGGCTATTTCATTTCTAGTCTCGCCGTTCGGGCTCCTCCACGTCCACTTACGGCTAGCCCGCTTGCGGAAAAAGGTATTCATTATCCGGATATTATTCTGTTCTGCAAACTCTACTAATAACTCTCCTCTGCTATTCCTAGAGCCTATGCCATATTCCCCCACTGACTTGTCTCCAGCCTGCTTCTTGCCTACCTTGGCATTGAAGTCGCCCATCAGTATAGCGTATTTTGTTTTGACTTTACCCATCGCCGATTCCACGTCTTCATAAAAGCTTTCGACTTCCTGGTCATCATGACTGGATGTAGGGGCGTAGACCTGTACAACCTTCATTTTGCACCTCTTATGAAGTTTCACAACAAGACCTGCCATTCTCTCGCTAATGCTATAGAATTCCTGTATGTTACCAGCTAATTAATCAGGAATCCGACTCCTAGTTCTGGTCTCTCCGCTAAGCCCCGGTAGCACCGTTAGTCTGTGGGTGATACGCCGTAGTGGTGCGGTGAATAGTGCGGCACGCGGCGAGTAGCTCATTAATAACTTCAGACAAGAATACACGGCCTCGGTCACTGAGCAGTTTTCGCGGTGCGCAGTGCCGTAATACGAAATGCCGTAAGATGAATGCGGCGACGTCGCGAGCAGCAGCCGAAGCAAGTGCAGCAGTTTCAGCATATCTTGTGAGGTGGTCTACTGCGACAATTATCCAACGATTTCTTTTAGCAGTGCATGGAAGAGGCCCATAAAGGTCAATGCCAACCCGATCAAAAGGACGTGCAGGCCACGGTAAAGGTTGCAGAGGGCCCCGTCGTATGAGAAGATGTCTTGGGTCGCTGACAGGCTGCACATGACCGAATGTATTTGCGGACATAAGAATACATGCCGCGCCAGTAGTACCGCTGGCGGAGGCGCTCGTAGGTTTTCAGGACGCCAGCATGAGCTTATTGTGGATCTGCATGAAAATACGTGCAACGTCGGAACGCAAATGGCGTGGGATGACTAGCAGCCATTTGTGACCGTCTGGCTGATAGTTTCGGCGGTACAAGATGGCGTCCCGTAGCACGAAGTGGGTGGCTTGGCGGCGAAGGGCTCGAGGGCATGTAGACATTGAAGAACTGCTAAGAATGTCAGTCAGAGACACAATCCACGGATCTTTTCTCTGTTACAGACGGCATGTCAGTAACAGCAAGCGTAGCAACCGGGCACTCTATGGATGAAGGTAGCGTTTCGTCGGATCGCACGGGCGAACGTGAGAGCGCGTCTGCATCAGAATGTTGGCGCCCGGATCGATAAATGACGCGAATATCAAATTCTTGGAGCCGAAGAGCCTAACGTCAAAGACGCTCCGACGGGTCTTTCAGTGACGCAAGCCAGCAGAGCGCGTGGTGGTCTGTCACAAGGTCGAACGGACGGCCATACAAGTAAGGGCGAAATTTGTTTAAGGCCCAAACTATAGCCAAACATTCCTTTTCCGTGACAGAATAATTGGATTCTGCCTTCGTGAGAGCACGACTCGCATATGCAACCACATATTCTGGAAAGCCAGGCATCCGTTGTGCAAGGACGGCTCCAAGACCAACGCCGCTGGCGTCGATATGAACTTCAGTCGGTGCACTCGGGTCGTAGTGGCGTGAGGTAAGCCGACGACGCAAAGTGGTGAAGGCTTGGTCACATGCCGGAGTCCAGTCGCGAAGGTCACCAGAGCCAGCCAGGAGCTTCGTCAGGGGTCCTATGATGCAGGCAAAATTGCGCACAAAGCGTCGAAAATAAGAGCAAAGACCGACAAAACTTCGGAGCTCTTTCACTGTAGTTGGCCGCGGAAATTCTGCGACAGCACGAAGTTTGTCAGGGTCGGGAAGGACGCCGTCTTTGGACACGACATGGCCAAGTATGGTCAGCTGGCGGGCTCCGAAGCGGCACTTTTTCAAGTTAAGTTGAAGGCCGGCGGTGGTAAGGCAAGTAAGGACTTCGCGTAGTCGAGAGAGGTGAGTGGTGAAATCAAGGGAGAGAACTACCACGTCGTCTAAATAACACAAGCACGTCTTCCATTTGAGGCCTCGTAGAATATCGTTCATCATCCTTTCGAGTGTCGCGGGTACATTGCAGAGGCCGAATGGCATTACTGTAAACTCATACAGGCCATCAGGCGTAATGAAAGCTGTCTTCGAGCGGTCGGATTCATCCACTGGCAGTTGCGAATAGCCCGATCGCAAGTCCAAAGAAGAAAAGAATTCGGCACCATGAAGACAATCCAGGGCGTCGTCTATATGCGGCAGAGGATAGACATCTTTTCGTGTAATCTTGAGGCGACGATAGTCCACACAGAAACGAATCGAGCCATCTTTTTTCTTAATGAGTACTACAGGAGACGACCAAGGGCTGCAGGATGGCTTGATAACACCACGTTCAAGGATGTCTTCAACTTGCTCTGCGATGAAACGACGCTCGGTGGATGACACGCTGTACGGACGCTGGCGTAATGGTGCGTGATGTCCCGTATCAATGTGGTGAGAGACGGTACTTGTGCGGCCTAATGATGCTTGGTCGCAGTCAAAAGAGGCGTGAAAATCATTTAAAAGAGTAATAAGCCGCTCACGTTGTGTCGGCTCGAGGTCATCGGCAATAGAGCGACAAAAAACATACGGCGATACTCGGTTAGATGGCACATGGGGTGCCAGTGCTGTTACGTTGGCAGTATCCACGTCGTCGGGAACAGGGAAATGCACAATAACGTCAGCGTCCACAGTCTGGATGGTACCAATAGTCTCGCCACAGTGCAAAGCCAAAGTGTACGGATTTGGTTTAGAAATCAGTATTTCTGCAGCCCCATGGTGAACCGTGAGGAGGGCGAAAGGCAACAATATAGGCTGGCGGCGAATGAAGACGGCAGCGGGTGAAAACATGACCGTCGCTTCGGCAAGCGATGCGCATGAAAGAGGGACAAATACCGCGCTGTGAGGCGGAAGGTCAGTATCTGAAGCTACACAGATCCTGGTAACATCATGAACTTAAAAGTCGTGAGATGGCAAATCGCACAGAATGGAGAACTGAACCTCAGCACGTGCACAGTCAATGACGGCGTGATGGCGCGACAGAAAATCCCAACCGACAATCACATCGTGGGAGGAACAAGTTAACACATCTCAATCGAATACAAAATGTCTCGAATCAGCACCCTAGCAGTGCACATAGCGACTGGCTGAACTTGTTGTGCACTGGCTGTTCTAAGCAATAGTACCGAAGGCATCATGGTCACTTTTCGTAATTCGCGGCAAAGTTTCTCACTAATCATGGATACAGCAGCACCTGTATCGACGAGCGCAAGGCATTTGATGCCATCAACGGACACTTCAATAACGTTAGCGGGAGGAAAACGAGGACTTTGATCTTCCGACGATGACGCAGTTCGTGCCTCAGGAACTGCGGAAATCAGTTTTCCGCCTCAGTAGTACTGGCACTGGGCCTACGGCGCATGGGTGAGAGTGAGCGCCGACGAGGGGAAGGCGAGCGACGAGTACTGTAGAGCTCTGACTGCGGTGCTGGTATGTCATCAGCAGCGTAGACTTCCGGTGGTGGTTGCTGAGGCATACGGAATGGTCGGAAGCCGGACCTGGGTGGTCGCGCGGTGCCCACGAAGGCCGGCAAGCGGCGGCGGCAAAAGCGCGCTACATGTCCCGGTGTACCGCAGGCATAGATAGCATATTGGGCGGTTGTCAGCAGTGCGCCAAGGATTTGTACCTTGCTGCTGTGCGCTGAAAAAGGGAGCCACCGGCTGGCGAGGCGAAGGCGGATGAGAGAACACCGGCTGGAGAGGGGCTGAAGGCGGAGGAGAGAATCCCGGCAGACGAGGCGCCCGTGCAACGGCTTCAGCATACATTAGAGGCGCGGCCACGGGAGCCGGCTGACACGTAGGTGGAAGAGCTTCGGTAACTTGCTCTTTTATTGCGTGTCGGATCGCTGGAGCCAAATATTGAGAATGCTTCTCCGTGGTCGGCAAAATCGAGAGCTGTCGCGCGACCTGCTCGCGCACAAATTCTTTTATTTGCGTCAGCAAAGTTTTGTGGTTGTCGCCAATAGCCAATGCTGCTAACGAATCTTCCGTAGGCGGTGGGCGCCGAGCTAAGATGCGTTGTTTCCGTAGCTCGTCAAAACTTTGGCACAAATTCATAACTTCGGCCACGGTACGCGGATCCTTCGCTAACAACATTTGAAATGCGTCCTCATCAATGCCTTTCATAATGTGTTTTATCTTGTCCTGTTCCGCCATTGACGGATTCACGCGCTAACACAGGTCAATGACATCTTCGATGTAACTTGTGAACGTGTCGCCGTGATGTTGCGCGCGCCTCCGTAAGCGTTGTTCTGCGCGAAGCTTGCGCACAGCGGGGCGCCCGAACGCTTCTGTGAAACTTGTCTTGAATCTGCTCCACGTTGTGAAATCGTGTTCGTGGTTTCGGAACCAGAGGTTCCCGACGCCGGTTAAGTAAAACAGCACGTTGTGCAACTTGGTGACGTCGTCCCACTTGTTATGCTGGCTCAACCGTTCGTAAGATGACAACCAATCCTCCACGTCATGATCATCGGCGCCGCTAAAGATGGCAGGATCACGCTGGCGCAATGCACCGGAAACTATGACCGTCGGAGGCTGTGGTGCATACTCCTGGGTGGTTTCGTGAGGCATGGTCGCAGCAGTCGGTAGCGTCCGGCTTCGGAGCTCCAGTTTTCAAGGTTACCCCGCAGCTCCACCAAATGAAATGGGGTTTGTTACAGCTCGTTCGAGGGATCGCAGGTAGCTCTAGATCACGAGTCTTAGCGCTTCGCATCAACAGCCCGAGCTCGGGTCTCGCGCCGCAGCGGCGGCAGTCCGCACTGTGGCACATGTATATTACCCACTACAATAAACACATTTCTGTGTATATCTGAAATTTTGAATTACCCATAATATACCTATTACGACTAATAAGTGGGCTACACGGCCTGTGCGAATCAGCTACCTTTTGTTTGAACGCTCGTCCATGTAGTAGACTGATGCATGGTGCGCGTTTATTTCTGTACTGTTGTAAAACCATTTGTTTATTCCCTCGAGAAGAAGAAGACGGGGAGGCGTGCGGACGTGTCTTGCGTGCGCTCTCAGGTTTTTCGATGTTCCTGGCGGATTTATGCTTGTGCTCAAGCCAATTTCGATTGGAATCATCAGCTGAAGTCACCAGAATCACCTGGATACCGAAATTGTGGGAAGTGGACCCAATTTTCGGCTATTTTTCGACTTTGACGCGTCGTCCCGGCGGCTGCGTTCAACCTAGCGTCGACTCCGACCACTGCCTGCCGGCCAAGCGTCGGTGCGCCTCGCCGCCGACCCCTGGGGCTTAGCACGGCTGGATATTTTCGGCGAAAATGGAGTTTGTTGTTCAAGGGGAGGATATATCTCCTGAAGAATTTCCGAAAAGGTCGGTTGGTTCACGATCAACACAAACCAGCAACGCGGCAGCCAAGATGGCGGCCGCGAAGGAGGAAGCCAAGGTGTCGGCTCGGATGGAGGAAGGAGACAAGATGGAGGCCATGGGCCACGTAAGCACCAAATAAATCAAGATGGCGGGGAGGAAATTGACGCTGCGCTCCGTGGCGTCACAGCAACCACGCCTACCTACTGGCCTGCATAAGGTGATAATCCGACCGAGCGGAGGATTGAAAGCTCTATCTTTGGGTGGAGACGTGAAGATATATGAGATTGTTCGAGCCGCTGCGGGCGTGAATTTGAAGGAGGCTAAGGACGACATTATTCGACTTAACACCAAGCAAAACACCATTTTGGTGGGCACCATGAGTGAAGAAAGAATGCATCGGTACCTGAAGATAAAAATACTTCAGGTTGATCAGGCAAAATACGAAGCAAACGCCTACCTGTCAGCACCCGAGGGTAGTGGCAAAGGAGTTATTCATGGGATCCCGGTGGAACACACGGAAGCACAGATACTGGACAACCTGGATTGTTCAAGGAACCCTAAAATCAGAGGGGTCAGAAGAATGCGGAAGACATCGACCTCAGTTCTGATACTCTTCGTCAATGAGAATGTGCCGTTTTGGATTTATTATGGAGGCGGGCTCCTCAAGTGCTTCCTCTACAAAAAGAAGTTTGAGGTGTGCAACGCATGCGGACATCTTGGGCACCGCTCTGATGTGTGTCCGGACCCGGACGACGACAAGTGCCGCGGCTGCGGTACGGTGAAGCCACCGGATGGACACGTGTGCGATCCCAAATGTGCTCTTTGTGGAAAGGGACATGAACTGGGAAACAAGAAGTGTCGCGAGATCTACCGAACTCCGTACATCGCCAGGAAACGCCGGTGGGAGCGGAAGATCCAAGAAGAGGAGGCAAAGAAAACACCCCCGTCTGGGCGGAAAAGCCGCTCGAGAAGCCGGGAGGGCTTCCGAAGCAGCTCCGACTCCTTCCCTCGCCTCGATCACCCGGGCCGTTCCAGCTCCAGGGGCTGCTTCAGCTCCAGGGATCGTTCCGGCTCCGGGGTTCACTCCGGCTCCGGGGCAAGATCGTCGTCAAGGCCGAGGAATGACGCCAACAAGCAAAGGGAGGTGAGCTGGGTAGATAAGGTCTCCCCCAAAAATACGGAGTCCGAGGAACTCGCCAAGATGAGAATCACGGTAGAGAAACTCATTAAAAGAGTAGGTGACCTCGAAAAGGAAAATGCTATACTAAAGAGGGAGAAGAAAGTAGCAAACGCAGTCAAAACAGCTGACACGATTGGAACCCACCCAACCGTTGAAAGCACTGTGGCGATGCAGGTAGATGACACCCGCTCCCCACCTCTAAAAAGGAAACCAGGCGCGAACGCGCCGCAAGAGCCCACAATGGCAGATCTATGCAAGAAAATGGACGACTTCCAGGTGAACTGGGAGGCAAAGTTCGCATCAGTCATCCAAGCCATCCAGGCGCTATCAGAAGAAAGCCAGAAACACAGGGCCGCGTTGGTGAGCATTAATAACTGGCAGAGGGAAACAGAGCAGAAGGTAAGTGATGGTTCTCAGACCGCTGCGACCCTAGTACCAGTGGGAGATAATCCACAATTCAATCATGGCCAGTCAGAATAAACACACGATTTGGCAGTGGAATTGCCGCGGGTACCGTCGCGAAAGGGCGGTCCTACAGCAGCTCCTTCTTGGCAAAGACAATCCGGACGTAATCGCTTTACAAGAAACTGCGGGGATGGCAAAATTATCGGGCTACATATCATTTAGTACAGATGATGAAAGATCCAGGGTAACCACCCTGGTCAGGAGAAACTTGGCAGTCGTGAAGCACGGCATGGAGGTTATCAACATAGACCACGTTCTTGTTGAACTCATTCCAGCAAAAAAGAAAGAAGGCAGCCTCTTTGTTCTCAACATTTATAGCAGCCCGAAACAAAGGAAGGCCCTATTTGGACCTCTTCTCCAAAAAACTCTGCGTATTGCCAACAAGCAAGCTTTGGTAGGGGTGGGAGACTTTAACGCCCAACACGCTGCCTGGGGGTACGAAAAAGAAGGAGTTAAGGGAAGGGAACTCTGGCTGGATGCACAGCAAGAGGGGCTCACCTTAATGACCGACCCCCAAACCCCCCCTAGAACGGGGAATAGTGTCAGCGCAGGCACCTCACCCGACCTCACATTCGTCAAAAACGTAGGAGATGCAACCTGGGTTAATACCCAGGAAAACATAGGTAGCGATCACTTTATTCTCGAAACAGTGGTGAGCGCAGACCCTGCCAGAAGAAAAGGCAGAAACCAGCTAATTGTCGAATGGGATGTCTTTCGCGAAATAAGAAGCGAGACGGCAGTGAGTGAGATAAGGGATATTGATGAACGGGCTAAGAAACTGGGTCAGGACGTTAAAAATGCAACCAAATAGATAACGGAGGACTCTGCACTGGAGATAGCGGATAGCCACCTCCTCCATATGTGGGAAGCGAAGCTCAGCATGGAAAAACGGCTCAGGAGGCAAAGGTGGAACCGCAATCTCAGGAGACGGATCGCTAGGCTCAATAAAAATATAAAAGATTACGCGCTCAAACTAACCAGGCAGAACTGGGAGTCCACCTGCTATAGGATGGACGGAAATATAGGCCTAGCTAGGACATGGAATCTACTCCGCTACCTGCTGGATCCACAGGGCTGCAAAACAGCGTAGCGACAGAACCTTCAAAAGATTCTTCACTTGTACGAAGGTACGGAGGTAGATCTAACGAAGGACATACACGAGAGATACATAGGGGACACTAGCAAGGAACTCCTACCTAACTATGAAGGCGTAGGCAACTCCAGCCTAGACGAACCCATCAGCGAGGCGGAGGTCCGGGCGGAGATTGCCAAGCTCAAAACCAAATCAGCTTCAGGCCCGGATGACGTTAGCAATAAGATGCTTCTCAATCTAGACGACAACTCTATAACTGCATTAACTAACTTTATGCAGAAGTGCTGGGAAGAGGGTAAACTACCAAATCAGTGGAAAACCGCTAAGGTGGTTATGATCCCAAAACCAGGCAAGAAACTCCAGACAGAGAACTTCAGACCTATTTCTCTAACCTCTTGTGCAGTCAAGCTCTTGGAGCACGTTATTCAAACGCGGCTCAATAACTACATGGAGGATAATGACCTCTATCCGCATTCGATGGTGGGCTTTAGGCCCAGGCTCTCCACCCAGGACGTGATGCTGCAATTAAAACACCAAATCATCGATGCGGAAACGGGGGACGCAAAGGCAATCCTAGGGCTTGACCTAGCGAAGGCCTTTGATAACGTCACACATAAAGCCATTCTTGAGAACCTTCAGGACTTGGGAGTAGGCGTACAAACCTACAATTACATTAGGGACTTCTTGTCAGACCGAGAAGCAAAAATCCAGATTGGAGAATAACAATCGGATGACATTAAATTAGGCAGCAAAGGGGCCCCACAGGACTCTCTGCTCCCGCCCTTTCTTTTCAATGTAGCCATGATCAAACTCCCTGAAAGACTGGAGGCTATTGAAGGACTAAACCGGAGCATGTACGCTGATGATATCACGTTGTGGATAGCTAGGGGCAGCGATGCCCAAATAGAGGAAACCCTCCAAAGGGCTATTCAGGCAGTTGAAGGTTACGTTGGACCTAGGGGACTTAAATGTTCACCGCAAAAATCGGAACTGCTTCTATACCAGCCGAAAGGCAGGGCCAGTAAGGAGGAACCACAAATCTCCCTCACAGCTGGGGGGATCCCCATTTCAAAAGTGGACAAAATCAGAATTCTGGGACTTTTGATTCAGGCCAACAGCTTTAATGGCGAAACAATAAGGAAACTAGATGGCTGCGCAGTGCAGACCATGAGGCTGATCCGCAGGATTGCCAACAGGTGGTCCGCGATGAGAGAAGCAAATCTAGTTAGGCTAGTCCAGGCCTTTGTTATAGGTAGAATAGCTTATGTTGCTCCTTTCCTCAGTTTTAGGTCATTCAAGAAGAAGAAGATTGAGGGAATCATACGTAAAAGTATAAAACAGGCGCTGGGGCTTCCCATCCGCACTGCAAATGAAAAGCTTTTAGCTCTAGGGCTCCACAACACTCTTGAGGAGATTATTGAAGCATGAGAGACTTGCGGGAAGCCTTACGGGCAGGAAAATCCTAGCTAGGCTAGGCATAAACTATGAGGGGCAGGAAGGCATCAAAGTCGACCTGCCAGGAAGCGTGCGGAACCGACTAATAATCCCACCACTACCTCAAAACATGCACCCAATTCATCACAAGGAACGCAGAGAGAAACGGGTCGAGGCTCTTGAGAAGCGTTTCAAAAACTCGAAGGACGTGCTCTATGTTGATGCTGCAGACTATGGCAACGGCCGCATGGCCCTAGCTGTAGCAAGCGCTGAAACTAGATTGATAGCCAGTGGCACAGTTCCAACGGATTGCTCTAAGATTGAAGAATCTGCCATAGCACTTGCAATTGCAAGTACTTCAGCGAAAGTTATAGTCAGCGACTGTAAGGTTGCGCTGATGAACTTTGTCAGAGGCAGAATTTCTCCCGAGGCGAACAGAATCCTGCAGACCTGCAGAGATAGCAGGAAAAGTGAAATAATCTGGGCACCTGCGCACGCCTCCCTCGCTGGGAACGAGGCGGCCCGCGAATTACATTCCGAGCTGGTGGGCTAGCCGAAGGCTTCACGGGGCGGGACCGCTTAGTGTGTTACAGAGAGATCACACAACACTACAGACTAGGGCGGGTTAAATATCCTCCGGCTGATATATCCTTAAACAAGAGCCAGGCCTCCACTTGGCGTCGCCTGCAAACCAACTCGTTTCCAAGCCCGGTGTCGTGCAGCCTCTACTACCCAGGTCAATACTCCAGCCAGTGTAAGCTATGCAAAGCCAGGGCTAATCTTAATCACATTCTGTGGGAATGCCCACAGGCTCCCTCTGAGGGAAGAATAAAGTCTTTAGAACAATGGCAGACCTTATTACTCAGCTCCGATCCAGAGATTCAACTGAAGACCGTCCGAATGGCCGAAACCGCCGCTAGGGTCCAAGGACTCCTGGCCGTCGTCTAGGTGGGAAGGCTTAAAGCCTTTCCTACATCTGTTGGACAAATAAAGTTTTACAATCCAATCCAATTTATTCCCTCATTACAATTGTACCGCTTCTTCGCCGCTGTACACTTTAGTTACGCGGTGAAGCCTGAAAGTGAATTGCGGTGAAGCATACTAAAAGTAGGAGGGGGCCACTGCATAGTATGTCCACCTATTAGGCGACCTGGTGTGCGGATTGTGAACAGAAGGCGGCAGGTGCGCGAGCGTATAATTAAAGAACACTTATGTCCAGTGACAATGACCCCTTTCCACTTTTAGTATACTTCACCGCGGTACATTGCTTAGGCTTTATCGCGAAACATTGATGTATTACGAGAAGGGTAATTTTAGAAAAACCAATTACGCAACGTTTTTTTTCGTAGCTTGCTACACCGCAATACAGGGGTGTCTTGCGGGGAAGCGTATTGATAGTGTGTTGGGGTCAAAATGAGCACCGTGCAGTAAGGCATACTATGAGTGGAAAGGTGACATAGGTTTACATTGCTGATTATTTTCAATCGTGATATAATTTGCAAGTGCATCTGCACTCGTGGTAAGCTTCATTGACAATTCTTTGTAGTAATATGTTTCATCACGTTACAAATTCGTATTGCAGGGAAGCTTACTAAAGCACATTTGCCATTATGTAATACGTTTTTTACCTTCAGTGCAGGATCACAATGCAGATTCATGCCCATGCTTTCGGCTGGACTACACATGCTCTTTGTGAATTGATTCGATCATAAGTGCACTTGGTCTAAACTGGAGGTCTTAAATTGATATGGAAGAGGAGGAGGAGGAGGAAAGAACTTTATTGCGTGCCGTGCGAGTTGGTGGGGAGGGCCAAAGGCCCCGCCTAGGTAACGGCCAGGAGTTCGCGGGTCCTGGCGGCATCCTAGGCCCGCTGGACGGCCCATAGGTGATCCTAGAGTGCGGGGCTGAGCAGCGCGGCTTCCCAGTGCGTGCGAAGGCTGTCGCTAGAGGCCGCGTTCTCGTTGCTGTTATGTATCCCTCGGAATTCCCATAATATATTCTCCAGAGTGGCTCTGGTTTAACATCTATTGCGTTTCTCCGTTTGATATATATCCGGATATATGATGTGCGAGAGCGCAGGATTCGGATACGTTCTTCGTTTGTAACTGCCGCCATACGACAGACTGCTTTTTTGTCAATTTTGCGTGAGGTCACGGGAATATGCTCCTCTGTAACCTATAGTGTTTCGTGATGTCATTATATGTGGTCATTCGAGCTGTTTTGCCGTGCCGAAGCGCCGGATCGGACGTCCGGCGTGCGACAAACCGGGCAGATTTTCATCGTCCGATGCGTCCGACAACCGCATCGTCGTTTGGCCGCAGCCAATAACAGCGTGGCTGGCATGTGACGCTCTCTGACGTTCTCTCCACGGAGGCGACGCTGGCTGGCCGGTTTCTTGCAATCTTTTTTTTTTCCTTGCCTGCTGCAGTTTGTTTCTGACACGAAATAGTTACCAGTTCAGTAAAATTATCTCGAACGTGTGCCTGTTAAGCAAAGCAGTACCTAGTACACTGCCACCAAGCTACTGGCGAGATCGGGAGCCGCGACGCGAGGGCATTTCGTGGGCAGACAGCGCGCACCGACTGTCTCAGCGAGGCTGCTTGCTTCGCTTGCCCCTTTGCCTTTCGCAACGACTGCGTCGAGTAAACAAATTGTATTTAATTACATTCATGGTTATATTGCGCTCAGTTTTACAAACACGATACTAAGGAAGGACAGGACGTGGACGGACGGGCGACCTAAGTGTACAGTGTTAATTGTATTGACAAAAATAAGCGCTCTTTGACGAGCTCACGTTGGATCGCCAGCGCCGTCGGCCGCAGCGTCCGCCTAGCTTGGCCTACCGGCCCTATCACTGGTTGTTGGTGGAGCCGTCAGTGGACAACGCGCCGTCGTGAAGTGTACTGCCACTCGCAGGAGCATAATTTTATTGCCAGTGTTCGCGTAAAGCGAAACAGTGTTGTGCAGAGTTGTTTACATTGCGTTTCTCGACGTGGATATGAAGTCAAGCTGGGGGGCTGTATCTGGGCGGAGCTTACGCGCCGCTCGATCTTTCGGATGCACGCACCGTGTGCCCTGAATCGTCGTATGCCGCATGCCGGAGCAGACGCCGAATCGTACCGTGTGCCTCCTGCTTAATGGCCGACACGACGTCACGAGAGCCGGTCGTGAACTTTTGCCTCCGTGCGGCGACCGCACAAACATGGCGCTGGTTCCAAGCGGAGCGGAGCGCGAGGCCTAGGCCCCTAGGCTGCAGCAGCAGTTTGTTTTTTGTGTGGTTTATTGTGGCCATTGCAAGAGCTCTTCAGCACCTGCAAAGTTACTTGTCGAACGCAACAAGCCACTGTGCTCTTCCTGACCTCTTCAGTAGGTGCGATCGCCAAAAGAAACAGACGGATGTGCGTTGTGTTTACGCGAGGGTCGGAAGGAATAAAGCTGCCGATTTCGCGTGTTTTAGGCCGTTTTTTGCATGTGCATTGCAAACGCGAAGGCCATCGCATACACCTGCATTCTAAGCACGACACTAGTTCGGCACGCGCCAAAATGAAAAGATTGCGATCGCCCATCTCAACATATGGCGTTCGTAGGAGTTCTGTGTGCGCGCTTTATCGATACGAAGATTGTAAGTTTGTGCAGTGTTCAGAAGCGATGGCATGATGTGTAGCGATGAGCTTCATTGTCGTGTCATCGCAGTCATTCGTAATGTGTTGTTTGTGTCTTGCTTCGTGTAAGCTCTTTTGCGGCCTGCGATGCGCATTGACGACCGCGAACACGCACAGAACGTTCGAGCGCGAGGGTTCTTACTTTTGCCAAGTGTAAGTGTACTGTGATGTGTACGTGCAATGTGTCACAGTGGCGCTAGACGTATAGGTGTTCGTTTTATGCAATATGCATATGTTCTGAAGTGAACCGTGCATAAGCGTTGCGGGCGAGTTTTGGTTCCTGCCCTTTCTGCCTCGTTCACGTATCTTGTGTGTTTTTCAGAAGTTATTTCTGTGCTATGAAGGTGTTTATAATTGGTGAGGGCAATATAAGGCACCGCTTAAAAGTTACATGAGTACATGCGCGCTGTCGTGAAATGTGGACGCGCGTATGCACTGTTTTCATGAACGCAAATTTAGGACACTTTTCAGTTTTGTCATGTCACTTTTGTCATTTTTGTCATCGTCAGTCACTTTGGCAAGAAAGGAAGTCAGCTTTTTGAGACAGCCTCAGATAGATAAGAGAAGAGATATGGCGACGAAATAGATAAGAGTGGGAATTTCAATGAATAAAGCAGTTGACAGTGCAGTTGGGTCCTCGTCTAGTCGTTCCTTCGATGTCCATGTTCCTTAATTTCCGCTGCTACAATCCTCGAAGAATGAACCAACTAGCCCAGTTAAACGCCATTTTGTCTATATATGACATTCTGTTGGTTGCTGGTGCATGTACTGTGTATGTAAGCGTCGAACCCGTTATTTGAAGCTGTTGATATTGCATAGGGATGTGCAGATATTTGCAACTTCGTAGTAATGCATCGAATAGTGCCCTATTCGATTCGGTGGTCACATTTTGTAAATGTGAATACTTTTTTCATACCTTTCCGGTATTGCAAGATGCCAACCGCGCCCACATAAACATTAAATTGCAGAAAAGTACAGTAAATTTTCCCCACGACAGCTATACTACAGGCATAAAACATGAGAACTTGCGTAGTGAAGCAGGCTAGGTCACTCAGGTAGCCACACTTTACAGGCTCTACAGTGATCATTTGCACCCTCTGAAGAGCCCTGTTCTTGCGAATAAAGTACTTGTTTGCTCGTAATGCTCAGTTTGTGTTTTTCAAGTACAATACTTAATAAGGTACTATATGATGACAGAAACTTGTAACTTGAAAAATATTTGGATGTAAACAACAGTTTATAATAATGGCTATTCGTTTTTAGAAAAGTATTCGATTCAATTTGCTTCTGGCACTATTCTATTCGGTCCCGAAAATTATATTATCCTTTGTCTTTACCTGACCATGTGCACAAATCGAGCGGTTCGCTTCGCTCCTAGCCGCTCGCCACATGCCCCACGAGACCGATTGTACACGCCAGCGAAATGATAACACATGTAGAGCTGCACACAAATTTTGTATTAGGGAGTATCGTATACGTCTGTGATATTTTTCTGTCGATTACATGTGCTCTGAAGTAATAAACATTGCAGAAGCATCGCTGGTCGCTTATGCTCTTATTCATCTCAATATAGATGTTGTATCAAAGCAGATTCCTTGCTTTGTACACGTTTGTTTCCAGAGCTGTCTTTGCACATTTTACACTTTATAAAGATGGGAGGCTAGGGAACAGCTTAGAAGTTATATCACTGCTCCACGTATTGCAATTGTTCATTTTGTGCTAGGTGTCATCTGTTGTAATATAAGCTATGTAAATGCTCCTTATGCAATTCTTTGCACATGTGAGGACACAGCAAAGGACCTTCTCTGTCACTGCCCACTGTCGCATATCTGTACACATGTACATGTGTGATAGCGTTTCCCTTTCTGTCACGCGGGCGATCTTTTGATCACTTCACCCTCACCCACCATGTGTATATAACCGCTGGCCGCTAAGCTGTAGTATCCTTTTTGTCCTTATATTCCTTGGCTGTCATTCTGCGATGTTAAGTTGCTGCCATGCAATAAAACATGTTTCAAGTTCAGTCTGCCTCTTCGTTCACGGAAGCCCTGGAACACGACACCAACCTTTCACGCTAACAATGTGTTCTGTGAGCTGTACTTCATCTCAGTGGTTCCTTGCAGCACTGAGGAAGCTGCTGGGCTCCTTAGCTAATAGGAAGACTGAATGCCTCTAAAGATGTGTTCATCGCACCGCACTGTCTGCTCGGTGTCTGCTTTCCATCCTGTCAGTACATGCTCCATGGTTGAAGGATTGACGCAAAAAAAAAATGTTTTGATGCCATAACCATAAGCTTTGTTTGCGTGCATACGACAGCAGGGCTTCGCGTCATTAACCCACCGTGGTTGCTCAGTGGCTACGGTGTTGGACTGCTGAGCACGAGGTCGCGGGATCGAATCCCGGCCACGGCGGCCGCATTTCGATGGGGGCGAAATGCGAAAACACCCGTGTGCCTAGATTTAGGTGCACGTTAAAGAACTCCAGGTGGTCAAAATTTCCGGAGTCCTCCACTACGGCGTGCCTCATAATCAGAAAGTGGTTTTGGCACGTAAAACCCCAAATATTATATTATATTATTAGCTTCGCGTCACCTGTACACTTTCCCTCCATTTACCTTGCAGCCAGCTTAATAAACAGCAAGGATGACCGCCCTCATCAATATTAACTTGCGGCCCAGTGCCTGCTCGGCGTCTATTTGCTGGAATAAATGTAGTTGAGGAAACATTCTAAAGCTGTATTTACTGACTGCAGCATTTATCATGGGTGCGAAGAGGGTGTTGCGACGGAAAGCCTGTGTGCAAATACAAGGAAATGCACTAGGATGCTGACAAAAACTTTTATAGGTGTATTGTGTAAAGCCACAATTACATACAGGAATGACATGACACTGGTCATAAAGCAACGGTTGATGAGGTACACATATATGGGCACATAAACATGATGCTCAATGCAAGTTTGCCAGTTGCAAGTTTGACTTGAAATGTTAGTCACTTTTCAGATAGAAGTGACATAATGACATACTGGTGATCAGTGCCTGTTATTTCTTTATTTCCACAATGATCAGTTGTATAATACTTGTACCCAGATACAATAACGCATCTCCGAATCGCAGATGTCACATTCCATTTGCCCTATGCAACTTTGCCACATGAAATGGGAAACTCATTGACATAATCAGTTACGGATTATGCCATAGTGTTACGCTGTTTCTTGCAGCTTTGTCTTTTATGAGTATTTGCGTAATGTGAAAAATAGTACCCTGTTGTTCTAAATGTTATGTACACTATATGATAATTCTATTCTTTTTCCGTGATCAGAGGAGGCTTTTGCGTCAGTATATAATTTGGAAGTTTTTTAAACAACGAATATGTGACAAGTATGCATGTGAACAAGCGTATGTGGCCTCCCAAAGACATGCACGGTAACGAAAATATCTTTTAGCCATATTGGCGCAAAACTTTGCCATAGGCTTTTTGTTTTTCGTAAAAGCCAACCACACATCTCTTGGTCTAGCAGATTTATCTTTTATGCGACAAGTCTGTGCTGTTTTTCTTGCAACAAATCCTTTTACATGTGTCCGCAAAACGTTGGTCCTTCATTAGGTTTATTTTTTCTACAACATTCATCTTTTTTTGGTAACAAATTATTGCGCATTTTGGAAAGCTCTTCATACAGCAGCCATTATTTCTTGGAAAGCCTCTTTGATACGAGGCTCTAAAGTTGTCGATAGACTATTCAAGTAGTTCCTTTTAATATAACAATTAGTAGCCTTGTATTTAAGCTTATCCTTTGTCCTCAATAGTTAGCTCTCTTTTGCACTAGTTGGTTAAGATGTTGTACCTAAATATATGTAAATAAATATTGCTATTACAAGAACTTACGTCGTCGTGTTACTATTCAATATTTGATATTTACTATTTTTGTTCACTTTCTGTTTGAAAAAATTGAACATTCGCCCACCTCTGCTTCTTATACAATGCACAAAAATGCACCAAAGCTATATTTGTGCTTTCTGAAGTCTTACTTTGCTGCATATAATAGTGGCAAAAAGCAGCTTTTCAGAGAGAACTTGATTTTGTTGTTTTGTGTATTCTGTTCTTCTGCCATAAGTATAGTGAATTGATAACTATATCGCACACAAATACACAGCTTCTCAATGGAACAGATATTTATTTGATACACATGGATTCGCACCCTGTTCATCTAGATTTCAATATTATGCTGATTGTGGCCAGCCTCTAGTACCTACGGAAGCATGTCGACGATGTGGTCTGAGGCTACATGTGCAGTGCTACCTAGTTATAGTTCTCACATCAACGCACCAAGTAAGGTGGTTGCTTAATTGTTATAATGAAAGACAGCATCAGCTAGGCTGTAAGGGCGACAAAAATGATTTGTGCAATTCACCAAACATACAAACAGAATTTAGTATGACTACATGCCATGTGGTAGTTAGTATTTCAAGTGATTAAGAGAATGATATTGTTACGGTCGAAAAAGAGAACAAGGTCGTCGACGGGGAAGAGGACGAAGTGGCAAGAGCATCTCGGGATGCCTCGGTATGCCTCCCGGTTCGGCAGGAGTTCGCTGCGGCTTCTGTCACTTGGCCAGGTTTTGGGTGATATTAGGCTTTACTAATCTTATTTGTTGAGCTCTCACTGATTCTAACGCCTGCTTCATCTTAGGCTGATGGCCATAAAATTCCCCGGCAGGGGTTTTTCCCCATGGGCGGCCTCTATTCCAATGGATGAATTACCTCTAGATTTGTTCATCCGCGGTGGTGTGAGCAGCTTCCCGGTGGCTCTGGTTCCTTTGACTGGAGGTTTTATACGTCTGACCAACCACCAGGCGATCCAGAAATATCTGCATGCTGCTACCTCTTCATACCAGACCATCACGGAAGTGAGGCAGTTCGGCCGCGTGTGTCGATCGCCAGACCATTCCTGTGTCGCAGATTTGCTTAAGTGCTCATCATTCGCCTCATTACCGGTGAGTGCCTACATCCCTGCGCACCTCGCCCGCACTAAGGGAATAGTCAGAGGTGTCGATGCCGATCTTTCTCCCGCTGAAACACTAGAGAGATTGTCTGAGACTGGAATAATTGCTGTTTAGCGATGCAATCGAGTGGTAGACAATAAGCGGGTCCTAACAGAATCGGTGATCGCAACTTTTGCTAGAACTTCCTGCCCATCAGAACTAAAGGTGTGGCCCCTTGTGTTCAGAGTTGAACCCGTGGCGTCGCGTCCGATTCAATGCCGTAATTGCTGGCGATACGGCCATAGTATGGCAGGGTGTAAATCAAGACAACGTTGTTGCGCATGTGGGGAAGAACACGCTCAAAGTGGTTGTAGTGCCCAAGAAGAGCGATGCTGTCTCTGTGATGGAAATCATCCAGCCAATTATTTAAACTGTCCTGTTAGGGCTCAAGAATTACAGGCGATTGAAATAATT
This sequence comes from Dermacentor variabilis, assembly GCF_050947875.1. Classification (NCBI taxonomy): domain Eukaryota; kingdom Metazoa; phylum Arthropoda; class Arachnida; order Ixodida; family Ixodidae; genus Dermacentor; species Dermacentor variabilis. The sequence continues at coordinate 243,266,824 of NC_134570.1, forward strand.
GATCGACGACGCTGCTCTAGGATGGAGGCCATAAACATTGTGAAAGAAAGGGCATCTGGCTGTGCGGGGATAATAGGCAGACAAAATCTTATCACGGACCTATCACTTACTGCAACTATAGAGGCTGCTGTGGAAAAGGCAGTTACGAAAGCTATTGAAAGGTTGGCAATGAGCCTTGGTGAATCTATCTCACAAGCCGTTTCTAGTATGGAAACTACCTGCCCAGCTTCTGTAACAACGCAAACAGTTGATCCTGAGTACCAAACTAACCATAAAAGATCAGATGTCAATCCTTGCAATAATGATATTGGACTTTCAACTCCCTCTTCCGCGGGCCCTACAACTTGTAATCTGCTTAATACAGACTTGGACATGACATAGGTGGAAGAAAATGCTCGAGCATATAAAAGAACCATGTCTTCTATTAATGAAGACTCCTACCCCGGTCCTCACTCAAAAGCTAAGAAAAGTCAGTCCATTGTTGTGCTAAAGGAAAACATTCTACAGAAGCCAGTTCGACTGCGGCACTTTCCAAAAAATAGGATCACTAAAATGCTTCAGTGGAACTGCCGATATTTATATTCTGCTTCAGTAGATTTAACTTGTATAACTTCTCAACTCAATCCTGATTTAATTATGTTTGAAGAAACGTGGCTGAATCCTGAGAAATCTTTTCAAATGAAATTCTACAGATCATTTCGATTAGACCGTCCTACAAGAGGTGGCGGATTAATTACATTTATCTCATTAAAATTTGCCATAAGGCTAAAATTTCATTTCAACTTTCTACTCCAGAGTGTGAAATCCTAGCGACAGAGCTGGTTCTCCCGGGATGTTGTCCCTTCACCGTAGTTAATGCATATTTCCATCTGGCGTACAGGACGTAAGCACACTGGATAGTGTTATTAACTCTTGTGGACGTGACATTTCAATTCTCAACATACCTCATGGGGTTTAAGAACAGATTTGTGTGGCACCCGATTGTGGAGCTGGTCGTTGGAGAATCGACTAACGTGTGTAAACTCCGGATCTATTACGTTTGTGAGAGGCTGATCTTACTCTTCACTAGGTCTTACATTCTGTGGCCCGAGTCTCTCCGTAACTTCTTGGTCGACTATTGATTGTTCGACAAGCAGTGATCACCTTGCAATAGTATTTGACGTTGCACGTCCTGTAACATTTATGAGGGACCAGGTTCGAATTTTCATAAATTACAAGATTTAAAAAACATGCTTACGAAATGTTCCTTCATCTCTGTCTGATGCGCCTACAGAACAAAAAACCACGATTATCTGTTCCGCTTTAGAAAGTTCTCAAAAAAAGGCTCCAATTTGAGATTAGATTGAATAAAAGAAATTCTTACAGTCTTTGGTGGAATGAAGAATGCACTCGATACTACAGAAAGAGAAAGGCTGCTTGGAAAAAATTATTGCGTAACCAGAGTCCCAAAAATTGGAGCGACTATAAATTTTTTCGAGCTCTCTTTAAACATAAAGTTCCTATAGCTAAAGATGAATTCGACTGTAAGCATTTTGATTTCTTGCATAACAATAAAAATAAGCGTGCATTGTTCCGTTTTCTCCGTGTCGAAAAGTTCTTTCGCCTCAAATTAATATTGACTCTATAATCTTAAGTAGCGATGAAATGAAACAATCACTAGAAGAAATCGCGAAGCGATTAGAAATTAGATTTTCTTCTGTCTTGCCAAGTTGTGCTCGCTTACGAAGGGCTTCAGATGATTCTACCAAAATCTCTATGTTGGAATTGGCCGAAATCGTGGAGCGACTTCCAGATTCAGCTCCCGGCGTGGATGGGGTAACATCTACTATGAACAGAATTTTATTTAAGGAAGCTTCTGATGACCTTTTAGCTATTGAAAATTACTCAATTCGGTTCTCATGGATTCCGTCTGCGTGGAAAATTGCTAAAGTCATCCCTATTCTTAAAAACCATGGGGAAGGATATACAATAGATAACATTAGGCCAATTGCGCTAACTTCAATTTTGGTTAAATTAATTGAAATAATTCTATATGCCCGTATGATTAAATTTATACGGAACAAAGACTTGCTTAGCCCCTGTCAAATTGAATTCCGACCATCATGTTCAATTTGGCGTGCTCACGTGGGCTTAGAAAGCAGAATAAAATTAGCACGGCGACAGAGGCAAATAGGTGCTCTTGTGACATTAGATATTTCCAAAGCCTACGAAAGTGTAGAAAACTTAATATTATTAGATATATTGCGAAATCTCGAGATTCCAAATTATTTTTCAAACTGGATTGGTGAATTTTTAAATGAAAGAACATTTTACTGCTGTCTCAGAGGCGTTTCCTCGAGTATATATAATTAAACACGAGGTGTTCCTCAAGCAGCTGTCACTTCACCATTACTATTTAATATTCTGATGTGTTCCATTCCTCTTCATCAAGATGTGCAAACATACGTATACACGGATGACATTGCTTTCTTCGCATCAGACAGCGATATTCACTCTCTATATTATCGACTACAAAACTACCCCAACGCCATAGAAGCCTGGTTAAACATTAACGTTACAAAATGCTCGATATTGCTTTTCCCTTTTAACAACGCCATTAACATATCGATATCCTATCGCATCGAGAATATCCTCAAGTGGAGTCGATGAAATATTTAGGTGTAGTATATGACGGTTCCCTCAGCTGGCTCGGCCATATTGACCATACAGTTAAAAAAGTAGTGCGAGCAGTTGGTATGCTACGTAAGCTGTGCAACAGTCGATCCGGAATGCGGAGAGATCCACTTTTAATGATATACAAAATGTATGTGCGGCCCATTTTAGAATTTGGATGTGTTTTATTTTCTGGTGCTCCAGCTTATAAATTACGTCCCCTTATCCTACTTGAGCGGGAAGCCGTATGACTGTGTTGCGGGTTACCGAAATGTGTTGCCAATAACATACTACACCAAGAAGTCAGGTTGCCCTCAATATTGTGTAGATTTTGTTTACTGACGGTGCAAACAGTCTTAAAAATTGTATGAATCCCCCATTGCAAGATTGGAATACATATTCATTTCCCAGCCTGCACTATTCTTTGGAGTACACTGGCATCGTTTTCATACACCACAGGTGGTCTTCGTACAAACATTGATCAATCCCTTAAATGTACGTCTCTGGGAGGTACCGACTATTTGTGATGTGCGAGAGAACCTACAAATTATATATGATGACATCTACGCAGATAATGCAAAACTTCTCTCTTATAATATATTAAACGGCTTATTACACGACCATTTACTGAGTTTATATATAAGTGCGGTCATCGCGACAGACGCCTCACAGTGTGAAGAAAAATTTGGAATTGGCATTTTCTCTCCCGCTCTAGACTGGTCATTTGCAATCAGGATTCCGGACTTCTTTTCCGTATTCTTGGCTGAATTTCTAGCTGTAGTTCTAGCTTTACGCAAACTAAATTCGTCAATATCGGCGGTAGTAATAATAACAGATTCTTTATCCTTATGCTCCTTACTCACAGCAAATGGTGTCACGAAGCTTTTACGTACATTTCATTTTCTAGTGCCTGACCACATAAATTTAATTAGATTGCTTTGGGTGCCTGGACATAAAGGATTAGTCATGAACAAAATGGCTGACAGTCTCGCGAGAGCGGCCCTCAGTGGCCCTGTATTACCATTACTTCCTACAATAGCTTACCTAACGACTACTAGATTCAGGAGATATACAATTATTCAAGACTTTTTGAACCCAGCTGTAGCTAATTTTTCAGAATATCGACACCTCCTATTCCCTTGGCCCAAAAATTCCTTTCACACCAGAAAAACTGAAGTCATCTTTGCCCGATTACGTTGTCGAATACCAAAATTAAACTTCTATCGTCACAGGGCTGGACTGGTGCCCTCTGTGCCCAGTCTGTGGAGAACATGAAACAATTGATCATTTCTTTATATTCTGCCTTCGTTTTACTTCTTTAAGAAAAGAATATTCTAGAATCAAGATTTGCACAGCTTGGCTTAAGCTTTTCAATTATAAATATCCTTTCTCTAGGAGCCTCCTCTCTTGGAAAGTGCCACAGGGATATTTGCTCGACCGTGGAGGAATTTAAAATTGCTACAAAGAGATCTTCTTGAATTCTTAAACATTTTGTTTTTGTTCATTTCATCCAGTTAGTATTACCAATTTTAGTATTTAATAAAGATTGCCTAATTTCATCGAAATCTTGCACAATCTTCCACAGTGGGTGCGCGCCGTCGCATAAGGAATACCATACCATACCATACTCTCTGGGATTCTCGGCAGCTGGGTATATACGTTTTCTAAATACAACGTGTAAATAGTTTTATACTCGTGACATTTTGGTGGACGTGCGGGGTACGCGTATCGCCACGGAGCTCCGCAGCGGACGTCTCACCCAGCCTGGGACGATGCTTCCAGTGGAAGGCACCGCTGCAAGGCCGACTACGCATACCCAGCACGTTGCTCTACTTCAGCCGCAAGACCCCGGCAAGTTCAGCGGCCTCGATGGTGTTGACGTGGAAGAAGGGTTCAAGATGTATGAGTGCGTCAGCAAGGTGAGCAGGTGGGATCTGACCATAATACTGGCCAATGTCGTGTTCTACCTCGACGGAACACAGCGAACGTGGTTTTACACACACGAGGAAGAGCTGACCAGCTGGGACTTGTTCAAAGAAAAGCTATCCGACGTTTTTGGTAATCTGACCGGTCGACAACTAGCCTCAAGCAACAACTCGCCACGCCTGCCCAAACTGCTACCGAGTCGTATGTCTCCTGCATTCAGGACGTCCTAGCCCTCTGTCATAAAATCGACACGTCCATGCCAGAGGCAGAGAAGGTTGGAAACATTATCAAAGGCATCGCGGATGACGCATTCAATTTCCTGGTCTTTAGAAACTTGTCGACTGTCGACGCCATCATGAAGGAATGCCGCAGTTTCGAGCAGGCGAAGAGTCGCCGTATATACAATCAGTTTACAGGGCTTCCAAATACTGCAGCGACCTCTTCCTGTACCGACCCCACCAACCAATCTCGCCACCTCCAAGCGAAAACGTGACCCGAATTGTACGCCGCGAACTCGAAGCAGCGTTTCCTGCCTCGCCTCAACAGACGTCTTGGAAGAACACTGCTGAGACGATATCGCTGAGCCAGTCCGTGGTTCGCGAGGAAATCGCTAATATGGGTCTTCCCAGTGCCGGCTCCTTGAGTAGTCCTGACACCCGCCCTGCTCCTATGAGTCGGTCCTATCGCAGTCTACTTCACATTGTCCGTTATCCCTACACTACCAGGAATCCATCGGAGTGGCGTACACCTGACGACAGGCAGATCTGTTTCTGCTGTGGCCGAATCGGTCACGTTTCCCATTACTGCCGCAGCTGTCGGTCATCCCCTCCGCGAAACACCTTCCGGAATTCTAGTTCACCCTGAAGTTCCTCACCCCGTCGCTTCTACGACGCTTCCGACGGCACTACCTCGACTCACCGCTATGCTCGCTCGTCCTCACCTCAACGTCGCCAGCCACGTCCGCCCCAGCTTCACCACTCGCCCTCGCCGACTTACCCAGGACCGTCCCAGCAGGAAAACTAGGCAATGCGGCATCTCGAGGTGGTGCTGCAATGCCGGATTCGCCGCAGAAGCCTTCTTTGACGCTGCTTACAAGACATAACCTTCTTGACGTCCAAGTTGATGGCACACGCGTCACAGCGCTCATGGATACAGGAGCACAGATATCTATTATAACCAGTCGCCTACGCCGCTATTTAAAGAAAATTATTACTCCTGCCGTTACTCGGTCCGTACGAATCGCCGACGGTAGTACGGTGACCGTGGTCGGAATGTGTACTGCACGTGTGAGCATTTCCGGCCGCCGTACTGTCGTCCTTTTTATGTGCTTGACCTATGCCCCTATGACCTCATACTTGGCCTAGACTTCCTCTCGGCCCATTCAGCGCTCATTGACTGTTCCTCAAGTACTGTGCGTCTTGACCTGCCTCTAGTGGACGTTCCTCCGACACCACACGAAATTCGCCTAAGACCGACAGATTTTGTTCACGTTCCACCACGGGTGTTGACATACATCGAAATGTCGCTTTCTACGCCAGTGCCCGATGGTGATTACATCTCCGCTCCCATAACTGCCATCGTTTTCACCCACAACATACAATCCCGCATACAATCCTGAAGGTCAAGGACAATCGCACGTATCTCTATGTGGTGAATTTCGGGCTCGCTAAGCAAATTCTACCTAAAGATATCACCCTGGCTATAATCACTGCTTTAGAAGTTAGTTGCGTTGAGTCTTTTGCCGCCGACGCTTCCTGTGAGCCTTTCCGGTCTGACAAATGTACTGACAACGACATTAGGAAAATGATTGCCCCGAATCTCCCTCCTACGGAGACTGAACAGCTCTGCAGTCTATTGCTTTCGTACAAGGATATATTCGTCTTGAACAACCGACCCTTAAGCCAGACGTCACTTGAGAAACATCGTGTCTATACAGGCGATAATCCACCCATCCATCGGCGACTCTACGGAGTCTCAGCTTCCGAGCGTCACGTCATCAAAACGGAAGTAGTCAAGATGCTAGCGAAAGACATCATTGAGCCATCGTCAAGTACCTGGGCGTCCCCTGTCGTGCTAGTCAAAAAGAAGGACGGCTCATGGAGATTCTGCGACGATTACCGCCACCTCAACCGCATCACGAAGAAGGACATCTACCCATTACCTCGTATTGATGACGCCCTTGATTGCCTATACCAGGCACAGTATTTTTCGTCTATCGCCCTGCGGTCCAGATATTGGCAAATCGCTATCGATGATCTCGATCGTGAAAAGACCGCCTTTATAACGCCTGATGGTCTTTACGACTTCAAAGCTATGCCTTTTGGGCTATGCAACGCTCCGGCTACCTTTGAGCGCATGATGGACTCATTACCCCAAGGATTCAAGTGGTCGACTTGTCTGTGCTACCTAGATGATGTTATTGTGCTCTCGCCCTCATTCAGCACACACCATTGCGCGCCTTTCTGCTGTACTTGACGTTTTTCGCAAGGCTGGTCTACAGCTCAACTCCAAGAAATGTGACTTCGGCCACTGTAATATTACTGTTCTTGGACACGTCGTCAATGCGACTGGCATCCGACCGGACCTAGAGAAAATTCGGGCCGTGAAAGAGCTCCCTGTTCCACGGTCCGCAAAAGATGTCCGCAGTTTCGTGGGCCTTTGATCTTACTTCCGCCGCTTTGTTAAAGATTTTGTCACCATAGCACGCCCTCTCACAGATCTCCTGAAGAAAAGTGTGCCGTTTTCATGGGCACCCTCTCAGGCCACCGGCTTTTCTCGCCTTACGAACATGCTCACCACCCCACCGATTTTAGGACACTTCGGTACTTCAGCCCCTACAGAGGTGCGCACCGATGCCAATGGCCACGGAATCGGTGCCTTGTTGGCACAAGTTCAACACGGCCATGAACGTGTCATCGCGTACGCTAGCCGTCTTTTGTCACCTGCGGAGCGGAACTACTCTATTACCGAGCGCGAATGCTTGGCCGTTGTGTGGGCAGTGGCGAAATTCCGCCCCTATTTATACGGTAGACCTTTTTCTATTGTAATGGACCACCACGTGCTCTGTTGGCTTTCGTCCTTAAAAGATCCCACAGGGAGGCTTGGACGATGGGCTCTGCGGCTGCAGGAGTATTCCTATACGGTGGTATGTAAGTCTGGTCGCCTACACAAGGACGCCGACTGCTTGTCCTGCTACCCTGTACACACGCCCGCCCGCCAACACCGACCTGGACGCTTCCGCAAGTGTTCTTTCCGTTTCCCAGCTTTTGGACATGGCCAACGAGCAACGCCATGACGCTACTTTGAGGACCCTCACTGACCGAATGGAATCTGTTCCTACTGACCCATCATTACGGTGCTTCGTCCTCAACGACGAGATATTGTACCGACGCAGTTTTCATCCTGACGGTCCTCCCATTCTCCTTGTCGTTCCTCAACACCTCTGCTCCACCGTGCTTCAGGAGCTTCGTGACGCCCCAACTGCCGGACACCTTGGGTTTGCTCGCACTTATGACCGCGTGCTCCGCCTCTTCTACTGGCCCGGCCTCGCACGCTCCGTACGGCGCTATGTATCTGCTTGTAAGCCCTGTCAACATCGCAAAAAGCCAGCAGCGCTTCCTGCCGGGTACTTACAGCCGATCGACATTCCACCTGAGCCTTTCTTTCGTGTGGGTTTGGATCTCCTTGGCTCTTTCTCCGAGTCCAGCTCTGGCAATAGGTAGATCGCTGTGGCTACTGATTGTGCGACGCGCGATGCCATCACTCGAACACTTCCTCTTCCGCAATATCATTTTAGTACCTGGCGCCCCACGACAGCTCCTTACTGACCGTGGCCGCACTTTCCTCTCCCAAGTCATCGCCGATATACTACGCTCATGTACTACCAAGCAAAAACTGACTACCTCCTGTCATCCCCATACCAACGGCCATACTGAGCGACTCAATCGGACCATTATAGACATGCTCTCGAAATACGTTTCACCCGAACACAAGGACTGAGATGTGGCTCTCCCGTATGTCGCGTTCGCCTATAATTCATCACGCCACCATATTTCTTGGTATTCCCTTTTTTATTACTCTTCGGTCGTGACCCTGTCTTACCATTGGACGCTTCACTCCTCTCGATAGAGGATTCCACGACCGAGTATGCCCACGACGCCATCGCCCACGCTGACCGTGCTCGCCAGCTTGCCCGTACTCCTCTGTTGGCATCGAAGGAATCTCAGCGGCACGCTTACAATGGCCGATATTGTGACACATAGTTTCACCAGGCTCTCTTGTGCTACTTTGGTCCCCTTGCGGCCGAGTGGGGCTTTCCGAGAAACTTATTCCGTGCTACAAAGGCTCTTACCATGTTCTACGTCAGATGACCAATGTCACTTACGAGATCATCCCCGTGACCTCTGACATGCCACCCGGTTCCACATCACCTGACGTCATACACGTCTCTCGGCTTAAACCTTACTATGCCCATACCGACGGCGCCGTCTGAAGCACTAGGATGGTGCTTTTTCTGCCAGGGGTCGCGTTACGGTGGAAAAAGAGAACAAGGTCGTCGAGGCTGATGAGAACGAAGTGGCAAGAGCCTCTCGGGATTCTCGGCAGCTGTATACATACGCTTTGTAAGTACAATGCGTAAATAGTTTTATACTCGTGACAATATAAGGGCTATTGGGTTAGTCTGCTTTATTTGTCGTGTTAAAACACAGGCTTTGAAGTTAACTTCAACATGTCTAAGTATTTACAAAATTGGGGAGGTGGCAGTGAGACTCCCTGGGGAAGCAATACCTCAGTTGTACTAATAGTACGGCTTGACTATATAATTTCATCATTGTTTGTTTAGAAATATGACGGTGGGTTAGAACCTATGAAAGGCCACAACAGGAAGGCTGAGCATTGATCCTTACTTCTCAGAGGCTTAAAGAATGATAAACGGTTATGCTTTAGAGCACATTTTGGTAACAAATATATGCCATGTTCATTTCATAGGAATGGAAAGAGGTGACTGAGCACAGCCATGCTATTGTAGCATGCGTGAAGGAATACAGGAGAGCCTGGGGGCTAATACATGTTAATAGAGTAAACAAGTAGCTGTGACTTGCAAGATTATTTTACTTCACAGAGGGTGCTGCAGTATGGGTCGTGAAACTGTAAGCAATACGAGAACGAGTGAAAGATTACTTGTAATATATAGATTTGTATGACAGATGAGAATGTGCACCCAGTTTGCCACTACGCATTTTCTACTTTATGTTCAGGACAGAGTGTGAGTCACTATGGCTTCTTAACTGCAAGTTTCTGCTTTCCGTTTCACAGTGCTTATGGGGCTATCTGCGTTCATTTGACTACTTATGAAGTGATTGGATAATAGAACATGTCTGCATTGCAGATTTACACAGAACATATTATGAATTCGTCACAAAGCTCCACCCAAGAAACTGTCTGTCGGTTATGAAAATAAAAATGGCAACAAGCATTTTTGTACTTTCTTGTGCGGCCCCGCACACGGTGCTAATGAACTAATGTCTACAATGCTGACATTCTGTTCTTTCATTAGAGGTAGGTGCAAGTTGCACTGACACAATGAACATGCATTCATTGCCTGCAAGCTACTGCATGTTCGAATTGGTGTTACAGCAGGCATAGCAAATGTTCACCCCTACTTGTGTCTTGTGCACCATATGAGCCAGCATTTCATTTCATTGTCATGTACCTGTTTAAGCAGTTACTGATTAACAAAGGCAAATATAAAACGACTTACTGCGTCAACCATTTCGCATGCCAGATCACTGCACTCACTGCAAAACTTATTACAGAGTTTTAGATCAGGGAGATGTAATCTATGGGGCCCCATGTACTAGAGGACTTGGGGCTTGCGCCCCCTTAATCTAGATCTTATAGTCGCTTGATAATCTTGGTTTGCTTTGAGATGAAATACAGGTATTGTGCACGTGTTTTTTAGCCTATGCACTTCTCTTTCTTTTAATGTGGCTGTGCATTAGCTAGCTAGGTTGTCACTACATGAATGACATTTGGGCCAAGCCCAATGCAATCAAATAACATTACTTTTATTTATTTATTTATTTAAAATACCTTACAGGCCCATTTAAGGGCATTGAGTAAGGGGGGACACAAAGTAAGTGTTTCAACAGGAGTAAACAATATAAATATCAATACAGGCAGTCACAAGATAAATAAAGCAAAGTTAAAAAGAATGTTTGTCTAGGCTAAGCTTTAGACAGTGCAAACACAGTAATATACTCATACACACAAAATATACACAAATGTGTGAAAAACAGGGAAGCAGAGCAGGTCAATAACATCCTTAAACAATGTTTCCACAGGAAGTTTTGCAATTCTTCGCGAGAGGCGTTACGATTTGCTAAGCACGCAATGTTATCGGGAAGACTGTTCCACACGGTTATCGCACGTGGCAGTGCTGATGCGTTAAATGACAGTGTATTGCCGAATATGCGCTTGAAACTGTGGCTGTTGTTAAGGCGACGTGACCTGCGCGCAGGTACTTCAAGCGGCAGCACATGAGGTCGATTACCGTGGACGTACCTGTGAAAAAGGCAAAGAAGACTTATCGTGCGACGAGTTTCAAGTGGCTGGAGCGAAATATCTGTTTTAATCTTAGTTACGTTGCAAGTTCTGCCATAGCTGCTTGTGATGAAGCGCGATGCTCTGTTTTGAATTGATTCTAGCATAGCAACTAAATAATTTTGATGTGGTGACCATACTGATGACTCAAATTCTAACTGTGGGCGAACAAAAGTCTGATGTGCTAATTTACGAACTGTAGCAGGGGATTTACGCAATTTCTGTCGAAGATAACCCAGAGGTTTTGAAGCTCTTGCGCAGATAGCTGTCATGTGTGTACTCCAGGAAAGATGAGTTGCAAGTTCAATGCCAAGGTACTTGTAGGACGATGTCAGAGGTACGGCGCTGTTATTTAGGACTTAAGAAAAGCGAGCGTTTTGAATGTTTTCGCGAGAAGGACATGACTTTACATTTGTCTGAGCTCAGGGTCATCTGCCATGTACTGCACCAGGAACTGACAAGGTTAAGGTCGTTCTGTAATACTAAATGGTCATCAGATGTTTTTATCGTACGGTATACAGTGCAATCGTCTGCGAAAAGCCGTATGTGCGATGATATGTTTCGTGGATGGTCATTAATGAAAATTAAGAAAGGAAGAGGACCAAGGACACTTCCTTGCGGTACGCCAGAAGTAACGTCAGAAATAAGCGATGAGTGGTTATTAAGAACAGTGAACTGTTGCCGCAAGGAGAGAAACTTTCGGAGCCAATGTTAAGTTAATGAATCCAGTCGAAGCGCGGATATTTTTGAGATGAGGCGACAATGAGCGACACAATCAAATGCTTTCGAAAAATCTAAGAATACACAGTCAGTCTCTTGTTTGTTATTCAAGCTGGAATGTAATTCTTTTGTAAATTCGAGCAACTGAGTTTCGCAAGATAAGCCTTTTCTGAATCCATGCTGGTTAAAATAAAGAAGTCGTTTGATTCTAAATGGCGGTAGATATGCGATGCTATCATATGTTCCAGTAGTTTACAGCAGATGCATGTTAATGAGATGGGACGGTAATTTTGTGGAGAGTACTTGTTATCTCCTTTGAATACAGGGATAACCTTTGCAATTTTCCAGTCCAGGCGTAGTTCGCCAGATGATAAGGATTTCCTATATATGACACAAAATTTGGCTTGAAATTGTAACGGTATTTTTTTAGTATTTTTGATTTGATATTGTCTATACCGGAAGATGTGGATAATTTCAGATTATTTATTAAAGACGAAATGGCCACCTGCTGTAATATCTATTGGTTGTATAAAAGGATATTCAAAGTCGGGAACTATGGGAACAGTGGAACAGTCTTCCTGTGTAAAAACAGATGTGAAAAAATTGTTAAACGGTACTGGAGAATCAGCGTCAAACAAAGGGCTTTCGCTGTCATCATGTAGCACAATATTTCGGACAGTGTTACCTGGTGATAAGACTTGTCAGAATTTTCTGGGGTTATTGATTAAAAGAGATGGCAGATCAATTGAGGAATATTTGTCTTTGGCTGCGTGTAGCTCTTTGCAGTAAAGGTTTAGAAAATCACTGTATGCTGGCCAAGATGAGGCTTGATTGTCCCTTCTGGCCGCCCAATACAGACGCTTCTTGTTTCTGAATGTTCGAAGGTGCTTAGTAAAGCAAGGATTAGATCTGTCATTTGCTATAACAATTTTTGGCACGTAATTTTCTACCAGAGCTGTTAATTTTTGCTTAAGAAGCTCCCAGCTATCATTTACCGATCTTGAATTAAAGAAAGCCAGAAGCTCTTCACTAAGAAAGATAGCCAATTCAACATTTATATTTTTATAGTCCGCTCCACTGTAATCTCTAATACGTGTAGTCTGTGCCCGAAGGAAAGTTTGTGGAATATTAGTGATCGCTTAAGCCATCGATGTAAGCAATAGGCCCGGCGGAATCAGGTGCAGTAGTTAATACTAAATCTAGGATTTGGGGACCACAGGTGCGTTGATTGACTGTCTGGGTTAGATTGTAATCTAGTGTTAAGCTAATAAATTCAGCAGAGGAGCGGCATGATTGCATCGAGTGGAGCAGACGACGACACGTCGTGTGTCACTTGCTGGGCAAAAGTGACCCAGCGTTTATTCAGTACTGGTTTTATACACGTTGTGAACAGGCGGGTAACGCCCTTATCACATGGGGGCGTATCGTGCCATGAACACAGAGCGCTCTGCATGCTGAGCAGATTAGATACAGATTACGATATATCCCCCTTCGTAACGAAAAAGAAAAAAAAGAAAAAAACTTAGGACAAGGAGCGCTTTTAGCTCGGGAGAACAAAAAGAAAGTTAAAGAATCACTGCACATCCAAAACTACAGCAAAGATCAGAGCACTGAATACAGTCACGGCACTTGTTGAAAGTTCGCGTCATACATTAAGCGCCGAGGTGGTCTGCGTTGTCTTGTAGTCCTTGGAGCAGCTGCTTGTTGCGGAACTGTCGGCACAATGCTCGCTGTGCTGTTTGGGTTTTGCGCCGCCTCTGGGTCGTGTTGTGTGCTGGCAGGGGCAGCGTATTCTTGAAAAACACCTTCGTCGTCGTGAGGAGGACCGCTAAGGCGAAAAGATTCTCTGGTTGGCAGCAGATGCTCGCGGTTGCGTCGCAAGAGTTGCCCGTCTTCAGTCATGACAACGTATGACCTTGGTTGACCAGACGACTGAAGAACCCGAGCCTTTCTTCTCCATGATGAGCTGTCTTTTATTCTGACCGTTTCGCCGTTGTTGAGCGGTGCGAGTGGCCCTCTTGAGTAGTCTGTTTGCTGGCGTTTGTCAACCCGCCGGCTTTGTCCGACCTGAACGGTTGGTAGAGTTGTTCGCAGCGAGCGTCCCTGTAATATTTCGGCTGGTGACCAGCTGCATTCCAGTGGAGTTGACCTGTAAGCGAGAAGACCAAGCCAAAAGTCTTGTTTAGCTTCAGTTGTTTTCTTCAAGATTCTCTTGACTACTTGTACCCCCTTTTCGGCGAGTCCGTTGGAGCGGGGAAAATACGGGCTTGAGGTCACGTGTTTGAAATCGTACACTTTTGAGAACATGGCAAATTCTCTACTGGAAAACTGAGGCCCGTTGTCAGTGCATACCTCTACAGGTATGCCATATCTGGAAAATATGGCACTTGCTGCATCTACAGTAGTTTTTGCTGAAGTGTCTACGAGCTGTTGGACTTCGGGAAAATTCGATAGGGCATCATAAACACACAAGTAGGACCGACCTGCGTGGCTAAAAATGTCCATGCCGACGCGGTACCATGGTTGGTCTGGAACCGGACGCATAATCAAAGGCTCTTGCGGCAACTTGTAAGCGTACGTTTTACATACAGAACATGCCTGTGCAAACGTCTCGATATCAGTGTTCATTCCTGGCCAGAACACTAGGCGCCGTGCCCTTTCTTTGCACTTGTTAATTCCCATGTGGCCTTGATGAGTTCTGGCCAACATATCGCGCCTCATACTGGCCGGAATGACAATCTTACAGCCTTTCAAGAGAACCCCTTTTACTTCCGATAGCTCAGCGGCAAAAGGCTTGAACGGTCCTTCAATTGGTTGCCCGTTCTCCAGGTGCTTTAGCACAGCGGCGAGCTGCGTGTCCTTTCGTGTCTCGGAAGCCAGTTCTTTCCACATGGTTTCGCTGACAAGAGAATCAACCACACTTACTGCGTGCACTTCGACGTCGTCGTTGTTGTTGTCTGCGTTATCTGCTGCGCCCTTAACGGAAGCCCTGGACAGCATGTCCGCCAGTAGGAGCTGTTTTCCTGGAACATAATGCATTAAAATGTCATAGCGTAGCAGACGCAAAAAAAATCGCTGCAGTCTTGGCGGCATGTCACCGATCGCCTTCTGTGATATGGAGATCAACGGACGATGGTCAGTCTCAACGACAACCTTCCGCCCATACATGAAATGGTGAAATTTCTCGCAGCCGAAAACTATGGCCATTGCTTCCTTTTCAATTTGTGAATAGCGTTGCTGCGTATCAGTAAGCACTCTGGAGGCGTACGCAACCGGTTTCCATGCACCGTTGTGATACTGCAGCAAGGCAGCACCGATTCCGTTTTGTGACGCATCGCATGATAACCTGGTTTCTTTTTCAGGGTCAAAAACTGATAGCAAGGGCTGCTTGCTAAGGCTGTCGCACAGCGCTCTCCACTCTTTTTCGTGATTTGCCGACCATTCGAAAACAGTGTCTTTTTTTAGCAAGCTTCTGAGAAGCGTTGTCCTTTCTGCTAGTGTTGGCAAAAACTTTCCAAAATAGTTCACGACACCCAGCATGCGTTGAACTGCTAGTTTATCACTAGGGGGTGCCATCTGCAACATGCACTCAACATGGGATGCATTTGGACGGATTCCTTCTTCGTTTATTACGTCGCCCAGGAATTCAATTTGTTGAACGCCAAACTCGCACTTTGCTGGATTGAACGTAAGGCCCGCACGTTCTGCCGCTTCTAGCGCTGATCTTAGACGTTGGTCGTGCTCTTGTTGGGAATTGCCCCACACGAGTATGTCATCGACATACACTCTAACGCCAGGAAGCGCGTCAAAAATTTCACTTAGGGTTTGCTGAAATACTTCGGACGCTGATGATATTCCGAAAGGCAGTCGCAAAAATCGATAGCGGCCGAAGGGTGTCGAAAAAGTGCATATCCTAGACGTCTCGTCATCTAAGGGAATTTGGTGAAACCCTGCGTTTGCATCTAGGCGAGTGAATACTCTTGCGCCGGCCAGCTCGGCCTCTATGTCTTCCCGCCTCGGCATCGCGTAGTGCTCGCGCTTGAGGCACTCATTTATTTTCCTGGGGTCCATGCAGACTCGCAGCTTCCCGTCTTTCTTTCGTACGATAACAAGGGGACTCACCCAGTCTGTTGGCTCAGTGACTTTTGCAATTATTCCGGCTTGTTCCATACGTGACAACTCCTCCCGAAGTGGCTCCTCTAAGGCCAGTGGCACTCGACGAGGTCTCTGAACCACTGGCGTGGCGTCCTTGCGAAGCACCATGTGGTATACTCGTTTGACGCAGCCGGTGCCAGTGAAAAGGTGACGAAAGCTGGCAACCACTTCTTCAGAGCTGTTTTGCGACACGCTGTTCACGCGTGAAATCAGTCCCAGGCGTTCACTCGCCTCAAGTCCTAGGATTGCTTGGCGCCCCTTTCGTGCCACGAAAAAACTCAGCATGGCAATGCAACCATTTAAAGAGACTTCGGCCCGCATGACGCCAATGTGTTTGATTACATCTCCGCCGTAGGAGCGTAAAATCGCGCTGCTGGGGTACAGGGGCGGCTGTGGGTCCATTTTGGCGTATAATCCATAAGGCAACAAATTTGCCTGCGATCCCGTGTCAACCTTTAACTGAACTGCCACGTTCTTGATTTGGACTTCCACCGTCCAGTCATGCTTGCTGGACACATTCTTTGCGGATACGTCGAGAATCTCGAAATCGTCTTGGCCGCTTTGCAACTCGCCAACAACTGCCGTCGCTTTACAACATCTGGCAAAGTGGTTTTTCCGCTGACATCTCCGGCACGTTTTTCCAAAAGCAGGGCACCTTCTTGGGGAGTGTTTTCCGCCGCAGTTTCGGCAGTCATAACGTGTCTGTTCTCGGTTTTCGCGGCTCGTGCTAGTCCTGCTGATAGGATGCACTTGGTGTTCCTGGTTCCACATTTCCTTGTGAGTTGCTGATGCTTCAGCTGCTTTACAGGCTTGTTCTGCCTTCTGCAGGGTCAAGTTGTTGTCCCTGAGTAGCTTTTCACGTACCGTGTCGTCATTTATCCCGAACACAATTTGGTCCCTGACCATCGATTCCGCCAAAGCTCCAAAGTTGCAAGCACGTGCTTGATTCTTCAGGTCTCGTAAGAAATGCTCCACTGGTTCGCCAGCAGCTTGGATTCTTCTCCTGAACATATACCGCTCGTGAACCTCATTGGTCTGTGCAATGCAATACTCATCAAATTTTTTCACCACTGTGGCATAGTCGTCGTTCTTCTCGCCTGCTGCAAACGTGAAGGTGTTAAAGACTTCAATGGCCTCTGCGCCCGCGACGCTCAAAAGCAACGCTGTCTTCTTGGACTCAGTCCGAGGCTTTTCTGCGACCTCTGACGCCGTGAGGAAAATTTCAAACCTTTGTTTGAAGAGCTGCCAGTTCTTGCGCAGGTCGCCTGTTGTAAGGAGCGGCTCCGGTGCTTTGAGGAAATCCATTTTCCGCCACAGGATCGCTGGTCTTCACGCGTCGTGCAGGAAGTGCATTGCCATGCTATCCCACTTCTGACACCATGCATCGAGTGGAGCAGACGACGACACGTCGTGTGTCACTTGCTGGGCAAAAGTGACCCAGCGTTTATTCAGTACTGGTTTTATACACGTTGTGAACAGGCGGGTAACGCCCTTATCACATGGGGGCGTATCGTGCCATGAACACAGAGCGCTCTGCATGCTGAGCAGATTAGATACAGATTACGATACAATGATGATGACAGATTTGGCCAATCAATAAGTGGAAAATTAACGTCTCCGAGGAGATAAACAACAGCCGTGGGACATTGTTGAGTAGCACATGTAATGCTTTCACGTAGTACATCGAGGAACGAGTGGTCAGCGTCGGGTGGCCGATAACATGTACCCACTAAGACACGGGTAGAGGCTGTTGCGCATGCGACCCAAACCATTTCAGCAGGGCAATTTGTGTCTACCAGAAAGGATGAAATGCAGGTTTTTACAGCAAGCAGGACACCACCACCCCTCTTCCCACTACGGTCATGCCTGTAAATGTTATATTTGTTACTGTTGGGAAGAAGTTCTTCATTAGTGATGTCGGTGTGCAACCAAGTCTCAGTTAAAGCTGCAATACCGGGATCACCATCTTCCAAATAGGCACTCAATGCATCGCGCTTGTTTAGTAGGCTGCAAATGTTCGTGTAAGACAATGACAGCGGTGACGTTAAGGAACATTGCGATTTCTTGGCTATACCAGCAAGTGTTGCCTTGTTTAGCTACATGACTGACGGCGCAACTGTGTCGGTAGCGCGGTCATAAACATAAGTGGCGTCATTAATACGAACCTGCTCTATTGTAAGCTTGAACGGCTGTTTTCTTGTTTTGGCAAACTCAATAAATTTTTTCCTAGCTTGCCTTGTGGATAAAGAAAAGTCTTCATGTATCGAATACTCACTACCCTTTGTTGCGTACTCCAGGGTAGCGTACCGTACTGCTGCCGAGAAGTAGCGACGCCTGTCTATCGAAGCTCGACCGACATTACTTATTGGGTAGCATGGCGTTGTCGGCGGGCTGCAGGCATCCGGTAGACCACGGCGACCGAGCAAGGGCGAGACGATTTGCTAGTGCGAAACTTGCACTGTTTATTCAAAGGTAGTTGAAAGAAATAAGAAGAGCATGAAGTATGAAGTATATCACAAGTACATTTGGGAGCCCCTTAAATAGGCTCTCTACAAGTGTGGGTGGGATCTTGCTTTCGTCGATGACACGTGACAGGCACAGAGAGAGGGCCCCTCCTCCTGCATTACCGAGCACGGGTAGGAGAAGTCGATCCTCTTTTCGACGAATCCGGGGAGAAGGTCGGGTGAATGAGCTCTTCGGCGCCGAGGGGTCCGGCCAAGTAGAAGGTAAGGGGATTACGTATCGCCCGTGGTGTCCGACCAAGTAGAGGGTAGGGGGATGACGTATCGCCCTTGGCGTCCGACCAATTAGAATGTAGGGGGATGACGTATCGCCCTTGGCGTCCGACCAAGTAGAAGGTAGGGGGATGACGTATCGCCCTTGGCGTCCGGCCATACCTAACAGCATCTCTGGCGGGGGAGGAAGAGCCCGACGTGTAGGGGCCAGCAGCCGCTGTACGAGGGATCGGCGTTTCGGTATCAGGATTCCCCGTAGAGGTCACGAACCCTTCGTTCGTAGCAGGTAGATTCCGGGGAGTGGTCATCCGTCCTTGTGGCGCTCTTGTGACTTTTCTCCTTGGTCCGGTCCGGTGAAATTGGTCTTTGCAAGCCGGTCTCGCAACTTTTCGTCTCCTGCGTGAGCAAGGAATCACCCCAGAACAGTGCCGGACCCACAACCACAAAGCAGCGAGCACAAGGCCACACTCCCCCAAGACACACCTGGCTTTAAAAAAAAAGAAAACCCTCTACACCTTTCCCATTTCCTACGCGCGTCCTCCCCCCATCAACACTAAAACCAGCCATTTCTTGAAAGCGCTAGGACGCGGTTATTAAAATCCGCTAACAATCGGTTTCACTTCGGAAAAACATATGAATACACGAAAAAAATGCCACGGAAACCCGGATGACCATGGGGCTTTCGATACTCTAGGGGCAACGACTTAAACCGTCGGCATTGCCGTTAAGCTTACCCTTCTTGTAGCGAATATCGAAGGTGTACTGTTGAAGAGCCAAGCTCCAGCGCAAAAGACGACAGTTTTTCGTAGACATGGACTGCAGCCATGTGAGGGGACAGTGGTCAGTCTCTATGGTGAATCTTGAGCCAGCGATATAGCAATCTAGCTTCTGTACCGCCCAAACTACGCAGGCGCCTTCCTTTTCTGATGCACTGTATGCTTCCTCACGAACTGAAAGCTTTCTACTGGCGCACAGTACAGGATGTTCGTTCTCGTCATCTTTCTTTTGACAGAGCACCACCCCCATACCCGTGTCACTGGCATCACACTGAAGAATGAATGGCTTAGAGTAGTCGGGCGCGTTCAACACTGGCTGACTCGTTAGTGTGTTCTTCAGCATACTAAAAGGCTTTTCTTTTGCGTCATCCCACTTTACCGTTTGTGGTTCTGTTTTTCTGAGAGCATCCGTTAAAGGACTCGCAATCTCGGAATACCGCGGAATATATCTTTGGTAATAACCCGCCAAGCAGGAATGATCTGATGTCCCGCTTGGTGCGTGGTTGCGGGAAGTTGTCTATCGCGATCAGTTTAACCTCGAAAGGCCGACGATGGCCTTGCCCTATTACATGACCTAGATAAGCTACCTCCACGCGCCCTAATTAGCATTTGGGAGCCTTAACAGTTAAGTGGGCCTCTCGTTGACGACACAACACGGTTCGCAGGTGTTGCATATGGTCCGCCCATGATGAAGAAAAGATAGCTATGTCATCGCGATAGGGAAGTGCAAAGTCCTCCATACCTCGTAGCACCTGGTCCATAAGGCTAGAGAAGCAATATGGCGCATTCTTCAATGAAAAACTCAGGACTTTCGGACGAAAGGTTCCCATCGGGGAAATAAACGCTGCAAGCCGGCTTGCCCTCTCGGTCAACGGAACCTGCCAATATCCCCTGACTAAATCGAGCGTAGAGATGAAATTAGCACTGCTCACCTTTTCAAGCCTTTCCTCGATAAGCGGTATTGGATAAGTCTGGTCCTTCGTGATTAAATTGAGCCTGCGGTAGTCGATACATGGCCGCGGCTCTTTTCCTGGGACCTCAACCAAGATAAGAGGCGAGGTATAATCACTCTGTCCTAGCTCGATTACACCTAGCTCTAACATCTTGTTTATTTCAGCGGTCATGACTTCACGTTGACGAGGCGAAACGCGATAAGCTTTCGAACGAACTGGGTTCGACGAGGTTAACTCGATATCGTGAACGATCGCAGTTGTCCTGCCCGGAGTATCTGAAAATACGTCTTTAAATTCAAACACGATTTCCCTCAGTTCGGCCCTTTGATTGGGATTCAACTCCGCCTGTTCTACTAACTTGTCAATGGTATCGTCAATGTCTTTTGTCTCCGTTACTGCTGTTAACTCTGGAAAGTCTACAGGCATTTCCTCGGGTTGGTTAAGGGACATGTTCACAATGGCTTCCCTCTGCCTGTAGGGTTTAAGTAGATTGCTATGGTACACTTGTGGTGTCCTTCGTTTTCCCGGTGCCGTGATTACGTAGTTTGTTTCAGATAATTTCTGAATTATGTCAACCGGTGCTTCCCATTGAACCTCTAGTTTGTTTTTCAACGAGGGTTTCAGGATCATTACCTTTTCCCCCACTTCAAAGCGTCGCGTGCGAGCCGTCCTGTCATAGTAACGCTTAGCCTTGCTTTGTGCCTTACGCATTTCCTGCCCTGCTAATTCCCGAGAAGCGTGCAGACGGTCCAACAGCTCTAGCACGTATGCCACAACCGAAGGATCGTCTGCCCGGCCTTCCCAGGCTTCTCGAACAATGCGGAGAGGGGAGCGAAGGCACCGTCCGTAAACGAGCTCTGAAGGTGAAAAACCTGTTGATTCGTGCGGTGCAGTTCGAAGCGCGAACATGGCGGCAGGCAAGCAACTATCCCAATCGGCTTTGTGCTCATAACAAACGGCTCGCAAAAGCCGTTTCATGACTGACTGGACTTTCTCTACCGCGTTTGACTGCGGGTGGTAAACTGAGCTATGGATAGTTTTAATACCGCACCTTTCCAGAAACGTCGAGGTCAGTGCGCTCGTAAAGACGAATCCTTGATCTGACTGGATTTCTGCGAGAAACCCTACTCGCGCGAAGATGGATAAAAACGCGTTGACGATCTCCGCCGAGCGTAGTTCATTGAGAGGCACTGCCTCGGGAAATTTCGTTGCGGGGCATAGTGCAGTAAGAATATGTCGATAGCCAGACTGCGTCGCAGGAAGTGGTCCCACTGTGTCTATTATGAGCCTGCGAAATGGCTCCGTTATAATGGGAACAAGTTGCATTGGCGCTTTAGCCTTATCTCCGGGCTTGCCTATGCGTTGACATGTGTCGCAGCTTCTTACGAATGCTTCTAGTTCTCGAAAGCAGCCGGGCCAGTAAAATTCCTGCAATAAGCGGTCCTTTGTTTTACGAATGCCCAGATGCCCTGTAAAAGCCCCCGTGAACCAGGTGCAGGAGCTGCTCACGATAGGGTTGCGGCATCACGAGTTGGTCGAATTTCACTCCCTTTCGACTGGTGTACTTTCTATGGACGACGCCTGCCCTCTTTAGGAACTTCACGTTCTGTATGGCTACACCTTCTTTAGCGTCAGGCCTTAGGTTACGCAGGGTGGAATCTTTTTCCTGCTCAGCGATTAATGTGGCAGGGCTTATATTCAATAACCTTTGCCTGCATTATGCCTCGCGAGACATTTCAGGCTCTGCTGCTTTCCTGACTTCTTCATTAGCTGGCGTACCTTCCGCATCATCCCCCATAGGGCCGTCCGGTCCGGTACTGGTGGACGAATCCTCCTTCAAACCTGTTTCCTCCACTACTGGACGCTCATACACTGCCTTGGCCGCGAGCTCCCGTGCCTTGGAACGAGTTAAGGCTAGCACTATCCCTTCACTAAACCCGATTCCCCTGCGTCGTAGCAAATCCTCAGATTTGTTAGAAAACAAATATGCATACTGAGGCGGGAGATGTTTGGAGACGGCAGGTTCAGTGCTTAGTACTCCAAAAGGTCCTTCGATACGAATCTTGCCCACCGGGAGACAAACACTGGAGGTTTCCACGGCTTGCCTTATCCAAGCACATTCTCCCGTGAACTGGCCTTCCTCTACGTACGACGGATGCACTACGTTCATTGCGGCTGCCGAGTCACGAAGCACCCTACGCGGTTTGCCGTTTACCACGAGGTCTCGAATGTACGGTTCTAGCAATTTCAGATTTTCCTCGTTACTAGTTAGCGACATCAACACTAGTTTGGGATTTTTGCATCCCACGGAGATATGCCCCCTTTGCTGGCAGTTGTAGCAAACTATTGGTTTCTTGGCCTCGAAAGCCCTTTTATTTTGCCTTTCTGCCCTCTGTTCGGGTGACTCCTCCCTTCCCTTGCTGTTCTCGTCACTACTTTTTACTGAATCTGACCTTTCCTTTGCTTTATACTGATTCGACTTCGACCAACGCTCTGGCTTGTCGGGTCTGTATTTAGTCACCTCCTTCTTAGGAGCTTCGTTGCCTTCGAACGCACGGCGGGTAACGTACTCCTCAGCGAGATTGGCCGCTCTCGTGATGCTGTCTACGCCTGGCCTATCCTGAACCCAATGCTTGACGTTTACTGGCAGCCGGCGGTAGAACTGTTCTTAGGCAACGCCCTGCATTGTCTTTTCGGCGTCGACGAGTGCACCCTCTTCTCTGAGCCATTCCTTCAGGTTTACCTCCAAGGTGTACGCAAAATCTGAATATGACTCACTTTTGGTCTTCTCGACTTCCCTGAACTTTCGCCTGAATGCTTCAGCTGATACTCTATACTTTTAGGCAGATTTGCTTTGACTTCATCGAAGTCCTCTGCTTCTTCTTTCCCCATGCGGGCGATAATATCAGCTACCTCGCGTGGCAGTAACGTAAGCAAGCGTTGCGGCCACGTGTTTATCGCGAATTTTGCCTTCTCACACGTGCGCTCAAACTGTACCAGAAAAAGACCTATGTGCCCTCCTACTGCGTAGGGTGCCATCAAGTCTGTCATTCTGCGTTCATTTTCGCGTGCCTCTGTGCTAGGTCTTTCAAAATTTTGTGCTTTCAAGAGCTCAATCTCTAGGCGCTTCATTTCGAGGTCGCGCTCTTCTTTGACCTCCCGTGCGGCTCACTCTTCTTTGGCCTCACGTGCTGCCCGCTCGCGCTCCTCTTTTTGCTCTAGGCGCTTACGCTCTTCTTTTTTCTCTAGGCGCTTACGCTCTTCCTCTCTTTCTTTAATGCCCTCTAGGCATTCCGTCAGTTCCTCGTTGTCTGCCCCGATCGCTTCGATCGCCTCAATGATTTCCGGCTTTCTCTTTGATTCGGCAATTTGGAGGCCCAACTCTTTGGCCAAGCTCAACAATTCCGTCTTCTTTAGTGTCTTCAAGTTCATGGCTGCCCTTAGTGCTGCTAAACCTTCACTCTATACAACTTTTACGTGCTCAAACTTCCGTCAACGGTTTAAAGAAAAATCACTGCTATGTACTTTCCAAAAAATTCGTAAAAGCCAAGTGATATCTCAGTGAAGAAAAGCCGTGCACTCACCATATGCAGTCATGATCCAGACACCTTCCTTCCGAACGTTGTTGCCAGGACGAGGAGGCTACGATCTCGTAGTTGTAGTCCAAGTTGGGGTCTCCAGGATTCCGTATCCCAATCGCTGCCAGCCAGTTTGTTGCACTTCAGAGGGCGATCCCACCGCTAGCAACCTGTTTGTTGCGTTTGTAGGCGATACCACCGCTAGCAACCTGTTTGTTGCGTTAGTAGGCGATCCCACCGTTAGCAACCAGCTTGTTGCGTTTGTAGGCGGTCCCACCGCTGCCACCAGTTTGTTGCGTACTCCAGGGTAGCGTAGCGCACTGCTGCCGAGAAGTAGCGACGCCTGTCTATCGAAGCTCGACCGACATTACTTATTGGGTAGCATGGCGTTGTCGGCGGGCTGCAGGCATCCGGTAGACCATGGCGACCGAGCAAGGGCGAGACGATTTGCTAGTGCGAAACTTGCACTGTTTATTCAAAGGTAGTTCAAAGAAATAAGAAGAGCGTGAAGTATGAAGTATGAAGTATATCACAAGTACATTTGGGAGCCCCTTAAATAGGCTCTCTACAAGTGTGGGCGGGATCTTGCTTTCGTCGATGACACGTGACAGGCACAGAGAGAGGGCCCCTCCTCCTGCATTACCGAGCACGGGTAGGAGAAGTCGATTCGACGAATCCGGGAAGAAGGTCGGGTGAATGACCTCTTCGGCGCCGAGGGGTCCGGCCAAGTAGAAGGTAAGGGGATTACGTATCGCCCGTGGTGTCCGACCAAGTAGAGGGTAGGGGGATGACGTATCGCCCGTGGTGTCCGACCAAGTAGAGGGTAGGGGGATGACGTATCGCCCGTGGTGCCCGACCAAGTATAGGGTAGGGGGATGACGTATCGCCCTTGGCGTCCGACCAAGTAGAAAATAGGGGGATGACGTATCGTGCTTGGCGTCCGGCCATACCTAACACCTTTAGCTTGTGCGCAAGTGCGAGGATATTCTGCTTGTCTTTAAAAAGGGCTAATCGTGCTATGATGGGCCGACGTTTCTCAGAAGAAAAGCGTCCCAATCTATGCATGCGCTCAAACTCTCCGTTCACCATGGTAAAGCCAAGCTGTTCAGAACAAAAATGTATTATTTTTTGTTCAGATGCAGCCCAGTTTTGGCCTTGCTCATCATCAATACATCATCATCATCAGCCTGGTTACGCCCACTGCAGGGAAAAGGCCTCTCCCATACTTCTCCAACAACCCCGGTTATGTACTAATTGTGGCCATGTCGTCCCTGCAAACTTCTTAATCTCATCCGCCCACCTAACTTTCTGCCGCCCTCTGCGCATGCTACGCTTCCCTTCCCTTGGAATCCAGTCCGTAACCCTTAATGACCATCGGTTATCTTCCCTCCTCATTACATGTCCTGCCCATGCCCATTTCTTTTTCTTGATTTCAACTAAGATGTCATTAACTCGCGTTTGTTCCCTCACCCAATCTGCTCTTTTCTTATCCCTTAACGTTACACCCATCATTCTTCTTCCCATAGCTCGTTGCATCGTCTTCAATTTAAGTAGATCCCTTTTCGTAAGTCTCTAGGTTTCTGCCCCGTAGGTGAGTACTGATAAAACAAAGCTATTATACACTTTCTCTTGAGGAATAATGGCAACCTGCTGTTCATAGTCTGAGAATGCCTGCCAAACGCACCCCAGCCCATTCTTATTCTTCTGATTATTTCCGTCTCATCATCCGGATCCGACGTCACTACCTGCCCTAAGTAGGAGTATTCCCTTACCACTTCCAATGCCTCGCTACCTATTGTAAATTGCTATTCTCTTCCGAGACTGTTAAACATTACTTTAGTTTTCTGCAGATTAATTTTTAGACCCACTCTTCTGCTTTGCCTCTCCAGGTCAGTGCGCATGCATTGCAGTTGGTGCCCTGAGTTACTAAGCAAGGCAATATCATCAGCGAGTGGAAAGTTACTAAGGTATTCTGCATTACCTCTTATCCCCAATTCTTCCCAATCCAGGTCTCTGAATACCCCCTGTAGACACGCTGTGAATAGCATTGGAGAGATCGTATCTCCCTGTCTGACGCCTATCTTTATCGGGATTTTGTTGCTTTCTTTATGGAGGACTACGGTGGCTGTGGAGCCGCTATAGATATCTTTCAGTATTTTTACATTCGGCTCATCTACACCCTTATTCCGTAATTCCTCCATGACTGCTGAGGTTTCGACAGAATCAAACGCTTTCTCGTAATCAATGAAAGCTATATAAGGTTTGGTTATATTCCGCACATTGCTCTATCACGTGATTGATAGTGTGAATATGGTCTATTGTTCAGTAGCCTTTACGGAATCCTGCCTGGTCCTTTGCTTGACAGAAGTCTAAGGTGTTCCTGATTCTATTTGCCTATCAACAATTTACTTAGGTAATCGCAAATAGAATCATCAATACCGAAAAACAGTAAATTATATTGGCGCATTCTGTTTTCTGCATCATCATACCTTGAGGTAAGCGAGTGAAGTTGATCACATAAGCGGCGTAACACGTTATTTGGCACCAAAATTTGAACACTATCGAGAGATGCAACCGTATTTTCGAGTGCATCTATCCTTCCAGCTAAGCAGTTTATTGTGGCATCTGTGGCGTCTTGCCATTCCCTGACATCTTTAAGCTCATTTAGAATAGCTGAATGTCCCGCTTCAAGTCTGCGGACAGCCTCAAGAACGGAAGCAAGCGTTTGCGCGATGGCATTAGTGTCAGGGCCGGGGTTTTGTTCAAAATCCCCCGATAGTAAAATCAACCAGCTCCCTATGGAATGACATACGCTCGAGAAGAGCGATGACACCAGGCACAATTTATCAGAAAGCACTTCGGCGCACGACACCGCAATGAGGCAATAGTTATCAGTTTTAATACATAAGGCGCCAAGGCGGTAACTGATCTGTAAATACAGTAGCGGTAAGTGCCCCATTTCGGCGTAGGTGTCGTGCCCCTAGGTGTCGTACTATAGCTCACTGACTTCATGCATCCTGTGCAAGCTTCTTTTTTTCTAGGGAAACGAATAAAAAGAGAATGCATGCATAAATGATGTTGACAGCGGCGAACGGTTTCAAGGCAATCATCCTTGATTGTCACCATTACCGAGAGAGTAAGCACGCCTGCATTCACTTTGACCCCAGGCTGTACATTGTTTACATGCTGATAGAGGCATGGATAAATTGTGAAGGTGCAGCAGATTGGCCACCCAGGCCTTTATGCATGGGCATTACTGCCTTGTGTGCCCCCGTAAACCTCTGCTATCTCTTAAGGTATGAATGACATGGCATGTCCATACTGATTCATATGTTACAAGGTACTGAAAATGTTTCTGTTTTCCCCCATTCAGCTGGTTTTATTCCTGATGATGACACGAAACCGAGCCTGATGCTACCAGCGCTCAGAAATCTAAACAGGAGCCTGGACAATGTTCTCGCACACCCTGTGGGATGTACCGTAGCGCTGAGAATAGTCCATTGTAAAGGCTGAAGCGCATGGTTGCGCACATGTGCTTAAGTGGAAGTTTTAGCTCGGATGCCCCTATCTAAACACATGTAAAAGCAGAATTCGTTTTTCTAGGCAACCACTGCGCCAAGTTTTACAAAGTTTGTATCATTTAAAAGAAAGACTTAATATATAGTGACTGGTTGTTTTAAAGTCTTGATTGAGGTCGCCAATTTTTTAAAAAAATTGGCGAAAATCGAGAACTTTTTAGAAAACGAGGCTATCAATTTACAACTCCGTAACTCAGCAATGAAACATGATATCACAATTCTGTGAATTGCATCTAATAGTAGATCTGTAGCGCACAAAATTGATATGTTACACATAAATCTAAAGAAATTGAGTAATATGGAAATACAGATATTGGAGAACCCTCATACACAACGTAACAAATTCGCGTAAGATATAAATTGACGTAGATAACTTGTCCGCTCTGAATGATCCAATGGATGCTGCTTACAGAACCGCGATATGTGTTCTTGATGCAGAGCTAATTATTTATAAACTTCGTGCGTCTATTATTTTCGAAATTTCGAATTTTTAAATATTCTTTTCACAAAATTCAGACGCTAAATCAAGATACTGCTTCCAACCGTCGCTAGAATTTAACTTACTCTCTTAAATGCTACAAATTTAAATATAATTGGTCCAGGGGTGATCTCAGAAAAACGTTTTTGCGTTTTACATGCATATGAATGGGCCGCGTCGAAGTTGGACCCGAGCTAAAGCTTCCTCTTAAGCTCATGAAGTTTACTTGCGCCATGATAACCTGTCCATACTTTCATGCTTTATATGAAGCCTACTACACCACCAATATGATGGCTCCTTCTAACTGCACCAAACAAAACTATTAAACCAATACAAGCAATGGTGACATCATTTTATCATACGAGTGTTCAGATTTGTAAGCTTTGGATGCGGAGTAAGTTGAGAAATTGTGTGCATAATTAACAAAGCTACGTTAATTAACTTTTCAGTATTGATCTTACATGTCTAAAGAAAAAGAGCAGCTTGGAACCCGTCCTCGAGATTATGCAGCCAAGTGAAGAAATTACGATTAAACATGCTTACGTAAGAGGCATGCGAACAAAAATTTTCTAAGTAAACGCTCTTGGAAGGCGTAACTGACGCAGGAAAAGAACATATGTAATGTCAGAGAACAGCACTTCAATATGCGACACAAAGGAGAAACCACACAAACTGCGCTAACAACTTGAAGCGCTGTTCTTTCTGTAGTAATGAAGCAACTACCCCGTCAGTGATTACCTGCAAACCTGTAAAGTCAACCTGGGGTGCTGTTTTGTAGGAATTGTATTACTTTCTTTATGCCTTTGCCGTCATCACCGCGCATCCATTAGTCGAAAATCAATCACGCGACGTCAGGAAACCGCGAAAACTGTAATCGTCACAGTGACGTTGACGCACTGATTATGCGGAGCATAAGGCATGGATTTTTGGCAGGGCCAGAGGCAGGGTCCTTTCCGAAGGAATAAAAAATATGGCTGCCGCTCTCATCGCTATGGCTGTGGCTTTTCGCCGTCGCCGACGTGAACACGGAGAGCCAGACGACGCTTTTGACATGCCGGATGACCATTTTCGACGGCATTTTCGCCTCTCGAAGGGAACGGTGCGGTTGTTGTACGAGGAACTGGCAGGGGAACTAGAAGCGAAGCGAGCGACGGGACTGTCGGTGGAGCGGAAGGTGTGGTGTGCGCTGCGCTTCCTTGCCACCGGGAGCTTCCAGGCGTCCGTTGGGAGCGAGGAGACGATTCGTGTGTCGCAGTCGACAGTGAGCGAGTGCGTGCGGCGGCTGGCAGAGGCTGTTGTGAACGCAGGGGCCCGCAACAAGTGGGTGCATTTTCCTAAGGCGGTCGAGGAAAAGGCAGCCGTGAAGGAAGGTTTTCTTCGGCGCGGTGCTATCCCCGGCGTCATACGATGCGTCGACGGCAGCCTCGTAGCTATTGTCGCACCTAAGGGTGAGCGCAAGGCTGCGTTCATGTGCCGTAAGGGATACTATGCCCTCAACTGCATGTTCGTAAGTAAACCTCACGTTTTCTGGGGCCGAACCTTTTTGACAGTTATGTTTCTCATGTCAACGGGCACTTTCTCTGTTTACGTTTTACCAGATCTGTGATGCGGACATGAAAATCTTGGCCGTGGACCCTCTGGGACCGGGGTCGGACCACGACGCTTTCGTCTGGCGGAGGACATGGCTGCGCCGGCGGTTTCAAGCGGGCCGCATCGTGAATCCCGGGGAATGCCTCCTCGGTGAGGCAAAACACGTTTTTTGGCCCAGTAACGCTTCAGTAGCGCAGAACGTGGTGTCCGCTACAATCCAAACTTTTAACCAAATTACAAGCACATAAGTCGGGAGTAAAAAAAATGAAGTCATTGACTGCCACCATTGTCAATGTTCGAAGTGTTAAGTTACGAGCACATTATGTACCTGCAAGGAGCAGGCGAAAGCAACACGTATTAGTGCTGCCACTGCACCCGGTGCCTGCCAGAAGCAGAAGAAATGAACAAACATTAGTTTTGCTACTGCTACTACTGTCATTGATAGTACCAACAAGTGTTCATTTCTTCTGCTTGTGGCAGGCACCGAGTAGTGCACTTGTAAATTTGTCAACGGTTTGTGTCGGGTATGGACATGCTCAACTCATGCTTTTACTTGGGATTCACCTCTGAAGTATACTGTAGATTTCCTGTTTACAACTTGCCTCTCGTCAGAGGAGTACTCAATGTGCTATTTCCATCTTTGTGCAGGTGACAGTGGCTACCCCTTGGAGCCGTGGCTCGTGACCCCAGTTCCTGGCCATGCTTCAGCGCAGACAGCCGAGGGGCAGTGCAACACAGCACATGGCGCCATGCGTTCCGTAGTGGAGAGGTGCATTGGGCTCTTAAAGAGCCGTTTCCGCTGTCTTCAGGGATATCGCACCCTCCTCTACGAGCCGGAACGTGCAGCCAACATTGGCGCGGCATGTGCTGTGTTGCACAAACTTCGCCTTTCTGAGGGCGACATAGAATCGGCCGATGATGACAGCGATGAAGACAGCAGCAGCAGCAGTAGTAGTGAGCTCTGCGGTAATAGCGACCCCATTCCGCAAGGTCTGCCCCGAAACACAGGGTCGAGAATGAATTACTTGAGAGGGCGCGATGTCGGTGACTCTGTGATTGGCATGTTTGGCACAACCCGTGCGCAGCACACACATTACCTGAGGAGTGTTCGGTGGCAGCTGCGACGTCAACAGCAGCGTCAGCATCGGTAGGTGCATGCACACAGTTGTAGCATAACATATGCCAAATAATTACATTGTACAATTTGTACATTGTACAGATTTCCCACGCTAAGTTGTGGCTGATGTTTATGTAATGCAACGCACTCATGACTTGTCGAGAAATGTAAAAGTTGTTATGTAAGGCCTGCATTTATACTAAGTGAAACAGTATGTTTAGTGGTGACATATAAGATTGAAAGCAAGCTAAAAATAAGCGCATTTTCAAAGTGTCTGCCATGATTTGCTTGTTGCTGCTGTCGTAACCTAGGTGCCCTGCGTGCTTGCATGTAGCCTGCAGTTGTCATAATTATTTTTACTCGTATCCGTGAGAGCTTTGTGTTCCCTTACGCATTGACGGACATAGGCACCTGTCTCCTCGCTTTCTACTCGCGCAGAGAAGCTCACAAAAGCCAAAATGTACAGTGTACGTCACACCTTCCGCTCCATAGAACGTGCTGTTACACGCGCACCTTCCAGTTCCTCCACCATTTTGTCTCGCAACGACCGCAAAATTTCTTTGTAGTGACGAAAATGCCGTCCAACTGGTCATCCGACATGTCAAACGCTGTGGCTCCCGTGAAGTGTGTGCACGCATGAGCAGTTGATAGATTTCAACAAAGTGCCCTCAATTGTATATAGCAGAACTCGATGAATGGAATATTGCAGAGTGTGTAATTACATTTCCACAGTGCAAGCTAGCACTGCAAATATAGTAGCGCCATGCAAATAAAAGAACCAGAGGAACACTGCACCTTTCTGTATTATTTCACCCTTCAACATACAGACATTTTTTATGGTAACACTTGCTTATATACACATCACGTGCGACAGTCTCTACATTGAATAAGTGCGAGAATAGTGAGTACTGCAGCAGTAGACATATCACAGACAAGTTGCCATAAATATTGCATCACATTGTTCTTGCATCTGAAAGATTCACAGGTAACTGCATCATAAAATATCACAGGTAACGGCAGGCATCGTTTAAGGAAACTGTTCTACGCTGCACAAATATGTAGAAATAGCAACTGGTTTAAACTGCACCAGAAAAAGAAAGGTGCAGCTGCTTAAATCACGCACCAACAGAAGAATATTTACTACTGCGAAATGTGTAGGTACATCATTACATGTGAAAGAAACATGCTGTCGTGGAGTTCCATACTGGAAAAGAATGCCATAACACCTTGCTTTGATGTTGAGTAGGAAACTGCATAAATATTGTACATGAGGAGTAAACGTACAATGTATCACAACTATGAAAGAACACTGAATGACAGAAAAACTTACTAATGAAAAAGAAGAAAAGAAGACATTAAGCCCCGTATGTGACGACAAAAAAATATCAGCCATGAAAGGTCACTGAATGGAAACAAAACGTGATAATGAAAAACAAGAAAAGAAGACATTAAGCCTTGTATGTCACGACAAAAAAAAAAATATCGACCATGAAAGATCAGTAAATGGAAACAAAATGTTATAACGAAAAACAAGAAAAGAAGAAGACATTCCAGCCCTCTACGCCAAAAAAGCATGTTTATATGTACATAAATATGCAAAAAACACATTACAAATGAAGTGAAGGCGCATAGGCAAGAAATTTTCAAAAATTTTTCTCTCTGCTGTGCATATTCAGAGGTTCCGTTCGACATTACATTAAGGCGCGAAACTGTCACCATTTGATGACACAGGATTAAATTGTAGAACATTAGCAGTGTTGCTTCGTGCTTAACTTGACATGACAACAACTAAGCACCTAATAATTGCAATGCCGCAGTCAGACTAGTGTACCACCAGGCTTGCTGTCACTTGTGCAGGTGAGCGTCATAGTGTGGCCGCTCTTATTGCTGACGTACAACTTCAAGCATAAAAATCATGCTGCAACAGCTATGCTACTTGAGGTTGCATGAAAGGGTGACTTGGTCTTGCAAAAAAAAGGGTCTTGCAAACTAGCAATATCCGCTCTTCATATCACCATTACTACAACAGCAAAATTTAAGCTAATAAAAAAATGGTGTAAAATTCCTTGCCTATGCTAGTAGCTCACTTATTTAAATATGTGGGTCCTGAGAGGTGGGAGGGACTTGGCCGCCGCCATGGGCCGGTGCAACCAGCAGCAGCTGCAGGAGACGCTGGTTCGTTTCCTGTGAGCGCCGTTCAACTGCCAGCCGCTGCTGCTGAACGTCGCGCATGGTGCCGACCTCCTCCCTCAGCCGTTGCAGTCCCTCCATGTGGACAGCATGTTGCTGCAGCAGGACCTCCACATAGATGGTATGTTGCTGGCACAGGACGTCCATATGGGCCTCGTGGTACTGTTAGCGAATAAGCTGTGTAATTAGTTTAATTATAGAAACTCAGTAACAAGGCCTTTGTGTGTTGCATTCATCCGCATTTGCAGGCTATTGTCACTGCATATTGAAACACTGAATATATCTTTCTGGCCCATCAAATTTGTGCAGTCCCATTCCATTAAGATGTCTTACATGGTTATACCTGCTTCCCGGAACTTAATGTCACTTCTTTCTTTTTGCCACATAATTGCGTAGATATTGACACATATTATTTCACGCAAATGTGTACAAGATATGATCACCACAGCACTGTATGCATACATTATGCTTGTTTACTGATTAATTTTTGGAGAGGTCATATGCTTGTCAATTGCATACGCAGAAAAATATACGTCTGTGGCCTTACACATACCCGCTGGTTTTGCTCAGCATTTTCCGGCGGAAGCGGGCCTCCTCCTGCGCCCTGGCTTCCGCCGACTGGCCCTGCCGAACATATTCGGCAGTAGCCATCTGGACGGCGCCCTTGAGGTCCTGCTGCGTCAATTGCCTACGGGGGGGGGGTGCCTGAGGCTCTCGTGAGGTAGGCTGGGGGGTCGGCTGGGAGGGTGGCTGCTGGAGGGTAGGCGGTTGCTCTTCATGCAAGACAAAAACAAACACTTCTCATTCACTGTTATCCGACCCACACAGCTGATTGTCCTGATTAAGAGTGGGTCCGGTGGCGGCATGGCGAACGCCAGTTTCAAGCACGTCTGTTTCATCTTGCAGATTGCCGCTATCACCAGTAGTCCCGATGTTCTGCTGCCCGATCCTGCAATCGACACGCCGCACAGGCTCCTACCGCGATTGAGCAGCGCCCAAACCGACAGTGGTGTTCGATCTGCGCCTGCGCAGGGATGCGCTGCTGTTCGGGAGATGGATTTTCCGTCCATTAGCCTGCCTTTGAACAACCATCTCTACCGCACACGTCATGGTACAAAGGTGGCGCTGGCAGCATGGATGCCCAAGGCTATAAGAGCAGCACCGTGGGATCACTGCTTCAGTGGGTCCGGTGGCGGCATGGCGAACGCCAGTTTCAAGCACGTCTGTTTCATCTTGCAGGTAACATACAATTATAAATGTTACACAAATGATAACCGTTGTTTGCTGCTGCTACCGGAGCCGCTGAATTATGCTGCCGTTTTGATACAGTTGGTGCATTGCCTAAAAATGTCATTGCTGTTGCTTTGCGGTGACGTTGAGACCAATCCTGGTCCAAACGTGGACGAAATGCTGTCGCAATTGCTGGCTGGGCAGGCCCGCATTAGCCAAGATATAGCTAGCCTATCTGAAACGGTTGCGTCATTTGATAGTCATCTAAAGAATGTTGAGGAAATGGCGGCGACTATGTGAAACATAGCACCACGTGTAAGCGAACTGGAGCACACCGTCGGTGCGCTTCAAAAACTATAGGCAAGCTAGATCGTCAGAACAATGAGTTAGAAAATAGACTCCGTAAAAAGAATTTGGTTATTCATGGCTTGCGTGAAAAGTCGTCCGAGTCGGCTGATGATCTGCTTAAATCTGTATTGGAACTCGTATCAGTTAAACTCGGTGTAAAATGCGACGACATAGAGCGTTGCCACAGGCTTGCAGCTGAAAGAAAGGATAAACCTCGGCCGGTAATCATTAAACTACTGGATTTCAGAACAAAGGTTGCTAACAAAGGTTGAACAAAGGTTTCAGAACAAAGGACTACTCTGCACGGGTACGGATGGCACGTAGAGCGCTGTGGCAGAACTCGCAAGATATGCGCAAGAATGCTGGTAAATTTAGACGTAAACACAACACACTCACGATTGACGGTGTTCGTTACATGTGGGACACTGATAAGAATGTCATTGTTAAGGCGTCAGCGCGTTCGCCTTCAACGGTGTCAGCCTCTGTGCCTTCGGCTCTCGTGAAATCGGCTTCTGCAAAAGCGACTGGCAAGAATACAGCTTCGGCTAATACTGCTTCGGCTCGTGTTGACTGACGCTGCGATCAGAATATAACTGTCCTCAATGTAAATGCGAGGAGTGTACTCAACAAAGTTGAAGCTCTCAATTGTTTGGTGGAAAGCCACAGCCCAACAATTGTCTGTCTTACTGAGACTTGGTTAAATGAATCTGTTATTGATATCGAAATCTTGCCTCCTGGTTATGCACTTCTTCGGAAGGACAGGCGTGTTGGCCGTGGTGGTGGTGTGGCAATTCTCATTAAAACAAGTCTTCGATTTTCTTTATTACCTGAACTTCCTGGAATTGAGGCTATTTGGTGCAAAGTATACAGTAGAGGTATTGCAATAGTTGTTGGTGTTATTTATCGCCCTCCGAACCCCGACAATATTTTTCCTGCTGTCAATGAGTACCTTATTAGTAACAAGTTGTGTGGTTGCAAATTATTGTTAGCTGGGGATTTCAATCTCTCATGCATTAACTGGAGCACACTTACCCCAACTGGCCGTGATAGAGCGCTTTGCGCTTTCCTGATCGACCTGGTTATTTCATTTGGGTTAACTCAACTTGTGGATTTTGTAACGCGCGAAAACTCAATATTAGACCTTATATTTGTAAACCAACCACTCTTATCGCACGGAGTTAAATGTGAAGTCGCCGAAGGCTTATCTGACCATAAAGCTGTTGAAATTGCATTGAACTTAGTGTGCCCTCGACTAAGACCTGAATTCACAACCGTTTTTGACTTTTCTGAAGCTGACGATACTTCCGTACTTGACACTTTAGCCTCAACTTTTGATGACTTTCAATGCTGTAGTGAACTTTGCAATGTAGACACGCTGCTCCTTAAATTTTGTGACATTGTCCATGAATGCCTGTCAAACTACGTGCCCCAAAGATGTATTAAACGGAACCAAAGACACCCTTGGTATAATAGAGAAATAATTCAGCTCACTCGTCACATTAAGCGGCTACGTAAGCAAAGCCATTCCGAGTGTAAGAACAATACTTCTTTATTCAACACGTTGAAGTCTAAATTAAGAGCGCAAATGCAAGAGGCTAAGAGCTTTTACTTTAATAATACATTGGCTACATTTATTAAAAAAAATCCATCTAGGTTCTGGAGATCGATTAGTCCTGCATCTTCTGTACCTTCTTCCTTTATTCTTAATGACCAATCCTGCTCCCAATCTGAAACTATAGCCAATGCCTTCAACAACTTCTTCAAATCTGTTTTTTCTACCGATAATGGCACCAATCCCCCATTTTCTGCTTGCCGCAATCTGCCCTCTCTTCCAAATCTTGATGTTACCTCCTCCGGAGTACATAACCTCTTATTAAAACTTGATGTAACGAAAAGCCCAGGCCCAGACGGCATTCCAAATATGTTCCTAAAGAGGTACTCTGAATGGTGCGCAAACTATCTGTCTATAATATTTAAAAAAATCAATAGGCTCTATAACTGTTCCTCGGCTGTAGAAATTGGCTAACGTCGTGCCCGTATTCAAGTCCGGAAACAAACAAATAATACCAAATTATAGGCCAATATCTTTACTTTCCACCAGCTCTAAACTCTTGGAGCACATTATTCACAAGCACATTGTGGAATATCTAAATGCAAACAATATTCTTTCCCGATCGCAACACGGTTTTTGTGCTGGCTATTCTACTGTTACGCAGTTGCTTGAATTTACACACGACATTGCTTCTTCCCTTAACAGCCGAAGACGGCTTGATGCCATATTTATTGACTATTCTAAAGCCTTCGATTTGGTTTGCGATGCTAAGCTTTTAGTTAAACTTCGTACATTGTTTGGTGACAGCAAGCTGGTTGATTGGATAGCTGATTACTTACGGTCGCGCTCTCAATTTGTTACGTTTAACCGTGCGAAGTCGTCAGAGGTAAAGATTACATCTGGGGTGCCGCAAGGCTCGGTGCTGGGACCGCTTTTGTTCCTTATTTTCATAAATGACGTAGCAGAGATCATTGGCGATACTCAAGTTAAACTTAGAATGTATGCAGACGACTGCGTTATCTACAACACCATCTCTGATGCTCATGATCAGGTTGCGCTAAATAACGTTTTTTCATTGTTTTGTAACAGGAGTGAAACCTGGCAAATGTCTATTAACTTAAAAAAGACTCTAGCTATGACCTTTTCAAACAAGAAACAGCCCATTTCTTTTACTTATACTAATGACGGAGTCAGTCTAATACATGTTACGGAGTTTAAGTACCTCGGTGTAACACTAACATGAAATTTAAAATGGCGCAAGCATGTCGAAATAATCTGCTATAAGGCTCGTCGAAAACTTTGGTATCTCCAACGCACGTTAAGCAACTCAACAAGAGAATGCAAATTGACTGCATATAAAACTTTGGTCAGGCCCATACTGGAATATGCATCGGTTGTTTGGTCACCTCACCTCAAGCATACCCGCCGTGGTTGCTCAGTGGCTATGGTGTTGGGCTGCTGAGCACGAGGTCGCGGGATCGAATCCCGGCCACGGCGGCCGCATTTCGATGGGGGCGACATGCGAAAACCCCCGTGTGCTTAGATTTAGGTGCACGTTAAAGAACCCCAGGTGGTCAAAATTTCCGGAGTCCTCCACTACGGCGTGCCTCATAATCAGAAAGTGGTTTTAGCACGTAAAACCCCAAATATTATTATTATTATTCACCTCAAGCACGACATAGCTATGTTAGAATCTGTCCAAAAAAACGCAATCAGGTTCATCTTTTGTCGCTATGACCGGCAATTCTCGCCTACTTCGCATGCGCACGTTTTAACGCTGCAATCTCTCGAACATCGGCGTACTTCTGATCGCGTTATCCGTCTTCATCAGATAGTTCACACCGGCTTGAGTGTTCTGGCGCCGATTTCTTTTGTTGTAGCTTCTGCACGCTGTACTCGACGATCTGATCCCCTGAACATTGTGCCCTTCAGGTCGAATCTTGATTCTTTTAAGTTTTTCTTCTTTGAAGCTTGATGGGTCTCTACGCAGACTCGGTACTGAGCATTTTGAAAATGAATTGCGTAATTATGCATTCTGTTAATGTTTTCTTGTATTCTGGTGAATGTTGTTGAAAGCATTTGTAAATGTATTTTTTTTATTACTCTGTACTCACTCCTGCTATGTCTCAGAAACTGAGACAGCAGTATTTGTAAATAAAAAAAAAACCAGTGACTTCGAAATGTGATTGTAGCTGCATAGCTACAATAATGATGCACAAGGCAGTCGCATAGTTAGAGCAAAAGATGGCACAGAAAGTTGCTGGCTACAGTAACCTATAAGAAGCACAAGGAATCTCTGTTACAACATCATGTCATTTGTAGGCTTGCATTTCTGCTCCATGAGTAAGAGCTGAATGCTGGACACAAAGGTAATAACAGCCCAGTGGGCTACTTCATAGCAAGGTCATACAGCAACTGCAAACAATGCTACTACAAAAGCTGGGTCACTGACTTACGTGTAAAGCCACTTGGCCCAGCAACAGCTGCAGGGCCTGACATCACGAAGGCAGTTGTTGCTGGTGCACGTCTGCGGGAACCGCTGGGCCCTGCAGCTTCGTCCGAACTTGTGTCCTGCAGTCGGAGTAGTGTTCAGACATTGCGATCAGTGTGTACAATGCGCATCATTTACATAAGTTGCTGCTCAGAGTAGATAGCCTATATTATCACTTGCAGAAAAAACGAAAAAAAAAATATGGCTGAAGAGATTTTGTAATATTGTGTTACAATGTAGTGCTGAAAATTTCTGAGGCCACAGCAGGTCACACGAACAACACTTTTTAAATCCAGTTTACGCACCTCGCTGTCGGCGAAGAAATGGGGGGGGGGAAACAAGGAGGCCACATGTCCTCGCAAGAATGTCGAGGACGCGGCCGTCCACCCCACCTACTCTGCCGCCTCCAGTGGCTCTGCAAACACAACAACGACAACAACCACGTGAAACGACGTCACTGTCAGCATCATTAGAAAGCTCACCTCTTCTCGCTCGCGGCCCTGGCCGCTTCTTTTTTGGCCTTATGAGCCATTTTGGCCCAGTGGTTCCGCCAACGGCTCGTTGACTTCACCGCTGGGCCCTGTCCATTTAGGACTGCCGCCACTTCTTCCCACAGCTCGTTCTTTCGAGCAGCAGTCATACGTGGCGAGAACTCTGTAGAAGCTCCCGCCAAGTATGGGTGCTGCTCGATGAACTGTGCTAAAATAGCTGTTTGTTCTTTCGAAACTCTGGGCCCATTCGCTGCCGCCATTTTCGCTTTTCAAACGTAGGAATTTCAGCCGGCCCGCAACACAGTATACTCTAAGAACAGTTTACACCCTCTGGAGTGTCCCTTCTGCCACACAACGATAATCGTCATGTGCCTTGATGCGTTTCCTTTCTTTAACGCTGCGAGCTCGGTACTTTCCAGTAGCGAACGGCACGCGCGTTATCAGCATGATAGCATTGTGTGGCAGAAGGGGCACTCCAAAGGGTGTAAACTGTTCTTAGAGTGCACGAAATTTACAGGCAAACATTTTGTCTAAGCTAAGGTTAGCTTACCGCTAATCGTTGCTTTCTACCGTTACTAATGTATGGGGTCGAAACTTGGAATTTACCAAAGAAGCTTGGGAAGACATTGAGGACCGCGCAACGAGCGATGGAATGAAAAATATTAGGCATAACGATAATAGACAGCGATGTGGATTAGAGAGCGAACGGGGATAGCTGATATTCTGGTTGACATCAAGAGGAATAAGTCGTGCTGGGCAGACATTGCCATGCGTAAGGGAGATAACTGCTGGTCTATTGGAGTGGCAGAATGGGGGCCAAGGGAAGGGAAGCACAGTCGAGGACGGCAGAGAATAAGGTGGACGTGATGGAATTAGGAAACTTGAAGACACGTGGAACCAGTTAGCACAAGACAGGGGTATTGGAGATTGCTGGAGAAGCTTTCGCCCTGCGATGGACATCAAAATAGGCTGATGATGATGATGATGTCACGACATCCATGCCAGCTTCGCGGCGTGTCATTCATGTTATGTCATACATGCGCGTCATGCAAGTTTTGATAGCTCGATTTGCGTCGATTGAGCGGGGGGGGGGGGCGAGTGGCGGCGTAGCCAAGGAGGGCACGCCGGGCACTTGTAACGCTCACTAACAGTAAATTTTTTGCTACTATGGCAATGGCCCCGCTTCTTCCCCCTCCACGGTCAATTGGGACCCCCCCCACCCTCACAATGTGGGGAGGGGGGTGTAAGATTGCTCTAGACCGCTCCCCCTAACTTGTAAACGGAAACGGAGGAGGACGGGAGCTGCCGCCAGGCCGCAAACCTTAGGCAGCCCAATTACCGGCTGCATTTCCTTTTGGACGTGAATACTTCTCTAATGTCAATACACAGTAGGATTCATGGCGGTTCGAGGGCATGCGACAATAAAAAAAAACACATACAGCCATCAGAAAGTCTGAGCTTGAGCAGATCTTCGGGAGCTGGGCAAGACTCTCATGAAGAGGAAAGCTTCGCACCCCTCTTACATGCATTGTCAACTCTGGGTCCCCACCGCCGACTGCACATTTCTAGTAAAAAAAAAATCACACAGGAACTCCTCTGGGATTTGTATGAGTATACGTAAGCATTGTGACTCTTCCTCATCTACACGCTGTCCATATCGTTATCAATGTTACGAAACTTGATCCGACGAGTATAAGCGACAGCGCTGCGGCGACACGAGCTGCTGCGGTCGACGGCGCCAAGTGAATGGCGCAAACAAAGTTCTGCAGGTGGCGGGGCCAGGTGCGCTAGTGACGTTCCTTTAATTTTGAGCCGTTATCGCTCTTTAGCCCTTCTCATCCGCGTCGAACCATTATCAACCGTTCTCCGGCGGCGGCTGCTTGTGGCACGGCCGCGCAAACCATATCTTGAAAGCGAACTGCTATGCGGACAGAGTGTGCCCACTGCTGAAAACTTCACGCGCTGTGTTCTCACCGTTTACTTCGCTTTGAAAACAGACGCGCGTACACCTATCTTGAAAGGCATCTGCGAAAGGCGCATAGTGCGGCATGAGCTGAAAGCTTCATCAGCGCTATGCTCTCGCCGCTTCGGTCGCGTTGAAGCGAGAGCTAGCACGAAGGTGAATTCACTCGCTGCTGCGGGTTCTATTTTGAAAGATCTCTTGCGGTACGGACTCACGGACGCATGGTTTATCTTGTTGGGTAAGTATAGAAATTCTTACGTTATAAAAAAATAGAGGGGTTCGCGAATTTCGCGATAACAACCAACATCAACCTACTCCCTCCCCCCCCCCCCCCCCCCCCCCCCCTGCTGAGGGATGCCGTCTCCACACCCCCGGGAAAATGGACACTACGCCTCTATCTCAGTTGAAGAAACGATGATGAAACGTTAACAACGACAAGAAGGGCGTATGCTTACGCGTTGTCTCATGGCCTCCGAGATTTTTAGGCGAAGCTGGCGCACGCGAATCTAGGAGGCCATAATTTAACGCTTAATCGCATAAAAAGACAAAAAATAATGCCCAGGGACAAGTAGAAGAATATAAACAAAGAACTGATCTTAACCATCCTGTTTGGGTGGTGGCCACTAAAGCCACCACCGCCGGCATAACGTAGGAACCAACAGTTGGCTACATTGGTTCACCGCTACACCCATAGAGTTACTATACTGACTCCCATAGAGTTACTATACTGACTCTAGAGGACAAGCTACCCATAGGGCCCATGCATTGAAATCGGGAACCGCAAGAGCGCCGCCATGTTGCTACGCGCCGAGGTTGCCAGCTCCTGAGACGCTTGCTAGACTTGGTGACAGTAGTCAGTTTTAATCCGGCAACAGTAGCAGCGTAGCAGCATGGCGTCTGGCTTGTACTGTCGTGATGTGTGCGTGCAGCCGTGTGTTTGGGCTTTATAAGTTGGTTCTTTATTCTATGTTGCGGGGCGGTGTGGGTGTGGTCCATGTTGACCGTACAGGTGGCAGTTATGCAACCGAGGGATGATCTTGTTGAAATTTCCGGCGGTATGCGGTTTTCAGCGGTCACGCCTGTTGCAGGAGTGTCACTCGACGAGGTTACGAGCTCGGAGCTGTGGTCAGATTCCTCGTTGGCGTTCCATAATTCTCTTCGCACGGGCGCGGTACGTTGCAAAAGCCGCTTTCGCGATCTATCGTCGCGACGATAGATCGGGCTTTTTTATTATTATAAGCACTGATCCAGTTGGGGTAGGGCACATGTAACCTACAAACGGAAGTCTCAGGAGAGCACCTGAGATTATAATAAAGCAGGCGGCGCAGGAACTCCAGGGCACCCAAGGGACAGTGGGGGGGATCAAAGCTCGAAGCAGAACAGTACGTAGGTTGGGGCCACCGAGGCAGGTGTGTGCCAGGGAGTGTTCGCACGGACAGCTCCCCTGGCACGCGCAGCAGAGCCTCGCAAGGTCGAGATACCTTAAAGGCACCTGCGCCCATGATGTTCCTTTTGCCTCGGTGCAGTGTGCACGATTAAAGAGAATAATATGGAGGGCATCCGGTGCAGTCGCGAATGCGTCATGACAAATGTAGCTCGCGTCGCCTGGCGTGTGCAGTAATATCAGAGTTGGTTGTGTGAACTTTATGCATAATACGCTTTGTTACGGTACCTTAACGCAATGGGTCTAGAGGACGGTGTTGGTACATTTTTTCGTACCGCGCCCTAATCCTATACCCCCTACTACAAACAAACACACACATACCCCCCTCTTTTTATGTATACATACAATTCCTTGCCATGACGGATCCATAGCCTGCTTTATTTTTGAAAAATAGAGGAGGCTATGGACCAATTCACCAGTTCAAGTTGTCAACTTGTCAGTAACTGTCATAGGAGTCACTGCATTAAACACAATTCCACGATCGGATTGTTTACTTTCATTTTTTGTTGTAACACTGAGGACTACATAGAACTTTATTTTGTATATGTGAGAGAAGTATGTGGATATCACGAGCTTAAGCCAATGTGCGATACACAGACAAACCAGCTGCTACAACATGAACTGCATTGAGGGCCACACAACACATACGTAATTAAAGGTGCAAAATATAGGGGGAAGCTTCAAAATACGCTCTGTAGCACTGCAAAGTGTAACATATATTGTATGCGTACAATAAATGTTCAAAAATACAATGCATCAATGTCCCATTTGCCTTCAAGTTTATTATCAAGTTCCAGTTTACTGAAGTTTATTATGAGCATATGTACAACAGGAATCTACTGACACACCCGCAGTCAAGGTGGCTGTTCGAGGTGTGCTGGCTGTCTCAGTGTAAGAAAAAGAAATTGGGTGAATGTCGACACCAGTGTCACTGCTTCTTGCCTCTGACCTGCACGTGCCTCCGCGGCATCCTTGTGCACAAGTGTGCTGGCGTGGCGAGGCGTAGGAGTCATCCGAGAGAAAGAGTATCGTTTACATGGAGAAGTGGCTGTTCACATTGCCTGCCGCTTTCCCTCAAATGTTTCCTTTACGACTAGGGTGGCACACCCACAGTCAAGGTGGCTGTTCGAGGTGTGCTGGCTGCCTAAACGAAAGAAAAAGAAAGAAAGTAGATGAATGTCGACACCAGTGCTATTGCTTCTTGCCTCTTACCTCCATTTGCCTCCACGGCCTGTTGGCTTGCGGAGTCTGTATGAGGGAGCTGCTCTGGCTAGGCGTAGGCATTGTCTAAACAAAAAGAAAAGGCCATTCAAATGGGAAATTATTGAAATCAATGCAGTTGTGTCTGCTCCTTGCATTCTTCTTGCCCAAAAAGTTTCAAACATGGTGTCCAGTACACACCAGAACTTTGACTGCTTCTGCTTTTTACCTGCAGGTGTTGCTGCGAGATCCTTAGTATGGCTGCGTGCAGCATTGTAACACTTGGTGGAGGCATTTGAAGTGGTAGCCAAAAATATAAAGAATCATCCTTGTCTGCACAAATGCTTTCAATTTCTAAATGCAGTGGTAACTATCACTATTAGTGCAAGGCCCCCCCACATCTATGCGGCAAGTTCCATAGCTCGAAACTGAATTTTTCCTTTCGTGTTTCACAAGGCGTCTGATATGTCCACATTAGATGTAATGTGTTTATTTTTATTTATCCCAGTGTGGAGAGAGCATCATTAAACTGTTTTTTTATTTTTGCTTGTCTTGTTTTTTGGTTTATTTCTGAATTTATCAAGCACCAGTCTCATGATGCTAAAATGACTTATGTAATGACAATCATAGCTTTTGTTTTGCAGAAAAACAACGCATTTCCTGACCCATTGTTTGACATCCCCTCACTCGCATAATCTTGCAGAGTATTCTACCTATATTGACTTGCTAGACCTCCACTAAAGAGTTGCATTTGCAAATACGACTCTTCCCTTAAAACCATTCGACACTTCTCATAATTTCTGTACCTTGGGCTTCGATACTCTGCATTAATCATTTTTGCTTGTTTCTGACTAAAAATGTCTT
Source organism: Dermacentor variabilis (assembly GCF_050947875.1). Lineage (NCBI taxonomy): Eukaryota > Metazoa > Arthropoda > Arachnida > Ixodida > Ixodidae > Dermacentor > Dermacentor variabilis. Next base: position 243,311,458 of record NC_134570.1, read on the forward strand.
TTTTAATTTAGAGCTTAAATTTTACCTTTGGAACACACGGAAGGGCTTGCCATTGCATATCTGCATAAAAGGGAAACATGTTTCATTAAACATTTGTAAGATCCAATTGAAGATTGATGAATGCAGCTTGCAGTGTGATATGACTGAATGAGCCATAAAAGTAACTCATCTCACTTGGTAAATTAAAGCACATATTAGTTTGATGTGCAAGATACGTTACACTAACGTGGTGGGTTCTCTTGCTTATACAGCAAAATAATCGGTGCGCGAGAAAAAAATTATCTTTGCATACCCCTTGTACACACTGATTTAAGGAGAATGCGCTGGAGCTGTCCACATGATCTACTTATTTTACCTGCGAGTATGGTAAACAAAAATTTGTCCCAGCTGCTTAGTGGTATTTGAGATTATGACAGTATTGCATATGTGCCTGTTGTCTAAAATAATTGAATTTCCAAAATGCTCGCAGGGATCCGATGTGCATATCTGCAGTTTATGGATACATGTAAAATACTCAGCATAAAGTGCAAGTGAACGTTCCCGCAGGCCTGGAGTCAATCATGCAAATAGATTCGCTGCACACATTTTCGACCAGAAAAGATATTCCACATGAAATGGCAAGCAAGGAAGTGTTGCAAATATTGCACAGTTAATAAAACGCCTACGCTATTATTATGTCGGTTGATGCACTCGTTATGCAAAACGGAGGTGAGGCGTGCAGACAGGACTTAAAGAGTAGAGTATTTACAAGCAAACAACACGAGCGCTGCCCACTTCTCTACTCTAGTGTCCCGTCTGCACGCCTCACCTCTGTTTTGCATAATGAATCCTTACCAAGTAGCTGAGCTTTCTGCCGTTCTAAGTCTCGATGCACTCGATTTCGTCCGCATTAGGCACTCGCCTCTTGATTACTTCGTGGCAGAGAAATACTCAGCATCAGACTGTTTGTCTGCTGTGGCCTTTGTAGAAGCATGATTGTTCAAAGTGCAACAATTAAACAGATTCTTTGAGTTGCTTGCGACTTCGCCAGTACAATTCCGGTGCGCTGGTCCGCCTGTCCAGCAATTTCCTACTGAAGGGAAACCTGCAAATAAAAACACCGCTCCGCATGCAGAAAAATGCTCTACTGTGACGCTTCTCAAACGATTGTGATGCACCACAAGAGCTGCCTACTCGCGTGATATTCTCAACAAGGAGATACATTCGTTTACTTACATGTCAAGGTATATGCCAGAGCACTTCGGTGGCACACAAGGCACGAGTGTGTGTGCCATAGCGTCCGATGTCGACGCGCGATCGCATGTCAAACCTAAACTGTACGAAACTACTACGCATCCAAAAAACAGATTCGAAACCGAAATTCGTGTCATCCTTTAGTGCAAGAATGCGTACATCGTGATTTACATAAGTCGCGGACTTAGTGATCGCTTTCTGTAAACTTAATATTAACGTACCACCTTCATAAAGCCATCAGGTATGCGTTTTTAGATGAGAAAGCATAAGGTGACCTGTACTTGCTTTCAGCTCTTTCAATAGTAATTTCGCTGGCCACATTGACCAGTAGCAACAGGGCGGCGCCCTAGAGGTTGCCACTTTTCCGGCCCAGCTTTTCCTCTAGAGTTGTTCTACTAACTCTATGCTGACTCCAGAGGACAAGCTACCCATAGGGCCCATGCATTGAAATCGGGAACCGCAAGAGCGCCGCCATGTTGCTACGCGCCGAGGTTGCCAGCTCCTGAGACGCTTGCTAGACTTGGTGACGGTAGTCAGTTTTAATCCGGCAACCGTAGCAGCGTAGCAGCATGGCATCTCGCTTGTAGAGTCGTGATGTGTGCGTGCAGCCGTGTGTTTGGGCTTTATAAGTTGGTACTGTATTCTATGTTGCCGGACGGTGTTGGTATGGTCCATGCTGGCCGTACAGGCGGCAGTTATGCAACGGAGGGATGATCCTGTTGAAGTTTCCGGCGGTATGCGGTTTTCAGCGGTCACGCCAGTTACCGGAGTTTCGCTCGACGAGGTTACGAGCTCGAAGCTGTGGTCAGATTCCTCGTTGGCGTTCCGTAATTGTCTTCGCACGGGCGCGGTATGTTGCAAAAGCCGCTTTCGCGATCTATCGTCGCGACGATAGATCGGGTTTTTTTTATTTTTATGAGTACTGATCCAGCTGTAGGGCACATGTAACCGACAAACGGAAGTCTCAGGAGAGCACCTGAGATTATAATAAAGCAGGCGGCGCAGGAACTACAGGGCACCCAAGGGACAGTGGGGGATCAAAGCACGAAGCAGAACAGTACGTAGGTTGGGGCCGCCGAGGCAGGTGTGTGCCAGGGAGTGTTCGCACGGACAGCTCCCCTGGCACGCGCAGCAGTGCCTCGCAAGGTCGAGATACTTTAAAGGCACCTGCGCCCATGATCTTTCTTTTGCCTCGGTGCAGTGAGCACGATTAACGAGAATAATATGGAGGGCACCTGGTGCAGTCGCAAATGTGTCATGGCAAATGTAGCTCGCGTCGGCGTGTGTAGTAATATCAGAGTTGGTTGTATGAACTTTATGCATAATACACTTTGTAATGGTACCTTAACGGAATGGGTCTAGAGGACGGTGTTGGTACATTTTTTCGTACCGCCCTAATCCTATACCTCCCACTACAAACACACGCACATACCCCCCCCCCCCTTTTTTTTTATCTATGCATACAATTCCTTGCCACGACGGATCATAGCCTCCTTTATTTTTGAAAAATAGAGGATGCTATGGACGGATTGACCAGTTCAAGTAGTAAACTTGTCAGTAACTGTCAAGAATCACTGTAGTAAACACAATTCCACGATCGGATTGTTTACTTTCATTTTTTGTTGTAACACTGAGGTCTACATAGAACTTTATTTTAAATATGTGAGAGAAGTATGTGGATATCACGAGCTTAAGCCAATGTGCGATACACAGATAAAGCGGTTGCTACAACATGAACTGCATTGAGGGCCACACAACACATACGTAATTAAAGGTGCCGAATATAGGGGGAAGCTTCAAAATACGCTCTGTAGCACTGCAAAGTATAACATATATTGTATGTGTTTAATAAATGTTCAAAAAAAAGCAATGCATCAACGTCCCATTTGCCTTCAAGTTTATTATCAAGTTCAAGTTTACTGAAATTTATGAGCATATGTGCAACAGGAATCTACTGACACACCCGCAGTCAAGGTGGCTGTTCGGGGTGTGCTTGCTGCCTAAACGAAAGAAAAAGAAAGAAATTAGATGAATGTCGATACCAGTGTATTGCTTCTTGCCTCTTACCTGCATTTGCCTCGACGGCCTCTTGGCTTGCGGAGTCTGTATGAGGGAGCTGCTGTGGCTAGGCGTAGGCATTGTCTAAGCAAAAAGAAAAGGCCATTCAAATGGGGAATTATGGAAATAAATGCAGTTGTTATGTCTGCTTCTTGCACTCTTCTTGCCTAAATGTTTTCAAACATATTGTCCAGTACACACCAGCACTTTGACTGCTTCTGCTTTTTACCTGCAGGTGTTGCTGCGAGATCCTTAGTATGATTGCGTGCAGCATCGTAACACTTGGTGGAGGCATTTGAAGTGGTAGCCAAAAATATAAAGAAACATCCTTGTCTGCATGAATGCTTTCAATTTCTAAATGCAGTGGTAACTATCACTATTAGTGCAAGGCCCCCCACATCTATGCGGCAAGTGCCATAGCTCGAAACTGAATTTTTCCTTTAGTGTTTCACAAGGCGTCTGATATGTCCACATTAGATGTGATGTGTTTGTTTTTATTTATCCCAGTGTGGAGAGAGCATCATTAAATTGTTTTTTATTTTTGCTTGTCTTGTGTTTTGGTTTATTTCTGAATTTATCAAGCAGCAGTCTCGTGATGCTAAAGCGTCTTATGTAATGGCAATCAGCTTTTGTTTTGCAGAAAAACAACGCATTTCCTGACCCATTGTTTGACATCCCCTCACTCGCATAATTTTGCAGAGTATTCTACCTATATTGAGTTGCTTGACCACCACTAAAAAATCTTGCATTTTCAAATATGACTCTTTCCTTAAAATCATTCGACACTTCTCATAATTTCTGTACCTTGGGCTTCTGATACTCTGCATTCACCATCTTTGCTTGTTTCTGACTAGAAATGTCTTCTTTAATTTAGAGCTTAAATTTTACCTTTGGAAAACACGGGAGGGCTTGCCATTGCATATCTGCATAAAAGGAAAGCATGTTTCATTAAATATTTGCGAAATCCAATTGAAGATTGATGAATGCAGCTTGCAGTGTGATATGACTGAATGAGCCATAAAAGTAACTCATCTCACTTGGCAAATTAAAACGCATATTAGTGTGATGTACAAGATACGCTACACTAACGTGGTGGGTTCTCTTGCTTATACAGCAAAATAATCGGTGAGCGACAAAAAATTATTTTTGCATACCCCTTGTACACACTGATTTAAGGAAAATGAGCTGGAGCTGTCCACATGATCTACTTATTTTACCTGCGAGTATGGTCAACAAAAATGTGTCCCAGCTGCTGAGTGGTATTTGAGATTATGTCAGTATTGCATATGTACCTGTTGCCTAAAATAATTGAATTTTGAAAATGCTCGCAGGGATCTGATGTGCATATCTGCAGTTTATGGATACATGTAAAAGACTCAGCATCAAGTGCAAGTGAACGGTCCCACAGGCCCGGAGTCGATCATGCAAATAGATTCGCTGCACAAATTTGTGACTAGAAAAGATATTCCACATGAAATGGCATGCAAGGAAGTGCTGAAAATATTGCACAGTTAATAAAACGCCTACGCTATTAATATGTGGGTTGATGCACTCGTTATGCAAAACGGAGGTGAGGCGTGCAGACAGGACACAAGAGTAGAGTATTTACTAGCAAACAACACGAGCGCCGCCCACTTCTCTACTCTTGTGTCCTGTCTGCACGCCTCACCACTGTTTTGCATAATGAATCCTTACCAACTAGCTCAGCTTTGTCGTTATAAGTTTCGATGCACTCCATTTCGTCCGCATTAGGCACTCGCCTCTTCATTACTTCGTGGGACACAAATACTCGGCATCAGGCTGTTTTTCTGCTGTGGCCTTTGTAGAAGCATGATTGTTCAAAGTGCAACAATTAAACGATTCTTTGAGTTGCTTGTGGCTTCACCAGTACAATGCCGGTGCGCTGGTACGCCTGTCCAGCAATTTCCTACTGAAGGGAAACCTGCAAATAAAAACGCCGCTCCGCATGTAGAAAAATGCTTTACTGTGACGCTTCTCAAACAATTGTGATGCACCACAAGAGCTGCCTACTCGCGTGATATTCTCAACAAGGAGATACATTCGTCTACTTACATGTGAAGGTATATGCGAGAGCACTTCGTGGCTTCGGTGGCACATAAGGCACGAGTGTGCCATAGCGTTCGGTGTCGACGCGCGATCGCATGTCAAACTTAAACTGTATGAAACTACTACGCATCCAAAAAACAGATTCGAAACCGAAATCCGCGTCATCCTTTATTGCATGAATGCGTACATCGTGATTTACATAAGTCACGGACTTAGCGATTGCTTTCTGTAAACTTAATAATAACGCACCACCTTCATAAAGCCATTAGGTATGCGTTTTTAGATGACAAAGCATAAGGTGACCTGCACTTGTTTTCAGCTCTTTCAATAGTGATTGCGCTGGCCACATTGACCAGTAGCAACAGGGCGGCGCCCTAGAGGTTCCCACTTTTCCGGCCCAGCTTTTCCTCTAGATTTGTTCTACTAACTCTATGGCTACACCATAGTGTTACGTTTCGCCTACGACGCGCGGTTTAACCGGTGCGACTGCAACAAAGCGGCAGACATTTTGGCCCGTTCGGCGTCGCCGCTACGCTCCCCGCCAAGCGCGTCCAGGCATGTTCCGATGCCACGTGTCTTCATGTGCGTGTGTGAGTGTTGTGCCATTGTGCCCGACCGGCGGCGATACGACAGCAGGAGTCACCTTCTCCTCCCCATTGTGCCCGACCGGCGGCGATACGACAGCAGGAGTCACCTTCTCCTCCCCATTGTGCCCGACCGGCGGCGATACGACAGCAGGAGTCACCTTCTCCTCCCCATTGTGCCCGACCGGCGGCGATACGACAGTAGGAGTCACCTTCTCCTCCCCATTGTGCCCGACCGGCGGCGACACGACAGTATGCGTCACCTTATCCCATTGTACAGTCACGTGCTCGTCTATAGAGGGGTTCCTTCTTGCCCTCAACTGCGAGAGTATAAAAACAGCTGCCCCCGGACGCCAAAAGGAGGGCTCCGATTTCTTCTGTTGAGTAAAGTGCTCTCCCGTCTCTCTACTTCGGTCAACCTGACCGCCAACTCTTTGCGATATTAGAATAAACAAGTTGTTTTGTTGTTACCAGTCGACTCATGCTTTGCCGGGACCTTCGGATGCTTCCAGTTGTACCCCAGGCCGCCAGGCCAACGCTACCCTTGGGGCTTGCGACCCAGGTGCAACCACGGGCGTCAGCGCCGAGTTCCCAACAACTCGTGCCAGCGGCGCGATTCAAACAACTGTCTGCCAGCGGTGAGATCGCGACAACGGAGGCCAGCAGCGAAGATATGCAGTTGACTGTATGCTGAGCAGCTCAACGACCATCCGGGAGCAGTGCAACGAGCCCTGTGTGATGACTGGTTGCCTGCAGCGGAACGACTGCGCTGAACTCTTGGCTGCGAGGTTTGGTGAGTGCGGGACTTTCTTCTTCTGAGCTTTGCCAGGCTTTTGTTAGTGTCAGAAACAGAGCTGGTAATTGTGGTTGTCGTTGCTGCCGGGTTAGTTTGCGGCAAGACAATAGTAAGCAGAGAGAAAGCAGCATTCAGAGCAGCCATGGATTTGAAGTCGCTGCGCAAACCGAAATTGCTGGAGCTTGCAAGAGAGTTGGGTCTGGATGTCTCGGACAAACTCAGAAAACCAGAACTGCTAAAGGCTATTCTTGAGTTAGAGGCTGAGGATGACGAGCTGTCGGAATGCCTTGAGACTATTGAGGAGAGGTCAAAAAGGCAGGAGCGCGAACTTAAAGAGCAAAAAGAGAAACAGGAGCGCGAACTTAAAGAGCAGAAAGAAAAAGAAGAGCGCGAACACGCTTTGGAAATGAAGCGTCTCGAGGTAGAGATGGAATGCGCTCGTAATGGAAGTCAGGCACACGGTGCAGGAGAACGAGTATTGTTCAAAATGACTGACCTGATGCGGCCGTTTAAGCTTGGAGAGGACATTGGTTTGTTCTTGGTTAACTTTGAGCGAACGTGCGAGAAGCAGGGGTTCTCTCGGGAAACGTGGCCACAGCGCTTGCTCACTTTGTTACCCGGCGAGGCGGCCGACGTAGTCGCTCGCTTGGATAGAGAGGAGGCAGAGGATTTCGACAAAGTGAAATCGAGTCTGTTAAAAAAGTACAGGCTGTCAGCGGAGGCGTTCCGTCGGAAGTTTCGGGAAAATGAGAAAGGCAAAAGTGAGTCATATACAGAGTTTGCGTACAGGCTTATGTCAAACATGCAGGAGTGGCTCAAAGAAGAGAAAGCGTTTGGTGACCACGATAAAGTTCTGCAGTGTTTCGGGCTAGAACAGTTTTATAGTCGGTTACCTGAGAACGTGCGGTACTGGGTCTTGGATAGGCCAGACGTTTGTACGGTGGCTAGAGCCACTGAGCTAGCCGAGGAGTTTGTGACGCGTCGGGCTCGCGGAGCTAAGGACGGTCAAAAGGGTGAATTTGGCTCGAAGTTTGAGAGGCCGAAGTTCACACCCATGAGAGCAAAGGGGAACACACGTAGTGCGGATGCGAGTGAAAGCAGTGCGACCGAACCTAAGGAGACGGCGGCAGCCGAAGCCGAACGCAGAAAGCGGTTCGAGATGAGGCAAGCGCGCGTTTGTTATACGTGCCAGAAGCCGGGTCACTTTTCGGCGCAGTGTCCGGAAACAACACCAAAAGTTGTGTTTTTTTCATTATGCAGCACTGACGAGAACATGAAGCTTCTCGAGCCTTACATGCGAGACCTCCTCGTGAACGGGAAAGAGTGCCGAGTGCTTCGCGATTCCGCAGCTACGATGGATGTAGTTCACCCCTCTTACGTAGAACCCCATATGTTCACGGGCGAGTGCGCATGGATCAAGCAAGCCGTGGAAGCTCATAGCGTGTGTCTGCCAGTAGCAAAGGTGCTTATTGAAGGACCTTTCGGAGCGCTTGAGACGGAGGCGGCAGTGTCATCTATGCTGCCCCCCCAGTACCCGTACCTATTTTCAAACAGGTCCGATCACCTCCTGCGCGAGAAGGGGCTTTTGTTTGGTGAGGCTAGCGTTCAGGCCTTAACCAGATCGAAGGTTCGGGAGCTCGCTGCAAAGGCGGTAGTTGCGGGGCCGACGTTATCGAACAATGAAAAAGGGTCAGAGGTGCAGCAAGCTGACGAACTGAATAAAATTGAGCCTGTAGCGTTGAAGGCGCCAGATACTGGAGAGGAAATGCCCGATAAGGGAAAGTTAGAAGAGCTATCTGTAGATTTGCTCATCGCGCCTACGTCAGACGGGCTTGATAGGTTGCTAAAAGTCAGCCGGTCGGCTTTGATAGCCGAGCAAAAGAAGGATGGTAGCCTAGAAAACATACGCTGCAATGTCAAGGAAGGTATCGCCAGGAAAAATGCGCGTTTTGTGGAAAGAGGTGGAGTCCTGTACCGGAAGTATCTAGACCGCAGGGGAGTGGAGTTCGATCAGCTGATCGTGCCTCAATGCTATCGTCAGGATCTGTTGCGCTTGTCGCACGGGAGTTCGTGGTCCGGACACCTAGGAGTTAAGAAAACTAAGGACCGTCTCTTGCAAGAGTACTATTGGCCAGGGTGTTTTCGGGACGCAGACCATTTCGTAAGGTCATGTGACACCTGTCAGCGGGTGGGCAAACCAGGGGACAAATCGAGGGCGCCGTTGAGATTGGTACCTATCATTACGGAGCCTTTTAGACGGCTCGTTGTTGATACAGTGGGACCTCTGCCGGTAACAGCCACGGGGTACAGACACATTTTGACTGTGATCTGCCCAGCGACAAAGTTGCCTGAAGCAGTGCCGCTTAAAGAACTCAGCTCAGTTGAGATAGTCAATGCACTACTGTCCATATTTGCGCGAGTTGGTTTTCCTGCGGAAATCCAATCAGATCAGGGCACAGTGTTTACTAGCGCTTTGACGACAACTTTTCTCGAAAGGTGTGGGGTAAAGCTGCTACACAGGTCAGTGTACCACCCACAGTCGAATTCCGTTGAGAAGCTCCACTCCGTCATGAAGCGCGTGTTGAGAGCATTGTGTTTTGAACATCGAACTGACTGGGAGCTGTGTCTGCCTGGGGTGATGTTTGCATTAAGGACCGCGCCGCATGCAGCTACGGGGTTTTCGCCAGCTGAACTGGTGTACGGTCGCTCGCTTTGGTCTCCGCTTCGCATGCTTCGAGAATCGTGGGAAGGCAGGGGCGACGACCCAGTCGCGGTGGAGTACGTGCTTAAGCTCCTCGAACGCTTAAGAAGGGCACAGGAGTTGTCAGGTGAAGCAATGGCAAAGGCCCAGCAGAGGGCCAAGGTTTATTATGATGGGACAGCCAGGGGCCGTCGTTTTGAGGTGGGCGATGAGGTCATGATATTGCGCACATCGCTAAACAACAAACTAGACGTGCAGTGGGAGGGCCCAGCACGAATTGTTCAGAAACTGTCGGACGTTAACTACGTGGTAAGTCTGCCAGGAAAGCGGAAAGCACAGCAAGTTTACCACTGTAATCTGCTCAAACCTTATAGACAAAGGGAAGCAGTGGTGTGCATGATGGTAAACGTCCCTGAAGAGCTTCCGGTCGAGCTTCCGGGACTAGGCTCAGTGACGAACAGGGAAGACACCGGTCAAGTCATTAGTGACTTAGTCAGTGGAGCATCGCTGTCGCGTGAGCAGAAAACCGAACTACATCAGCTCTTACAAGAGTTTCAAGGTCTGTTCTCTGAGAGGCCTGGTAGGACTTCTGTCCTTACTCATGACATAGAACTTACCTCCCCAGAGCCAGTACGATCCAAGGCGTACCGGGTGTCACCCCGCCAGAGCGATATTATGGAGGCTGAGGTAAGGAAAATGCTACAGCTCGGTGTTATTGAGGCAGGTGAGAGTGATTATACCTCCCCTTTGATTTTAGTTGAGGTACCGGGCAAGGAACCTCGTCCTTGCGTCGACTACCGCAGGCTTAATTCCATCACTAAGGATCAAATTTATCCGATCCCTAACATCGAGGAGCGCCTTGAGAAAGTTAGTAGCGCTCAGTTTATTTCCACCCTAGATCTTGTCAGGGGTTATTGGCAGGTTCCACTTACAGAAGAGGCTAGTAGGTATGCGGCGTTCATTTCACCAATGGGAACATTCCGTCCTAAAGTGTTGAGTTTTGGTTTGAAGAACGCGCCATACTGTTTTTCAAGCCTCATGGATAAAGTGTTGCGGGGACAGCAAGAATTCGCTTTACCGTATCTAGACGACGTAGCGATATTCTCCGCATCCTGGTCTGAGCATATGGCACACTTGCGGGCAGTGCTAACCCGCCTGCGCGAAGCGGGCTTGACAGTAAAGGCTCCTAAGTGCCAGTTAGCACAGGCCGAGGTTGTCTACCTCGGTCACGTGATTGGTCAGGGTCGTCGCCGCCCCTCTGAAATAAAGGTGGCCGCTGTGCGAGACTTCCCGCAACCGCGCACGAAGACCGATATTCGGTCGTTCTTAGGTGTCGCCGGCTACTATCAGAGGTACATCCCCAGGTACTCTGATATCGCGGCTCCCCTGACGGATGCTCTAAGAAAAACAGAGCCTCAAACAGTCGTCTGGGACGAGACAAAGGAAAGAGCTTTTAGCGCCCTAAAGAGTGCCCTAACAAGCCAGCCTGTGCTACGATCGCCAGACTATACAAAAGGGTTCGTTGTTCAGTGCGATGCTAGTGAGCGAGGCATGGGCGTTGTACTGTGCCAACGGGAAAATGGAGAAGTAGAACACCCCGTCCTGTATGCTAGTCGTAAGCTGACCAGTCGTGAGCAGGCGTATAGCGCCACCGAGAAAGAGTGTGCATGTCTCGTGTGGGCCGTTCAGAAATTGTCATGCTATCTAGCCGGCTCGAGGTTTATCATTGAGACGGATCACTGCCCTCTCCAATGGCTGCAGACCATCTCTCGCAAAAATGGCCGCCTCCTGCGCTGGAGCCTCGCTTTGCAACAATATTCCTTTGAGGTGCGTTACAAAAAGGGGAGTCTCAACGGTAACGCCGATGGCTTAAGTCGAAGCCCCTAACGTAGGAATCAGCCTCAAAATTGTTTGTTACTGATGTTTTTCTTCCTGAGGCAGGATTTTTAACATATTGCTTTTGTTTAGTGTTTCAAAGTGATGACATGCTTTCTAGTGCAATTTTCCAATTTGTGGACGCGTTCTAAGTGCTGCTAGACTACTGTAAGGAACTAGGCAGTGGTATAGAAGGGGAAAGAGCCTGGCAGGGCTTAGTGAGGGTTGTGCCGTGCTTGCTGACTGAGCGGTTGAGTTTCAGCGTAGTTCTAACGCTTGCCGGGAACGAGAACAAAAATGTGAACTCTCCCGAAGTCACTTTGCAGTGTCCTGTGCGAACCTGAACGAGAGAACGAGGCCTTCTCTGTGCGCTGCGCTCAAGAAACGTCGAGGGACGCCCGACTTCGGTTATGAGCATCATCGAGCGACATCCCTCCGGACAGCGGATGCAGTCCCCTGTCCATCGGGATCTCCTTCCCCCGGCGGGGCGGTCTGTTACGTTTCGCCTACGACGCGCGGTTTAACCGGCGCGACTGCAACAAAGCGGCAGACATTTTGGCCCGTTCGGCGTCGCCGCTACGCTCCCCGCCAAGCGCGTCCAGGCATGTTCCGATGCCACGTGTCTTCATGTGCGTGTGTGAGTGTTGTGCCATTGTGCCCGACCGGCGGCGATACGACAGCAGGAGTCACCTTCTCCTCCCCATTGTGCCCGACCGGCGGCGATACGACAGCAGGAGTCACCTTCTCCTCCCCATTGTGCCCGACCGGCGGCGATACGACAGCAGGAGTCACCTTCTCCTCCCCATTGTGCCCGACCGGCGGCGATACGACAGTAGGAGTCACCTTCTCCTCCCCATTGTGCCCGACCGGCGGCGACACGACAGTATGCGTCACCTTATCCCATTGTACAGTCACGTGCTCGTCTATAGAGGGGTTCCTTCTTGCCCTCAACTGCGAGAGTATAAAAACAGCCGCCCCCGGACGCCAAAAGGAGGGCTCCGATTTCTTCTGTTGAGTAAAGTGCTCTCCCGTCTCTCTACTTCGGTCAACCTGACCGCCAACTCTTTGCGATGTTAGAATAAACAAGTTGTTTTGTTGTTACCAGTCGACTCATGCTTTGCCGGGACCTTCGGATGCTTCCAGTTGTACCCCAGGCCGCCAGGCCAACGCTACCCTTGGGGCTTGCGACCCAGGTGCAACAACGGGCGTCAGCGCCGAGTTCCCAACAACTCGTGCCAGCAGTCCGACCACAACAATAGAGAAAGGCACCTGGACATCGCCCCCGAGGGCTCCGTGGTCGCTGCGCATGCGTGAGCTGAGATAATGTGAGAAAGGAGAACAACTCTTTCTCGCAGGATGTGACGTCACATTGTTACTTGTTTTTACTTTTTTCAAATAGCTGCTCTCGAAAGTAGATTAGCCATTGCCGTCGTGTCGTCTGCAAGACGTTCTGCGCGCGCTTTTGTGCGTGTCGTAAGCGTATAACGTGCGCGATACGATATTCGTGCGAGCGCAGTTTGACTTGAGCAATGGTAGGCTTGCACTCCGTGACATTTGCTTTCGTCATATGCGAGTTAGGGTCTTGCCGACAGGTAAACCGCCGCTGTACTTACGTGAATACCTTGTTTTTCGTGGTCCTGAAATAAGTGGCGCGTCGCTGCGATGGCGACTTCAATCGAGTGCGGTAAGTGCTGCGCATTACGGGCGATTTAATTGCACAATACATACTGCATTACAGGTGTAGGTAGAGAAAATTTATCCTGTGAGCCTTAATTCCGTCAGTCCGTCGGTTACATGTTTCGCTCTTTTCCCGTGCACGTTCCTTGATATCCACTAACGATCTGCTTCAAATGTCGACGAAGTGTCTATTCATCGTGATATTTTTTTTAATTATTACCACAACTGGCGATAGGCAGCAGGGTTACGGCCGTGAGTTTTCCTTTCAAGCAAACCTTTTTAAATTGAAGTTTTCGCTCAAGTTCGCAAGATAGCAAATTTAAGTGTTACACTCGCCGCTGTATTTTTCGATTCCATGTGACCTAGATTTAAGCTGCCTCAGGTTGTACTAACGCGCCCAGAGGCTTGTAGAAAAATAGTTGCCACCTGAGAAATCAATGCAGTGTGCCAGTTCTTTTGGAATGGTGCTATTTGTGAAATTGATTATATTTCCCCTAGAAATGCTCAACTATTTACTGGTCAGATGCTTGAACTTCTGAAGAAGTATTTGCAAAGTTTCCCTTCCAACTCAGCATTGTAACCGACGCGTGTGGTATTTGCCCCTGCAGCACTGCCATGAGTTGAAATTCAAATTCTGACCACCGACTGTCTATGCGTGTGCCACTAGAAAGTACAAAGAATCCATTTCTCAATTGTCGCAACATGTCTTTTTCATTCCATCTTCAAGGAATTTGTTTACTTGTTTTCCTGGTCATTGTGGACTTGCACACATTGAAGTTTTGGATAGTTTGGCAAAAGCATTGCATAGTGGGCCTGTAGGGCTATTTTTTCGTATTTTGCGCATTGCCCTTCTGACTGGCCAAATTGTTTAGACACCAACAATAACTGCATTACAACTATTTCACTTCCTTGGAATGTATGTTCCATGTGCCTCATGAGAGTACACGGTTGAATTTGGCACATGCACCTTCATGTTACCAAGTGTAGGTTTGTATTGCAATGGAAATAAGAACATGAGTGCTTCTTCAATTGTCTTCATCACATTGCTGATGCCCTCTTTAATGTGTGAAAATGGCTCGTAACAATATTGCTGTGTTTCATGTGAGGATATGGAATAGAATAACTTTCTTCTTTTATGCTGAAAGTATTCAGCCGAAAAAAAACTTTGACAGCTACCCCTTTTGCCTGTTGGGCTTCAAATCTTGTAGAAAATGGTGTGAGCTGCCTGGGGTATGTTTGAAGCGTAATGCTAGTTTGTGCATGATCATATTGTTGCTGCTGGGAAGATGACATCTTAGGCACATATTTTTCATACAATTAACACAAATGTTTCCATCTTTCCCCTTGTGGCTCAATCATAGTAGACCTGTTCGTCTTTCAGTTACTTTGTTGTTTATTTTTTTTACATATCAGTATTGTGTACTACAAGTTAGTGGGAATATAAAGCTATTTGATGTTGTATTCATGGGGAATCGTAGCCGATTCCTCGTCATGGGTATGTGCCATATGTCATAGGCAACAGTCATTTTAGTTTCTCTGCTTGTGGTAAAAGTATCCCAAAGCCTATTTTGTACGCTTGCAGATGAGTTGACATTTAGACATCAATGCCAGCTCACAAAGCATCTTATACGGCAATCAGCCAGCCACCTCCGCAGATGGAGAATTCAGCAGTTTCCAATCGTTCTGTTTCTGTTGTCCTTGGCAGAGATGTTGATTGTACATAGAGGGAATATGTTGTAGGACAATAAAAATAACTTGTGATGACAAGGGTCATATATGGTGGAAATTATAGTATACTATGACCAGCATCAGTGCAAGTCCTGCGGTATCTAAAAAATGAGTAAGGTGCTGGTTTTCATATGCTATAGCTGCTGTGTGCATTAAGCTCACAACTCCCTTCTTGGCAACATCACCCAGGAATGCCCACTCCAAACACTCTGTCACATGCACTTTGGCAGCATCTGCTTTGATCTACTTAATTACATATTAGTAAAGATGGGTCTTGTTCACTAAAGACTGACAATGCTGCATTGTCTCTGTGTGATGTCGAATCTGTTTGGTGCACAGTAACCCTAGATGATAATTCTTCGTTTGCCGTAGGTGCATTTTACCGACCACCGAACTCTGATTACAATACACTTCAATCGCTGAATGAAATTATCTCGGAAGTTCCAAGCAGACCATTCATTCTTGCTGGTGATTTTAACCTGCCAGACTTAGGATGGCGTGATGGAATATGTGTAAGCAGCACTGGGTGCCGTGTAAACATAGAAATGAAAAATATTATTGACAATTTTGGTCTTATTTCAGTTTGTTACTTGCCCAACTCGAAATAGTAACGTTCTAGACCTCGTGTTCTCGAATAACCCCAGTTTGGTGAATAATGTCAGTGTTATTCCAGGTATCAGTGACCACATGGCCGTTGTTGCAGACATTAAAAAAGAGAGCAGAAGAACCTTAAGTTGTGCAACTAGAAAGGTTTTTCTATTCAGCAAGCGTGACTACTCAAGCATAGCTCAAAAACTAGAAGATTATCTGCCCGTGTTTGAGTGCCTTGCTGAAACCGATGGTGTAAACGATTTATGGCGTAAGTTTAGGGATAAGGTGTTAGCCCTTGTGGATAAGCATATACCTGCGATGCAAGCAGGCAGGATTAATAAATGCAAGAAGCCATGGATGACGTCAGGTATTTTGAGAGAAATCAGGAGAAGGCGACGAGTTTTCCGTAAATTAAAGAAAACTGGAAGCAGTGAGCACGCGAAAGAATTACAAGCATTAACGGAGCAATATAAAGCAAGTGTCGAAAAAGCAAAAGTGAGATATTTTGAAGGGCTCAATAATAAAATGAAAACTAATCCCAAGTCGTTCTGGCATTATATCAAGGAGTGCGGATCTGATAATGTTGGAGTCAGCGAACTGAATTTTAATGATACGGTTATAGTCGATGAGGAAGCTAAAGCCACATGTTTAAATACGTATTTCCAATCCGTGTTTTTGCCTAAGCATGACGCTCCTTCCCAACGGCACCCAAGCACGTTTCCACTGATGCCGCCAGTGGAACTGAGTGTTCGTGGTATCCGTTCTCTTCTTGAAAGCCAAGACGAATCCAAAGCAGTTGGTCCTGATGGTATCTCTCCTCATGTACTGAAGCGATGAGCTGCGCCCATTTCGCTGTACCTTTACATAATTTACACTAAGTCCCTTTCAACAGGCACTTTACCCGATGATTGGAAAATTTCCCATGTTGTTCCGGTTCATAAGGGTGACTCAAAAAAGGATGTAGCAAATTACCGGCCCATTTCATTAACATCGATATCATGTAAACTCTTTGAACATATCCTATTTAAGCACATATTGACCCATCTTACAGATAATAATGTTCTGATAAATGAGCAGCACGGTTTTCGCAAAGGATTTTCTTGTACCACGCAACTTATAGAGTTCTTTCATGAGCTGGCTTCCAACGTTGACGAGGGTGGGCAAACAGATTGTGTCTTTTTAGATTTTCGAAAGGCCTTCGACACCGTGTCGCACTCCCTTCTCCTCGTCAAACTGCACATTCTAAATTTTGACCAGAATGTACTAACTTGGATAACCAATTACTTGTTCGACAGGCGTGCTTGTCAATTACTTGTCAATGCGTGCTTTTAAATGGGAGGTGTTCATCCTATGTTGGTGTAACGTCAGGCGTGCCACAAGGCTCCGTCCTTGGACCGCTCTTATTCCTTATTTTTGTTAATGATATTTCTGTGGGTATTTCATCGCGCATGCGTTTATTTGCCGACGATTGTGTTTTATATCGGCAGATTAGGGACGCAAGTGACGGCATTTCTTTGCAGGACGATTTGGATCGTATTACAAGGTGGTGCCAGAAGTGGCAAATGTCGTTGAACCCGAAAAAGTGTGTGCACATGCGTGTTTCCAAAAAAAAAAAACCAATTGAGACATCTTACAGCCTGAATATGTATGTCATTGCTACTGAACCAACATGCAAATATCTTGGTGTTGTTTTATCGCATGATTGCTCATGGAATGCTAATATTGATTATGTTGTTGGTAAAGCAGCAAGGGCTCTTAACTTTATCCAACGGAACCTAAGATGGGCACCCCAGAATTTAAAGAACACAGCCTACCTCACCTGTATTAGGCCGATTTTAGAGTACGCATGCCCTGTATGGGACCCGATGCAGGCCAGGTCTATAGATAAACTTGAAAAAATTCAGAATAGAGCTGCGCGGTTTGTTTTAGGGCGGTACAAGCGGACAGATAGCTGTACCGCTATGAAAGCGGAATTGGGTTGGGAATCGCTTTCTTTACGCAGAAAAAAACTGCGGTTGAAGTTTTTCTTTCGTATTTTTCATGGTAACACTGGAATTGCTTATAATAACTACTTGTATCAACCCAATTACATATCCAGTAGAAATCACCGACACCGACACAAAGTGAAAGAGTACCGTGCAAGAACAACTATGTATTACAATTCCTTCTTTGTGATGACCATCAGAGATTGGAACCGGCTACAAGAGACGCAAGTGTGCTGTATAGATGAAGAAGTGTTCTATTTAAGTCTGTAACCCCCCCTGCTGTAACGCCTTACTGGCAAAGCGGGGCACTCACTGAATAAAGAATTCAAATGGAACCAAACCGTTCTCGAAAAATTCTTGAAACCAGCCAAGCAGGTTTTTGAGAACTTTTAATCTGGCAAAGTTACAAAATGAAAGTTATTTGAAATAAGTGATGCAATGCTGATGAGGTTTGGGCATGCAATTCAAGGTGATAGGCCTTCATTATCTCTAGTAATAGTGAACCTACCAAATTGGCAAGGATCTTGAATGAATTCTTCACTAGGCCCAACTATTTTGCTGCTGCCCTATATTGTCTCTATAGGAAGAGTGCACAACAAAAATCTTGTGGCTTCCTGTTATCATAACACCCTATAACTTCCTTAGATGTATGGCCATTTGATATTCACCAATAAATACAGAGGATTTAGATGATGCCTTTAAAGATGTGTCCCTCATGCTTACATGTAAAGGAGCACTGACATTAAACATTTGGACTAAATTTTTTTATATTAATCTGGTTCCACATGGCAGCTTTTGACCACACCATGCCATTGAAAGCTGCGTGTGCTTTGAGTGCTTCTTAATGTGTGCCAAGACTTGCTTCACTAAATAAATTTTCTTATGACTCTTCTCAAACATCTAAATTAAAATTAATTTAATTCAATCAAGTGATAGAGAAATGTGCAGAATATAAGCAACCGTTATATATAGCTTTCATTGATTACGAGAAAGCGTTTGATTCAGTCGAAACCTCAGCAGTCATGCAGGCATTACGGAATCAGGGTGTAGATGAGCCATATGTAAAAATACTGGAAGATATCTATAGCGGCTCCACAGCCACCGTAGTCCTCCATAAAGCAAGCAACAAAATCCCAATAAAGAAAGGCGTCAGGCAGGGAGATACGATATCTCCAATGCTATTCACAGCGTGTTTACAGGAGGTATTCAGAGACCTGGATTGGGAAGAATTGGGGATAAAAGTTAATGGAGAATACCTTAGTAACTTGCGATTCGCTGATGATATTGCCTTGCTTAGTAACTCAGGGGACCAATTGCAATGCATGCTCACTGACCTGGAGCGGCAAAGCAGAAGAGTGGGTCTAAAAATTAATATGCAGAAAACTAAAGTAATGCTTAACAGTCTCGGTAGAGAACAGCAATTTACAATAGGCTGCGAGGCACTGGAAGTCGTAAGGGAATACATCTACTTAGGGCAGGTAGTGACGGCGGATCCGGATCATGAGACGGAAATAATCAGAAGAATAAGAATGGGCTGGAGTGCGTTTGGCAGGCATTCCCAAATCATGAACAGCAGGTTGCCGTTATCCCTCAAGAGAAAAGTATATAATAGCTGTGTCTTACCAGTACTCACCTACGGGGCAGAAACCTGGAGGCTTACGAAAAGGGTTCTACTCAAATTGAGGACGACACAACGAGCTATGGAAAGAAGAATGATAGGCGTAACATTAAGGGATAAGAAAAGAGCAGATTGGGTGAGGGAACAAAAGCGAATTAATGACATCTTAGTTGAAATCAAGAAAAACAAATGGGCGTGGGCAGGACGCGTAATGAGGTGGGAAGAAAACCGATGGTCATTAAGGGTTACGGGCTGGATCCCAAGGGAAGGGAAGCGTAGCAGAGGGCGGCAGAAAGTTAGGTGGGCGGATGAGATTAAGATAGATAGATAGAACAACTTTATTGAAGAATAAAACGCTCAATGGTTGGAGCCCCCAGACAAGGGCCCCACTGGCTTCCGCACGCCGTTTCGCTTGTCGGATGATGGCCCTTTGGACCTCTTCCTGTGAGCTGGACAGCGTCGCCTCCCATTGTGTATGATCCGTAATTTCTGTGTTTGTCTTTTGTGTATATGCCGTGCATGCCCATGAGATGTGGTCTAAGGTTGGCGTGGCTCCGCACCATGGGCATGTGTCCGCATATCTTTCAGGGTGGATTTTATGGAGAATGTGCAGGTTGTTATATGTATACGTTTGCAGCTTTCTCCATATAACCTGTTCTTCCTTACTGAGGTTTTTATCTGGGGGTGGTAGTTTCATTCTATTTCCTCTGTGGTAGTTTAAAATTGCAGAGTAGTTCTGGTCAATCGGGATAAGGTCTTCAGAGGTGTCCTGTGAGCACCCGTGGTATGGCATGGCCACAATTAGTACATGACCGGGGTTGTTGGAGAAGTATGGGAGAGGCCTTTGCCCTGCAGTGGGCGTAACCAGGCTGATGATGATGATGATGATGATGATGATGATGATGATGATGATAATTCTAGTGTTCTATAAGTCACAACCACGATACGATTACGAGGCATGCCATAGTTGCGGACTCCGACTAAACTTTAATCGCCTGAGGTATTTAACATGTACCCACTCCCCAGTGTGCACCAAGACAGAAAGGAAAGACTAGTATTGTGCTGCATAGTGGTCGTAACATGCTCAGTTTTCAATGACCTAATATTGGCATGGCTTACTCATAAGCAACGGCAGCATGCATCATTTGTTTGTGACCTACCATGCAATGTTGTCACCAGATTATGGGGCCACACTGCCTTTGGCACATGTTTAAATGTTTGCGTTAAGGATATATTTGTTGCGCATAGAAGAAATTTGAAGTTTCGTAGTGTAATTAACTGAATGACAGCTACACACGCATAAGAAAAAATTGTGCCAGGACTACTTAAGCTCTGTAGTGTTTGAGCTTGACCAATTCTTGCAATTTTACACATTTCGGATGACTGCAGGTCATTCATTAGTTATACCAGCTTTTGTACTTTTTAGACATGCTGTTTGCGCCGATTTTATACAGTGATAATAGATAGCCACACCACATGATGTTGGTAGAAGAATTCAGAATTTTAGTAAAATGGGGTTGGTGGCTCCATGTTGAGGTGCACCAGGATGTTATAGTAAATGGAAGCCAGAAGCAATCAATCAATCAATCAATCAATTAATATTTATTTTTGACAAAACAAATACAAGATGGGTATAAGTACACATTTGGAGGTCCCGAAGTAACGACTGTCGGGGGGACCTCCTAACAAAACATGAAAAGGGGATAGTAAGATCGTGGCAAACAGTGAGTCATTGTCATATATTATACAGTTTCTACATCGGAAGTAAACGAATAGATAGAAAAAAAAATCTGTTAACAATATCACAGGTATATTCACAGAAATAAAAAGAAGAAAAATAATTGAAGAAATCTTAAAAATAACATGCAACAATTCAAACGAGGATAAATGGCACGTAAAGCTAACAACGAGGAGAAGTATCAATTAAGGCAAAATTTAGTAACTCGGTAATTGAAAAGTACATTGCGTAATGTTAAAGGGAACAACATACTAATTAATTCTAGGTTTGTTAAATTATGCTACGCGTCAGATAAAGTGTTCATGAAATGCTCCTTCGTTCTACGCTTGAATGATAATAATGTAGATGTCTTCATGTCAGATGGTATAGAATTCCAAACAGAAATGCCTGAAAACGCGACGGTAAATTTCCCATAGTTAGTTCTTGCTTTTGGAAGAAGAAGATTGAGTTGAGCTGAAAATCTTGTGTTGTTATAATTGATGAGGCTAGAGCGATTAAAACCTGGAATATTAAACTCGGTATTTATAAGACGAAACATAAGTAGCGACAGCTTATGATTGAATAACATGCATAAAGGTAAAACATTTAGGGAACGGAATGTTGGAGCAGAGGGAGATGTATGCGATTGGAATGCAATTAATCATAATGCCTGCTTTTGCAAAACTTCTAACTGATGAAGATGTGTGGTATATGTATTACCCCAAGATGACAGGCAGTATGAGAGATGACTGTGTATATACGCGTAATATAAAGACTTGAGAATGGTTTGCTGGAAAAAAGAGCGAGTTTTTATTATGATGTGAATACCAAATGAGATTTTTTGAATAAGTGATTGAATACGGCACTGGAACTTTAGGTTTTCATCTAGTACTACACCAAGAAATTTAGTAGATGTGGATCTTGCAAATACATTATTATTTAGAGACACTACAATAGAGTCAATGTGCAAAGATTTTGAAGAATGGAATACCATAAATGTTGTCTTAGATGGGTTGATGGTTAGCTTGTTTTTTACACACCATGAATGAACATTCATTAGGTCAACGTTAAGTTTATCCTGCAATGCAAATAAATTTTTATCAGATGCGAAAATGGTGGTGTCATCAGCGTAAAGAAGGCAGTGCGCATGTGTTAATATTTCTGGCAAGTCATTAATGAATATGAGAAATAAAAGTTGCCCAAGTATTGATCCCTGAGGGACACCTGTATTTACAGTTTTTGATGAGGACAAGACACCATTAAATTCGACTATATATTGTCGGTCAATTAGGTAGTTGCGAATTATTTGTAAAGGCGGTCCGGAAATGCCCTATGATTCAAGTTTGCTTAAAAGAATACGATGGTTAATTGTATCAAACGCCTTGGTGAAATCAATAAAGAGAGCACCAACTAAGAGGCCTTGATCGATGGCTAATTTGACCCTCTCAGTAAATGTAATAAGCGCTAATTCAGTTGAAAAATTGTCACGAAAACCAAATTGATCAGGAGTTAAAAGATTAAATTTGGATAAGTATTTAGTTAAGCGATTATGTATAAGTTTTTCGATGACCTTACTAAAGAAAGACAAAATGCAGATAGGACGATAATTACTCGTGCACTTATGGTGACCTTTTTTAAATACAGGGATTATTTTACCTGTCTTGAGGCGATTAGGAAAGTTGCCATCTATAAATAGTCTATTTACTATATGTGCTAACGCAGGTGAGATTTCGTTAGACACAAGCTTAATGCTAGAGGGGCGTATCAAGTCGAGGCCCGGACCGATTGTTTTAAGAGAATAGATAATGTTACATACTTCCAGCGATGTTGTGGGGAACAGGTAAAATGAATGAGAACAGCGCGGAAAACTAAGCAATGTTGAATCAGGCTGACTACCGTCTGCAATACTAAAATGGTTACTGAAAACATTAAATATGTCTTGAGGGTCAGTAATATTAGCAGAATTGTGGTTCATACACGATATGCTATTTTTAGTTGTACTGATGTTTAAGAATTCTTTAATAACCTGCCAGTTTCGTCTGGTATCACTTCCATTTTTTCTAATTTTATTTTCGTAGTAATTACGCTTGACATTTTTTAAAGTGGCTGTTAGAACATTTGAATATGTGTGGAAGCGCAATCGCAACGCATTATTGAATGGCTGGACTTTAAGTTTCTTAGGAAGATTATCTCTTTTTTTAATGGACCGCAATAAAGAATCACTAATCCAAGGCTTTCTTGGCGAGCTAAACCACCGCGTCACCGTAGTGTTACTTGTACATAAGTTAGAGCATTCAGATATTTTTGCAAAAAAAGATTCAAAAGCCCTTTCTCCACATTGCTCTTCAAGCACGTCAGCCCAGTTAATTGTACGAATCATACCAGTGAATTTATTAGAATCAAAGAAAGTCCTGACATATTTTGCTGGTTGAGAAGGCGTTACGGAACCTATGCAAAAAAATATATGGTAATGGTCTGTTACGGCATATTCCACTATTCCAGCTGTGCTAAGATCAGTAGGTACGCTAGACAGTACATGGTCAATTAAAGTATTAGGTCCGCCTATTTCACACCTCGTTGGGGCTAAGATAAGTACGTAAGTACTCAGAGCAACATTGACTGTCAGCGCTGATAATGTTGATGTTAATGTCGCCACATATCACAATATCCTTGTTTTCATCAGTGATTGCATCAGCAGCATTTTAAGGTATTGTGCCGCACCATGTAAAGTCTAATTGTGGTTGTGGCCAAAATTGTGGCTTTTGTGGCCAAACTGTGGCCAAAATATTGTGGCCCCCTCCACTCTCGCTGGCAAAACCTGCTGGTGAAGCATTGTGAGGAAGCTTTCGAGGTACGCTTTTCTAAAACAGCGTCCGAGGCGGCCATCTATTTTGCCTACAGGATGAAAAGCCCCTGGCCAGGAGTGCATCAAACATACGGAAATAGCTGCCAAGTGCACTGCTGAACTTCTAGATATTTATCGTTTTGCCCCCAGGTTACAGAACACAGCAATGCTATAGCAAGCAGCGTGGTGAAAGCTGTTTCAGGGCTCTACCATGGCATGGCCTGCACTGCATGTGCATACTATACACAAACATGAGGTTCTAGCAGCAATACTTAAGAGGAAACTTTAGCTTGGGTGCTCCTCTCTAAATACATGTAAAAGGAGAATTGATTTTCCTCGGCAACCACTGCACCAAATTTGACGAGGTTTGTTGCATTTAAAAGAAAAGCTTCAAATCTAGTGACTTGGTTCTGAATTTTCGATTTAGGTCGTCAATTTTTTAATAAATAATGGCAAAAATCAAAAATTTTCAAAAAACGTTACTATCAAGTTTACAACTCTAGCTCAACAACGAAGAAGGATAATACAACTCTGTGAATTGCATCTAATAGTACATGTAAAGCGGACAAAATTGATATGTTACACATGAATATAAAGAATTCTAGTAATATGGAAATACAACTTTTGCAGAACCCTTGTAACCAACATAACAATTTCACGCAAGATGTAAAATGGCATATGGAATTTGTCCGCTTTGAGTGATCTAATGGATACTGTTTACAGAACCGTGATATCTGTTCTTGATGCAGACCTATGAATTTGTAAACTTCGTGCTTCTATTTTTTTAAACGGACGAATATTTGAAAACCTTTTTAACAAAATTCGAGCCCTAAATCGAAATTCCACTTCCAACAGTGACTAGAATTTAACTTTCTCTCTCAAAGGCAACAAATTTCATAAAAATCGGTCCAGGGGTTGCCTCAGAAAAACTTTTTTGCGTTTTACATGTATGTGAGTAGGTCGCGTCGGAGTTGGGCCCCAGCTAAGTAATTTTGCAACGACTGTTGTAGAGAATGTATATTGCTTGCGGAGGAAAAAAATGTGATATCGTCCGCATAAACATAAACATTTACTTCCGGAGACAAAGGAATGGTGCTTAGCAAAATGTTAAATAATACAGGGGAAAGAACGGAACCCTGTGGTACACCTCTTGTCTGCTTGTGTTTAGACGTCGAAATACCGTGTTGGTAACAATAAAATTCTCTATCCCTTATAAATTCACAGATTCAAGCGGTTATATATTTTGGGAATTTTGTAGAGTGAAGCTTATCGAATAGAATGCAATGTTCTACAGAGTCGTATGCTTTTGCTAAATCTAGCGTCACCAAAGCTGCGTACTCTCGTTTGCGGCGAGCAAGTTTAATGAGCCTCTCTAAATCTACATGGGCGCACCATATGGAGTGGCCCGGACGAAATCCAATCTGACAAGGACTGAGAAAGTTATAATCCTGCATAAAATTTGTTATACGGCCGTGAAGAACCCTTTCTATTAATTTGACCACATTTGAGGTAAGAGAAATTGGTCTTATGTTTTCTAAGTCAAGTCCGGATGATTTTTTCTTTAATAGTGGGATAATTTTAGCTACGCTCCACTCTCTTGGAACCCATGAATTCTTGAGAGAGAAATTTATTATGTTTAGTAGGTCCTGAGGCGCATAATCAAATAGAACATTTAGCATTCCTGTTGTAATTTCATCTGGACCGGGGGCTGACGCCGGCAAAGAATTAATAACGCCTTCAAGCTCCGTCGCCGTTACTGCTACAAAGTCGTCTACCAGGGGAGGTTTCTTCAGTCCTCTCGGGAATTGATGTGCGAAACGTCGCGTTAGTCCTTGAGCAATTTTCTCAAGTGATTCTGATAATTCTTTTATTGATAGAACGACAGATTCGACGTTCACGGGGGCCGGTATAGCTTTGCGAGATCGAAGAAATTTAAACAGGGCTTTTTTATTACTAGACTTCGAAAGGTATGTGTAATGCCTGGAATCGCAATTCCTCTTAGCTTTTGAGATTGCTCGTTTAAATGAGGTAGCTATATATGTATATTCAGCCCAATTAACAGGACACTGGTTGTATAAAAGCTT
Source organism: Dermacentor variabilis (assembly GCF_050947875.1). Lineage (NCBI taxonomy): Eukaryota > Metazoa > Arthropoda > Arachnida > Ixodida > Ixodidae > Dermacentor > Dermacentor variabilis. The sequence continues at coordinate 243,337,017 of NC_134570.1, forward strand.
TTTCTATGCATCTTTTCTACGTCTAAAATCTCGTTCGCACTCAGAATTCTACCAGAGGCAATATGATCCATCCTTATAAGATTTCACAGCAAATTTAGCTTTTTTGGATGACTGTTTTAGCATTGAACATAGGCTCATTGCTTTAATATCCATCTCCATGCCCTCCTGGGCTTGTAAAGCTGATTTTAAAGCATTTTTAAATTTATCGTAGTTAACAAAAGTACGCATATTATTATTTAAGCTAGTTAACGGAGTAAGCACTTCAAAAATTATAGGAAGGTGATCACTGTTAGTTCCGGAATCTACAGTCTTCCAGGAGGTGGGGCAGATATAGGGCAGATCGCGACTGACCATGCACGAAAGTATGTGCTCTCGAATTTAAGCAGGCGAAATGATTCATTAAGACCCAATCCCACAGGCATTTGCCACAAGTGTCCGTTCGGAAACCCCACGGTACATGATGAGAATTAAAATCTCCCACTAGTATGATGTTCTTCTGACTGCAAGCAATAGAGGTATCTAGATAACGGGTATCTTGTACTCCAGCGTGGAAGTACGTGTTAATTATAGAAAAAGGTGTGCAACCAGGTAGTATCTATAGTATGGTAGTATGGTTGCACTACCTTGCTATAGAACAAGGTAGTGCAACCAGTGCTAGGATCTCACAGTCTGGGGACATTATCTGGTATGCTGTAGTAGCTCTATGGCAGATTTTTAATGAGACAAACAACACTAAACCACCACCTCGAGATGGGCGATTCAATCGAAAACATCGGAAATTTTTTAAATGAAAAGATTGACCAGCAGCAAGCCAAGTTTCCTGTAAAATAATAATATCTGGAGAGTATGTAGAAATAAGATATAATAAATCTGTTGCGGCCGAAAGTATTGAACGACAGTTCCACTGAATTACTGTTAAAGTTCCTATGGTGAATAAATCCTAGCAGCAGAGACTGCTTGATCTAAAACGTTCTCTTTTAAGAAGTCTTTCTTTGTCGGAGTCTCTCTAACGTACTTTTTTGTTTTGGAATTGATGGGAGAGCTAGATTTTTTCTCTGTCGGTGACCTTGTTCGTTTAATAGATCGGGAATCCATATCTACATCTTGATTTTCCACCCAATCTGTGTCGGAGGGACAGATTTGGTCGACTTTCTCAGGAGTTGATGGCTTTGGTGAATCGTTATTTGTGAATGGCTGCGCTGTAGATATTTCAATAGGTGGACTCCGCGGTAGACCCGACACCGGATCCTCAATATTGGGTTTATTAGTTAGTTGAAGCCACGGAGTTAGTTGTGAGGACAGCACCTGAACAAGGGAGTCGGTGATATTTGTCATGATGCGCTCCATTGCTTTCTCCAATGCCTTTTCTACGGAAGCTGCCACAGCCTCAGAGATTGAGTTCTCCATAGACAATGTTTGACGGGCCGTTATACCAGCACACCCTTGAGATCTGCTCTGAATTTCTCCAATGGCCTCACGACGAGAGCATCGACGTCTGTCAATTATTTCGAGGATTTGCATTTCTTTTGCCCTTGACGGGCCATTAGGTTCATTTGCGGGGTAGGGACCACTGCAAAGGCAGCAGGGCTCATTTCGGGAAGAACAGTCATTTGAATGATGGCCTTCTCCACAAATTCGGCATCGTATGTTTGACCTGCAGCCTTTTATCGAGTGCCCAAACCGCCAGCACTTTAGGCGCTGAAGGGCGCGAGGTGATAGAGGCTCAACTCGGTATATAAGTGGCCATGCCTTGATTTCCGATGGGCGGTTCATTCCAGCGAAAGTAGCTATGACTGTTTCAGTGGGCATACGCTTATTATCAACGACACGGCTGCAACGATACACAGAAATCACGCCTGCCGCTGAATACATTTCCAAGATTTCTGCCGGACATAGGCTTATGTCGACATCGCGGACTAGGCCTTTGGTACATGCAAGGTGATGAGGAATGAAACTGCTCACCGGATGTGTCGCAAAAACATCGCACTTCAGCAAATCTGGAATACAAGCCTGGTCTGACGAGCAGCAAAGAATGCCCCCTTGGCCAAACTGTCCAACCTCGGTGATTTGTTGAAAATTGGCCGAGGCCATCCGGAGTTCGGTTTGAATTGCTTTGGGATTCTTCATGCGAATCACCCCGCCATCACTCGGAACCAAAGCCACAGGTACGCTGCTTGTCCCACTGCGTAAGAAAAGCTCCACCGGCAAATCAGAGTTAGGAACAGAAGCCGACCAGGAGGAAACCTCCTGGCCTGGCGATGAGAGTGACATTGCCAAGGAATAGGAAATTACTCTGGAAGCTTATCAGATATTAAACAAAAGGTCGAAACCAATTACGTAAAACACACAGATTAAAAGAAAACCACCAGCTACTTGACCAGAACCAGTGTTTGGGAGCTCAGGCACCAGGCCACGTCTACGTAGACACTCGCGCAGCTTCCCGAGCTACGTGAGGGGTTGCAGTGCCCGGAACTGTAGACTTGAAGCTTCTAAGCATTCGACAAAAGCAAAAAGGGGGCCACAACATCCATACGGTACGTGCGCGAACGAGACGCGAGTTATGCCGTCTGAGTTCGAGACTAGTTATTTCATAAAAGCAAAAACAAACAAAAATGTGATGTCACATCCGGTAAAGCCAACTTGTCCTCCTTTCTCACCTTCTCTCAGCTGACGCATGCGCAGCGACCACAGAGCCCTCGGGAGCGATGTTCAGGTGAGATAGGCTACACCGCTGCTTCGTCTCCGCAACAAGAGCCACCATCTTCTCGCGCGTAACGTTTTGTATGGTTTTGTTCTCTGCAAGTCCGCGCACGCAGCTCATTGGTGGATGCACGGCTGGACGGCGTCGGAATGCGGCCTGCGTCACTTTCTCATGTTCGCATAATCGATGTGAGACATGTCGCATGTGAAATGTTTGATAGAAGTGCCTCCCGTCCAAGTGAAGCGTCTGTATGGGGTTCGGAAGCGCCGACGAGTTTCCGGCGTGCGGATTTCAGGTACGTGCAAATGCGTTTCGCCCTCCTATTGAGCTCCGGAGTAAAGCGTGCAATGTTTCATGTGAAAGATGCAGTGCCCGTCATCATGGTGTGAATTTCGAGCGGCAAACGAGAACTGCGGCACTTAGCACACAGGGCGGCTGCTAAGTAAACGTGGAAATTGTTTTACGTTACCGTAATATGTTGCTGTCAGTCTAACCTGCGGCTTGTGGACAGCTAGCCTATTGACTCTTGCTTGTGGCAGCGCTAGGTATGTAAATGGAAGCGGTAATAATTTTCTAGAGCAGGCAGTTGTTTCGCACGATGTTCAGTCGTGTTCATGGCGGTATGAAGGCTAGAAAACTGTCTTGATCGTGCTTAGTTCTAACTCCAAGAGGCGTAACGTTGGCGCTGTATGTGTTCGTTTTCCTTGCCGCGAGTACCACTTTCATGCTTTTGCTGCATCAGGGTGGTAGCTGCTACATGCCGCCTGGACAGAATACAATAAAAGCAATTTTGTCACTTTCATACGTATGCAATGTGACGTAACAAGATTTCCAGCGTTTTATTCGGAGCGTAAATATCCAGTGTAGTTTAGTAGGAAACTCAAATTCTATCTTAGTTTAGTAGGCGTGAAACAAGTGAAACTCGCATTCCTTTTTGAATAGTTCGCCCAAACGCCCGCAGATGCGTCATCGGGTGCGAACTCATCGGGTGCGAACAGTAGCTTCGCTACGTGAGTTGTTTTCTGCGCAAATATTGCCCGCTTAAGTATCCTGTTAATTTCGGCCGACGCTCGTTCACCTATAATTTTAAGCGATTACTATCCCCGAGTACCGGACGATGCCAAACTTGTGAGTTGTAGCAAACGCGGGAAATTCAAAGTGGCGGGGCTGCAAGTTCCTGTTTTTACGTTTCTTGCAATCAAAGCCAACAGACACAGTATCACTGATTTATTTCCATTTCTGCTGTACTTGATCAATATAATGTGAAAACTGTATTTGCTCTTTAATGTTCTTAATTTTTTACCTTTTTGGAGTAGCAGGTGCTTATTGTTTCTTCAGTATCGGTGCGTCAGTTTTAATTTGTTTTTCTTGAACTGTGCAATGTCATCTGAGGTGTTCTTTTTTCAATCGAGAATGTTGAGGTTGCCTTTGTGAAACTATTTCTTGCCTCAAACGAGCTTGTACCAAACTGACCAAGCTGATAATTCTACCTGCTTATATATGAAATACGTTGCAGTTATGGAACCCTCATAATGAATGACACATAGTACAAACATTTTATTTATTAAAAGAATTTCATGGAATTTTTCGTGTTTTTCGCGTTCGTGTTCTCCACTTCTCTACTCTTGTGTCCTGTCTGCACGCCTCACCTCTTTTTATGCATATCAGACACCGTCTAAACTTAACCATGCTTTCTTTGCCCAACGCCGGGAGAAAAAGTTCCGGTAACACCACGCATTCAGTATGGTGGCCCAGACGTGTATGCAAGCAACCTCCTTCATGTAGACCAAGAACTACTCTTCAGCATCTCGCAGACTTCCATGCGAAGCCCTCAACATTCTCGTCTCAGTGGAATGGCTGCTCATCTATCAGCGTTTCCATCACCAAGACTGCCAGTTGTAAAGATTCTGAACCCCTTTAAGAAAGCTTAATGATCTTTTTATTTACTTTTCACGGTCGGCCGTAGAATCTGAACATTTTTGGTGTTTCTAACATTTTTACCTGGCACAAAGCGGTGCAATAACTTTAAACCAGTGTAATGTATTTAAGTGATGCTCACTCTAATGCCTACCTCCTTTTGTTAGTGTTTAAGAAATTTGAATGTCTGATGAGGTAACAGCGTTTGAATTTGTCATCGTGGCTCGTTTCAATGAGCTGCTAGGAAATAAGACGCAAAACTTACCACAGGCCAGTTGTAGCATTTTTGTTTTCATGACTACAGTATACATGTTTCAAAATATGGAAAGTGGTGAAAAATGCCTCGAGAACTTAATCATCCTTGGATTCTCATGTCCTTACAGCTCTGCAATGAGTAATTTTTCATACATCTTGGGAGCACATTGGTCGCAATGCCTACAGGTACATTTGATAAGAGAGTAGCTTGCGCCCAGATTTGCCACACAGTTGATGGCTGATGGCTTTTTTGTCTTCATGTTATTACTATGTATTCAGTATTCATTTAGATGTAAAGGACACTACAGGCACTCAAGTACCAAATGGAACTTGCATTTCAGGGGACAAAGTGTCCAGCATGCCTGTCACAAAACGTGTCCTAGGGGCTACCTTGCCTCTGCAGGTAAATAAACACCAGATGCTCTATGCACGATGTAATCGATGTACCTGTCTGGAGTGCTTGAAAGATGTGCTACAGGCTGTACTGGCATTGTCTGAAGATAATGCATAGTTCTAGGAAGCCTGCAGATGAGCATCTGCCACCGTACTGAAGCAAGTGTCCTAATTTATTTTGTTGATGTGGTTGAAATTTAGGAGCTGCAATGAATAGTTGTGACTGTGGCAATGCTGCCGAACTAAAGCACAAATCACACACCTCGACTCGCACAATGTACTCTGAAAGTTTTGCTACGTGGTATCTGTTTGCTGCCTGACCTTATGTCACCTTTACAAACAGTCGCAGGTGATTGCAGTTGCTGAGGCTTTATCAACTGGCAAGGTGAAAAAACAGTGCTGTGCTACCAGTCTGGCTGCACACTCCGATATGCAAGCTATCTTGAATCAGGTGTTCGGTAGAGGGTCCAGGAGAGCACGTTGTTGGGCGAGTCGGTCGTACATACTTAAAGAAGGGAATTGCGCTAAAAAAAAGACACGGACGAGTAAGGACATGGACGGGGACCTGGACATGGACCTGTGCAGTACCTGTGCAGATAAGTAATCTATGAGATGGAATGATAAAAAGTATACCTTTTTGTTCCTCAGTGGTCTCTTGGAGAGACACGACCATTACCGGCAGTTTAGTTTTGATTTTTTATGGCTAGATTTGGTGTGCATATTGCAACTATAACTAACATTCAGTGCTCTGTCCTGCCCAGTTTTATGCTGTCTTTGTGATATTTGCAATATCTTGCAGTTCAGCTGAGCGAAGTATGTTTTTACGATTAGTAGTTTTCATGTTCAACTTTTGCGCAGTGCTCACTAGTAATTACTAGCCATGTTTTGTTGACATATGTTCTTGGATGGTAGCGCGAAGTGACACGGACACAGACTAGAAGCAGACAGGACGCGCGCTAACGCAACTATTTTTTTATTGAAACGATGAACATATATATATATATATATATATATATATATATATATATATATATATATATATATATATATATATATATATATAGGTGATTGCAAAAAACCGCAGCATAAGAACATGACAAGGTATGAAGACATCTGTTAAACATATCAGGAAGTAGAGAAGTCAAGAAAGGAAACAACAAAAAGACACTACTTCATGTTAGCATACGTGTTGTGAAGATATTGAAATTTGCATTCTAACAGAGACAAAGATGCGTGACTAACGGACTGATCTTTTAATCTGAAATGCCTCGATTATTTCCCGTGTGGTTTGGCAATCGTCTCTTGAAATAATTTTTGTGTCTTGAAACAAAGGTTTACAACCGCAATTGAAACAATGTGACGCTAGATGTTAAGCATTAAGGTTGTTGAGTGAATGTTTGTGTTCTTTTAGTCTAATATTAATGCACCTGCCGCTCTGTCCGATGTTAGTCTTCCCGCACTTGAGAGGAATATACCAGTGTTACAAGGCACAAAAGGGGACGCATGTATAACGCCGCAATCATCTTTTCTTTTTTGCCACCCTGTTCAAGTTTCGTATTTATCATAGGGCACATGATAGACAACTTGCGGGGGGCCAAGAAAACTGCATCGACGTCATATCTATTGGCCAAATTCCGTAAACCATGGAATAATCTATGTACATAGGGCACCAAAGCAAACCTTTATTTTCTGTTTTTCTTGTTTCTTAGCGGGATTCCTTACCCATTTAAAAAGCTTTGCGCAGGTTAGTGATAATGAATGCGCAGAATAACTAGCCTTCTCGAGCCTATGTATTTGTGAAAAACTTTGTTTCATATTGTGTGGACATGACTTAGTAATAGCAGACTTAAGAGATGAAACAAAGTTTTTTCACAACAAATAGGCTCGAGAAGGCTAGTTATCCTGTGCATTTATTATCACTAACCTGTGAAATGCTTTTAAAATCGGTAAAAAGCCCCACTAAGAAACAACAAAAAGAAAAAAAAGGTTAGCTGTGGTGCCCCATGTACATAGATTATCCCATGGTTTACGCAATGTAGCCAATAAATATTACGTACATACAGTTTTCTCGGCCCCCCACAAGTTGTCTATCATGTGCCCTATGATAAATAGGAGACCTGAACAGGGTGGCAAAAAAGAAAAGATGATTGCGGCGTTAGACATGTGTCCCCTTTTGTGCCTTGTAACACTGGTATAGTTTATCAGATTCCTCTCAAGTGCGGGAAGACTTACATTGGACAGAGCGGCAGGTATATTAATATAAGACTAAAAGAAACAAACATTCACTTAACAACCCTAATCCTTCGCATCTAGTGTCACATTGTTTCAATTGCGGTTGTAAACCTTTGTTTGAAGACACAAAAATTCTTTCAAGACACAAATGCCAAACCACACATGTAATAATCGAGGCATTCCACATTAAAGATTAGGAGAGACTTGCGTTAACCATGCATCTTTTTCTCTGTTAAAATGTGAATTTCAGTATCTTCACAACAAGTGTGTTAATCTGAAGTAGTGTCTCTTCGTTGTTTCCTTTTTTGACTTCCCTACTTCCTGATATGTTTAGCTGATGTCTTCATACCTTGTCATGTTCTTATGCTGCGTTTTTTGCAATCACCTATATATATGTGTTCTTCGTTTCAATAAAAATTTAGTTGAGAGTTAGCGCTCGTCCTGTCTGCTTCTAGACTGTGCCCGTGCCACTTTGCGCTACAATCCAAGATCATGTCACCGTACCAACTCGTCCAACTTTCTATCCTTTTGTTCACATAGACACACTCAGACTTGTTCTTTCTTATGTGGCTGGTTATTTCCGTACTTTATGATAAGATGCAGTGCTTTTCGAATGAAAACGTGTGATAGTTCGTTGTGAGGTTATTTAAAAAAACTTTTCTGCTTAAAATTTAATTGAACAAGCCTGTGCCATTATTCAATGCTTATGTCTTTGTATTGGTCTGATTTTACTCCTTATCTTCCCTTTTACTTTTGAAATGTGCAAACATTATTATGTAACCATTTCCCTTTAATGAAATAATAAATACTTCTGACATTTCACAAATTTTACGATGATATTGTTCAATTACGCAACCTTAGACTAGCTGATTGTTATTCTGGTAGCTTAACTTACAATGCCTGTGGAATATTGATGGGAAAATAGGCTAAATTATTGGGTATATGCAGGTCACTGACAGTAAATGAAGCATACATAAATTTCTGGAAATAGTGCATGCTTATATATTAAATAGTACGCACAACTACACATGCAGTTTTGTTTGTAAATGCTGAAACATTATTCTAAGTGGAAGCGCTTTGTTGCACTTTGTTCTTTGGCTTTCAGTGCTACCTTTAGGTCATTATATATGTGAAGGTACTAGTAAAAGCACCCCGTGAAGATAAATGACAACTTTGCTGAATAGAGGTATCAAATATGCGCTTAAAACGGCAAAAAACTGCTTAACAGGCAAACGTATGCTTCTGTAGTACTGCACTGGTTACTGTCGCCAATCAATGCATTGCTTGCGCTCTATTACATTCAATATGTGCTGCAACAAAGAGCTGTGGTGGCTATTCCTCCTGGTCAAGCTGGTGTTGCTGCGAAAATGTTTGACCAAGAAAAGTGGAGGTTCTTATTTATTTCAGAAATGCATCTAACATGCTTTTGGTTGTGTGCTATTTCCATGGAGTGATAAATACTGGTGCGCCAAAGTGCGGGAGATCCTGTGTCCTTAGTGCAGCGTGTGTTATTGCGCTCTGGATCCTGCCGGCAGTGTACTATCACTGCAGAGGACGATGACGAAAAGCATAGGGTGTGTGCATTGCTGCGATTGTGAAACTTAAATTTTTTTCTTGAAAGGGCCACGAGTTATATATGCTACCACATGACAGATCAGAAGCGCGATATGACGACGCCTCACACATTCTGGCTCATACTGAACAAGTTAGTATCATAGCTAAGGCTAGGCAGCATTCACAACAGCTAGTCTGTCCATTAACAACATGGATGTAGTGAACGCTAAAATACTTGCAGGGATAACACCCTTTTGGAAGGGTGTTGTCCATGCTACACCCATATTGAAAGGGTGGTGCCTGTGTTACACCCATATAGGAAGGGTGTTGTTTTACACCCGTAGGCAAGGTGAAGTCATATTAACACCTTTTCCTTTGTGGGGTGTTAATTTACGCCCCTCTGATTGGGGTGTAGCAATACACCCAAAAAGGATGTCACCCATGGGACAAGTCATTTGCACCCTTAAGGGTGTGAAAATTTTTAGACTGCAGCTGCTCACGGAGCCGTGCCGATGGTGACGGTGCCATCGTGACGAAATCTGGGTTGGCGGTATTGATCATAGGCTTCTGCGTGCGTAAGGCGACGCGTTAATGTGTGAATGCACTTTGATGATCGACAAAAGGCTTTGCAGGCTTTACTTTGCAAAGCGATTTCGAAACGTGTATGCACCCTACATTAACGTCAATGCCGGCGCGCACCACTTCTTCGTTTTCGAGCTTGTGAGCAGTGTGTCGAGGTGGTGTCCAAGGCCAAACAGGCATCCGGCTTTACCAGAAGGCGCACACACAACTTATAAAATCGCTACTTACGACACAACATGCAATATGCATTATCCATGTCGGCACCATATGTAGTGGGCGCTGCGTTACCACGACTCTTCGAAACCGACAGTCCCATTTAGGCGACATGTCTTGCTGTTTCGTGGATGCAGTACAGTTCGTTCGTAGCTTCTGTAGCTTCGCAACGGCAACGTTATTCTCATTCGCAGATATTACACAATTCTCCAGTACTACAGTACACACCACACAGCCACAAGGAACCACAACCGTCCTCCCGCTGCTTGCACGGCGTGCACGCGTGTGAAGGCGCCGACAGTCATTTTCGATTTTAAAACGCAGCATTGAATAAATGCCTTATTTATTTAGGTGTAGTGCATTTAACAACAAGGCGATAATGTTAGCAGATTATCTATTTCTTATTAAGCTTTTTTGTGACGTCATCATACGTGGCAGCAGCGGACTCCACTTGGGGTCGTCTGCTGCCACGCGCGTGCACCGCCGACCTTTTATATTGGGGGGGGGCGAAGTCTGTGCTGCATCATTGAGAGTGCGGTGCACAAATCGTGAGCGAGAGGACCGGCGCTCTTCTGCTTGTGCGATTAGATTGCTCGCTGCGTCCGAACGAAGCAACCTTGCGAGGTCACAGCGTAGTTTCAGCGATATCGTGGCTCGATAAAGACGCTCACATCTTAGTCGCGCGAAGCGATGCGTAAGCATTCATGAGGAGACTGAAGACTGTTTGTAAAAGCGTATGCGGTGGATAAGAAATTACAGCTTTGACGACACCAGCCCTTAACATATAGGCTGAGCCTCACAAACTGTGACTGAGCATGCGCTTAGAAAGCCGATCAGTAGCTTACTAAACCTCTGAATAAATTAGGCAACGTACGTGGCAATTCGTGTTTGACAACTTCCAACGTGATCTCGCCGCTATATAGGTCTATGGCTTCACCAGGCAAATTGTACGTTGATGCCATTGTACAGCAGAGGCTCGTTAACAGCACGCCCCTGTTTGATCAGCAATGTATCTAAACAGCTTCTTTAATTTCGCCACTTTTTGTTGGTCTATTAAGGGCACCGAAATATTTGTGCAGAATTATGCAAGTTGCTCGCGTGTTTTCATTCTGCTACTCCAGTTTTTATAGGAGTGCTTAATTGCAAGCTAATATTACTATGAGCCCAAAATATAATGGTAATTAACTTGTAAGTGAAAGTGCGTACTTTTTCTGGATGATACATTTTCGGAGTGGCCGTCATGCCAGTAACATCAGAATCCTTGAAAAAAAATCGACAGTCACTTAGGAATACGAAAATCTAATGACTTCACGGATGTACACTTGCAATTGTTACGTGACCATGATACGTTAGTTCATATATTGTCACGTGTAGTTCACAATTCTACCTTAATCTACCGTAATCTATCTTCCTATAGTTTCTACGAACCTTAATCCAATTTATCCACCCTAGTGTGCATTATTTAACATTAATTACCCATAATTTTTCATAATAACGTTGTTCTACTTACAACTTTCTGGATCACTACTGACGTCATACAAGACGGTGATCACGTTACATTTCATTTATTTTTTATTTATTTATTATACATACTTTCAAGGCCTAGTAGGCACAACAGAAAGAAGTGGTGAAAATGTACAATATTTGCAATGCAGGGCAAGAATAGAAAATCAAGCTGTAAGACACTTTGAACGGTGATATTGAATTAGTGGTGTCACAAATTGAGACTGTGGAGGCGGGAAGGCGGTTCCATTCAGTGACTGTTCTTGGCAAAAAGGAAGAATGGCACGTCAATCATGTGTTGATGGTCGATGCGAGAGGAGAACTTGTTGTGGCGAAAAGAATTTCTTTAAGAGAAGGGTTAAAGTAGCATCTTCTATGAAAAAGACAGAGACGAAAGTACTTGCGACACAACCAAAGGTCAGGTAGACCTAGTTATTTTCATAGACATGACGCTAGAATGACTTGAATAATTTGAGAGATTAAAACGGGCGGCACGGTTCTGAATGCTTTCAAGGCAAATTCCAAGATTGGCATGAGTAGGGTCCCATATGGATCGTTGTTGCGGAGAACGCCAGCTTTTCTTCTTGAAAGGACATAAAATGCTTTCGCATTTAAAATACAATACGCAGACGTGTACACGTTACCCAGATTTATGCACCAATGCGTTCAGCACCCTTCATTCGTCGACTTAACACCCTTCTTCGAGCAAAGTCACACCTTATGTGTGGTATACACCCTTACGATAGGGTGTTTTGACCGGAAAGGGTGGTGAAAGGGTGTAGGCGTGGGTGCAAATGAATAAAACGCCCTTTTTAACCCCCATAAGGGTGTTAAAATGTTTAGTGTGTAGCGCCATCAGTCATGTTCAGAAAGAACGAAACCCGCATGCCAGTCGTAAAAAGGAAAGGTCTAGAAATTTATTTGCCCCCATATTGAGCGCTGGCCCATCTTTTATTCTTTGACGACCAAGGCGGACTTCTGTATTCGAAACGAAGGTGCACTGGATGCTGTGGCGTCTAGCGTTTTTTCCTCTTTTGCGACGTCAATGCGTGCTTCGTGCTTTGGAAACACGATTGAGAGCGTTTTTTAAATTGCTACCAGGACTCACTTCCCGACCTAAACGAACAAACCGCAATAACGTCAATTTACGTGGGCTTTTCTATAATGAAATAATGCGCAATCACCTTGATAGCTTGGCGAGCGTTGTGCACTGCTTCTATGCGCGAGCACGGTGCTTCGGTATTGCGGCCACATGACCTTTGAGGCGGAACGCTGTAGATGGAGCTAGGAAATTAGATCCCAATTTTCGGTAAATAAATTGTGAGGCAGTATTATAGAGCACGCCATCATGTCTCAAGGCAAATAGAATAAAATGTAACATTAAAAGAAACACCCGCATTGCATTTGCACTACCGCTAAGAGCCCCATAACGTATGCGTGTAAGAAAGAAAGGGAGCATACGGACAAGGCCAGCCAGATCGTGTATGCCGTGCCGGCAGTGCAACCACTGAGCCAGCCAGAGATGGTCAGTGCTTCACACGAGAGAGAGGCACTCCACCATCCAGCGGTTCCTGCTTTTCGTCGCCTGACTTCTCGGTTATGCTTGAGGCTACCGGCTGAATTATTAAATACACGCCTTTACAAGTGGTGGAGGTGCTGGGTCTTCAAGTACATCCTCAGTCTAGAACTCTGGTCTCGGTCTCTGCCACCAGTCATGCCTGACTCTATCCCACAGTTGTTGCTGCCACCATCCGTGGCCTGCTCTGCACAGAGATACCGCGGTTTTCAGCGGTGCGGATGAGTATGGACGTCGACGACCGGCTTTCTTCATACGACCGGGTGAGCTTACAGATTCGGAGGGACGATACCTTCAAGTGAAATAACGTCATATTCTACCTCGCGGTTGTGACTGACCTGTGGCTTAAAGATCAAGAAGCCGACTTTCAGTCCTGGTAAGCGTTCACGACCAGTTTTGCTGAAGTTTTCGGTCTCCCCGCCATCCGCAAGTTCTGCACTGAGCAGCGGTTACGAAAGCGAGCGCAACCACCGGGTGGAGCATTTGCCAGTTGATTGATTGATTGTTTATTGGTTTATCACATATACATGTGATGGGAGGCTAAGGGAAAAGCCATTCAGGATGGCTTGAGTTATATTGAAGAGGTGCTGACTTGTGCGAATCTGTGGATGCTTCTATACCTGAATATCGGGCATCGCCGATGACATTCTTTACATGTTGATCGCCTAGAGTCCGCGTACCATAGCTGAGCTCAAAAACTTGTGCCAAAGCTACGATGAGTTGAGGAGCCAGCGAGATTTGACCTAGCGCCCCTCAGTGGCTGACGAGGCCGTCTCCACCATAACCGTGCGCTCTGATCACTCAACCCTGCTCGCACAAATCCAAGCATTCGTGCGGGCAGAAGTTGCACGTCAGCTTTCTCTACTACCCTTCGATGAGCTGCCCCAACAACAGCCGCTACCGCGACCGCCACCTACACAGCTCACTCCGCTGCTCCGGTAGGTTATTGAAGAGCAAGTTGCTGAAGCTCTACCAATGCAGCATCAACAGTACCCTGTTCCTTCTGTATCCTGTTCCCCTCGCCGGCACCACTTCTTTTCCCGCTAAGCTGGTCCTTCGGGAAGACATCGCAATACCGCCGTCCTCGTTTGCCGTGGTTCCCGTTTTCTGAACCGCTCTTTCTGAAGGCTCTGTCCTCTTCACTCCTTCGGCAATCGTCATAACCCGCAAAGATGTTCCCCTCCCTTTCGCCGCGCTTGACATTCAGCCGGTCTCAGCTACATAGTTGTCTGCAATCCGCTTCTCATACCACAGACGGCTCTCTGCGGCGAAGCATTTGGTTGTGTTCAGCCCCTTGATGACATGATTATTATGGACGTGCCGGATGCTTCGGATGCAGGGCTCACTGACTTTGGTGCGTTTTACACTTCTGCTCAGCCACCACCTGAGGTATTCGCTCCTTTCATTGCCGATGACCTTGCTTCCGAGCACTGCTTCCAGCTTCGTCCCCTGCTTGCCCAGTTTCGTTCTTGTTTTGACGTCGCCCATACTACTGTGGGCCGCACATCGAACGTTAGCCATCACATCGACACTAGATCCAACGCGCCATTGCGGCAGCGCCCGCACAGTGTCTCCGTCAATAAGCATCAGGTCATCAGTGAGCACGTCTGCGACATGCTTCAGTGCGGCGTCATTCGACTTTCCAATAGTCCATCGGCATCACCGGTGGTTCTCGTCACAAAACGAGATAGTTCCATTCGCTTCTGCGTTGGCTATAGCCGTCTTAATAAGATAACAAGTAATGACATGTACCCTCTACCGCGCATTGACGACGCTCTGGAGTGGCTTGCACAAGCATTTACTGGCGAAAATAATAAAGAATTTTAGAACATGTTCTTAAAGGTTCCACAGAGAACGCCTAGTCCGCACAAGAACGCGTTCTTAAATTCGTTATTATTTTTGTTATTAAATGTTCGTGCAGGCCACCCCTGCACAGCTTGTAAGGCGCTGCATTCTTCCCTTTGTTGGATTTACGCTCGCGCTACTGGTAGGCCCCGATGTCAGAAGTTCATAGCCCTAAAACCACATTCATTACTCCAGACTCTTTATACGAATTTAGCGTGATGCAATTTTGTCTATGCAGTGCGCCTGCACTGTTTGGACGAATGCTGGACAATATCTTGCGCGGTCGAAAACGGAGCACGTGTTTATGCTACCTCGACGACATCGTTGTGTTCACCCCCGATTTCAACACTTATCTTCTGCGTCTTAGGCAAGTGTTGACGTGCTTGACCAACGCAGGCCTGCAACTAACATGAAAAAGTGTCAGTTTGCCACGCGCAAGCTCGTGGTTCTAGTTCATGTCGTATCCTAAGACGGAATCTGTCACGACCCATCTGAACTTCGGGCTGTGCCGGAGTTTCCAAAACCTAAGGCACTCAAAGAACTCGACGCCTTCATCGGCCTCTGTTCTTACTTCAGACGCTCTGTTCGCAAATTTTCCTCGATTATAATACCTCTGACACAACTCTTAAGTGGCGCCAACAACCTATCTTTCTGATCTCCTGCATGCGCCACTGCGTTCGTCACCTTACACCTCCTCACGCCTTCGCCTATACTGCGACACTACGATTCCACCGACCCAGCTGCATGCCGAGGCTAGCGCTATTGGCCTTGGCGCTGGCCCTGCGCAGCGAAAACGTGGCTACTCCGAGTACGTCGTTGCTTACGCCAGTCTTGCACTGAGCAAAGCGGAAAGCAACCGTTGCGCCGCAGAAAAAGAATGTCTGGTTATCGTTCGGGCACTCGGAAATTTTAGGCCTTATTTATATGGCTGGCCTTTCAACCTGTCAACTGACCATTACTCGCTTTCTTAGTTATCCTCTTTAAAAGACCCGTCTGCACCTCTTCCGCGCTGGCATACACATAGGTATATACGTAGTCTACCGCTCCGGCCGAAAGCATACTGACGCCGACGTTATGTCACCTCCCTACCTCCCTCTCCACCTTTGAGGCGGTGTCTTCGGTGGACATCGATACCTTCGCATGAGAACAGTACAAGGAACTCTGGGTGGCATTTCTACTGGATCTCCTTCCTGGCTCACCTGCATCTCCCGTTCCCTGCGTCGCCAACGTGCTCCGGGGCAACCTCTTCTATCGACGCAACTATGAGCCGGATGGTCGCAAGTGGCTCCTTGTTATCCCGGGAACTTTGCGTTGCGATATATGCGCGTCTTTCCACACCGACCCACAATTTGCTCATGCAGGCATCTTAAGGACGTTTGAGCGCCTGCGGCACCGTTACTACTGCCGAGAAATGTTTAGCTTTGTTACAAAATTACTGCGCTCGTGCGCACAATGCTAACGCTGCCAATACCCACCTCATCCTGCACCCGGACTCTTACAGCCACTTCCGTGCTCTGCTCGTGGATCCGACCGTGTGGGAATTGACATTTACGGGCCGCTACCGCTAACCCGCTGGCAAACGATGGATTGTCGCACTTGGTCACCGTACATGGTATGCTGAAACCGTCACTCTGCCTGCAGCCACTGCCAGTAAAGTTGCATCCTTTCTGCTCAATCGTTTTATTCTTCTATATGGCCCCCCTCGGGAACTGCTCAGCGATAAAGGCCGCGTGTTTGTCGCAGGTGGTTGAAGCTCTGCTTGCTGAATGCCGCCTTGTTCACCGAATCATCACCGTGTTCACTGCCGTACCATCCTCAAACTAAGGGGCTTTTGGAGCGTTTCTATTGAACCCTTGGTGACATACTCGCCACGTACGTTTCATCGGATCATACAAAGTGGTACATCAATCTTTTGTTTGTCACTTACGCATATAATGCGGCTACACAAAGTACTAGGAGATTTCTCCATTATTTCTGCTTTATGGTTGCGATCAGCATCATCATTTATTGCCCCTTAAGGACCCTTAACAGGGCATTACATAAGGGGCGGTGGAAAGAGTATTGAAAGTGCATATAATGGAGCGAATGCTATTCAACAATGAACCAACTACGTTACAAGTACAGAACGCACAAGGTAAACACAAGGATCGGATGGAGCAAGTAATTAGGCATGAGCAAACAAATGAAGAGATAAATTATAGTAGGAGAATGACACCCAACCAAACATTGAAATACAACTCAAAGGGTACTATAACGTAAAACTATTCCAATATGTCTTTATTCCAATTTCGTGACGTTAAGTTTGCGTAACCGCCGACGCAACCATCCGGCGGTCACCCGCAGCGTTGTCTAAACAGACCAATTAAACGCTGTCCTCGTTTATAGGAGGTCACTTTTGTTTGCTTGAAAAACGAATAACATTGCCTACGCTGAGCCGCTTGTCTTATCTAATTCGCTCACAAAAGGCGAGATGCACACTCAAGTGGAGAGGTATTCGATGGTGCCGAGCCACTGCACTGAAAATCGATAACCGTATGAAGAGGGTGGTGCCGGCGTCTGCGATTGGTCCGCTTTCTCTTACTTAGCTTGCGGTGGCTCGTCGACAAACGCGGCGGCATGCAACGGTAGCTTAAGAATGATGCTAAAACGGATCCTCAGAAAAGAAGAGTTGGCAGAACGAGGTCGTAAACGTGGCGAAAGTGCTCGAAAACGTTACTCGGCCACGCAAACAGTTTTATTACCCGCAAAAATACCCATGCTGTCCGGCAAGTGCGAGTAGCCAGTGCCTCAGGGATCAGTGGCGGCCATCTTTCATTCCTTTCGGAACGGGGCAGCCTGAGGCTATTCAGAAGAAAATTCAGTTTTGTTCGGTATATTTATGCATCTTTAATGCGTACACGTCGCTTTGACGCGGTGAGTTTTTGCCGTTTTGTGACGTCGCGTGACAGGCAGATGAAGTAAGTGCAGCCCCAAAACGCTTGACCAATAGCCGAGGGCTAATGATGAAAAGGCGTCGAATCAGAAATAACTGTTTCTCTTTCGTTCGGTCAAATTATGCATAATCAGTATGTACACATCATATCAGATGGGGAGCTATCGCGGTTTTCGTGACGTTGCGTGACATACAGGTGAAGTGGTGGTGGTCCAAAAAAGTTTTTGGTGAATCGCGAAGGGCTGATTGCAGAATTGGAATAGAAAAGTTTGGAATAGTTTTACATTATAGCACCCAAAGTTTACAAACTATAAAGTAAATCAATTGGACAACGCCTGCAACATAAGAAGGGTGCGAGAAAAAAATGCGTAGTTCAAGTTATTTAACAAATACTGTAGTTAAGGACGGCCTGAATTTTTCTGGATTTCTGTCAGGAGCAAATGCTTCGGGAAGGCAGTTCCAGTCTTCAATGACTGTGGGAAGAAACGATTTGTGGAATGCGAGTCCAACCATTAAAACCTTGGACGCTTTTGGAGTTGAACAGGCGGCGAGAAATTCGAGCGGGTGGCAGTAACAGTGTACCATGCAGGTGGGAAAGGTTGTGATATAGCTTATGGTGTTGGGCTGCTGAGCTCGAAGTCGCAGGATCGAATCCCGGCCACGGTGGCCCCATTTCGATGGAGGCGAAATGCGAAAACACCCGTGTATACTTAGATTTTGGTGCATGTTAAAGAACCCCAGGTGGTCGAAATTTCCGGAGTCCTCCGCTACAGCGGGCCTCATAATCAGAAAGTCGTTTTGGCACGTAAAACCGCATAATTTAATTTCTTATTAGACTATTTTATTGTGTTTGGGTAAATTTTTTTTTTCAAATTCTATGAGTATTTTTTGTGTTATGTAGCGGACGGTTGTTACACGCTTATTGCTGGAGGTGATTTCAATATCGATGTGAGCAGTGATAATCACTGTACTAGAGAATTTAAGATGTTATTGGCTTCGAACAGTTTTATGAATGTGCTCGAATCACGAGGTCTGTTAGAAAAGTATCCGACCTTTTTTTTGGGTGGTGGAACACCTGATAATTATGAAACAAGTGCGCTTGCATCAGCCGACCTTGAACCTTCGTGCGCATGCGCTAATTTGTTCCCGCCTGCCGATAGTCTCAGTCGCTGGGACGCAGCTTTGAGTGAGGTAGTGCGCAGTGCTCTCGTCAGTTTTTTATTGCAAGGAAAATGGCGGAGCGACTGGAGCAGCACTACTGCATCACATTTTGCCAGAAACTGGGCGACAGCCAAGTGGAAATCATTCGGAAGATTCAGGCGGCTTTCGGTGACGATGCTAGGAGCAGCACACACATTAAGGAGCGGTACAACCGCTTCAAAGACGGCCGCACATCGGTGGAGAGCGCGCCGCACTCCGGTTGGCCACCAAGATGCCGAAATGAGCCGATCGTTGCCGAAGTGAACGCTGTGGTGATGCAGACCGTCGCGTGACTATCCGAGAAATTGCGGAAGAGGTGGGCATCGGCACTTTTACTCAACATTACATTATGACCGAAGATTTGGCCATGAAGAGACTTGCGGCGGAATTCACACCGAAAAAAAATTATGGGGTTTTTCGTGCCAAAATCACTTTATGATTATGAGGCGCGCCGCAGTGGAGGACTCCGGAAATTTTAACCCCCTGGGGTTCTTTTACGTGCGCCTAAATCTAAGTACACGGATGTTTTCGCATTTCGCCCCCATCGAAATGCAGCCGCTGTGGCCGGGATTCGATCACGCGACCTCGTGCTCAGCAGCCTAACACCATAGCCACTGAGCAACCACGGCGGGTAATCCATGCCGAAGCTGCTCACGGTGGACCAAAAGCAACTTAGTGTTTAAGTCTCACGAAACATGCTGGATTCCACGAACAGTGACCCAGACTTCATGAACACCATAATCACTGGTGACGAGTTTTGGGTGTACGGGTACGACTCGGAAATAAAATCCTAGTCAACGCAGTGGAGGCATTCCTCGTCACTAAGTCCAAAGAAGGCCCGCCAAGTGCACAGCAATGTCAAAGTGATGCTGACTGCTTTGTTTGACTTCCGCGGTGTGGTACACCACGAGTACGCAGCACAGGGTCAATCACCAAAGAGTACTACAGGGATGTCCTCCGTCACCTACATGATGCTGTGCCGCGCAAGAGACCGGAGTTGTGGTCAAGAAGGAATTGGCACATTTATTTTTTTTATTTATTTGTACATAGTGCAGCCCCATAGGAGGGCTATTGCAGGAGTGGGTAAAAACAGTGGTGAACAAAAAAATAAAGTGGAATCAACAATGACTCTTACAACATTTGTAAGACAGCCAGATAACTGGAAAATCATTTTCATCGATTCTTAAAAGCAACGAAACAGCGATATCCATGCAGATGAAGTAAAAACCTAATTTAAGTAGTTACACATACCGGTTTTCATAGAGAGCACTTTCGAATTCGCTTATCGGGAGTGAACGAAGGCAGCCAGTAAGGAATTCCATACTTCTATTGTGCGGGGAAAGAAGCTGTACTTGAGAGTATTTGTACGGGCATAAAAAGGCTTCAGATTAAGCTCGTGGAAATTACGCGTACAGAGAAGGCTTGGTGAGATACGCAAGCTGTGTTTGAAGTACGATCACCATCATCATCATCATCATCACCACCACCACCACCACCACCACCACCACCACCACCACCACCACCATCATCATCATCATCATCATCATCATCATCATCATCATCATCATCATCATCATCATCAGCCTAGTTACGCCCACTGCAGGGCAAAGGCCTCTCCCATAGTTCTCCAACTACCCCGGTCATGTACTAATTGTGGCCATGTTGCCCCTGCAAACGTCTTAATGTCATACGCCCACCTAACTTTCTGCCGCCCCCTGCTACGCTTCCCTTCCCTTGGAATCCAGTCCGTAACCCCTAATGACCATCGGTCATCTTTCCTCCTCATTACATGTCCGGCCCATGCCCATTTCTTTTTCTTGATTTCAACTAAGATGTCATTTACCCGCGTTTGTTCCCTCACCCAATCTGCTATTTTCTTATCCCTTAACGTTACACCCATGATTATTCTTTCCATAGCTCGTTACGTGGTCCTCAATTTCAGCAGAACCCTTTTCGTAAGGCTCCAGGTTTCTGCCCCATTCGTGAGTACTGGTAACGCACCGCTGTTATACACTTTCCTCTTGAGGGATAGTGGCAACCTGCTGTTCATGATTTGAGAATGTCTGCCAAACGCACCCCAGCCCATTCTTATTCTTCTGGTTATTTCATTCTCATGATCCGGATCCGTGGTCACTACCTGCCCTAAGTAGATATATTCCCTTACCACTTCCAGTGCCTCGCTACCTATCGTAAACTGCTGCTCTCTTCCGAGACTGTGAAACATAACTTTAGTTTTCTGCAGATTAGTTTTCAGACCCACCCTTTTGCTTTGCCTCTCCAGGTCAGTGAGCATGCATTGCAATTGGTCTCCTGAGTTACTAAGCAAGGCAATATCATCAGCGAATCGCAAGTTGCTAAGGTATTCTCCAACTTTTATCCTCAATTCTTCCCACTCCAAGTCTCTGAATACCTCCTGTAAACATGCTGTGAATAGCATTGGAGAGATTGTATCTCCCTGTCTGACGCCTTTCTTTATTGGGAATTTGTTGCTTTCTTTGTGGAGGACTACGGTGGCTGTGGAGCCACTATAGATGTCTTCCAGTATATTTACATATGGCTCATGTACACCCTGATTCCGTAATGCCTTCATGACTGCTGAGGTTTCTACTGAATCAAACGCTTTTTCGTAATCAATGAAGGCTATATATAAGGGTTGGTTATATTCCGCACATTTCTCTATCACCTTATTGATAGTGTGAATATGGTCTATTGTTGAGTAGCCTTTACGGAATCCTGCCTGGTCCTTTGGTTGACAGAAGTCTAAGGTATTCCTGATTCTATTTGCGATTACCTTAGTAAATACTTTCTAGGCAACGGACAGTGAGCTGATCGGTGTATAATTTTTCAATTCTTTGGCGTCCCCTTTCTTATGGATTAGAATTATGTTAGCGTTCTTCCAAGATTCCGGTACGTTCGAGGTCATCAGGCATTCTGCATATAAGGTGGCCAATCTTTCTAGGACACTGTTCCCACCATCCTTCAACAAATCTGCTGTTACCTTATCCTCTCCAGCTACCTTCCCCCTTTGCATAGCTCCCAAGGCGTTCTTTGCCTCTTCCGGCGTTACTTGTAGGATTTCGCATTCCTCTAGGCTATTCTTTCTTCCACTATCGTCGTGGATGCCACTGGTACTGTATAAATCTCTATAGAACTCGTCAGCCACTTGAACTATCTCATCCATATTAGTAACGATATTGCCGGCTTTGTCTCTTAACGCACACATCTGATTCTTGCCTATTCCTAGTTTCTTCTTCACTGTTTTTAGGCTTCCTCCATTCCTGAGAGCCTGTTCAATTCTATCCATATTATAGTTCCTGATGTCCGCTGTCTTACGCTTGTTGATTAACTTAGAATGTTCTGCCAGTTCTATTCTAGCTGTAGGCTTTCATACATTGGCGTTTCTTGATCAGATCTTTCGTCTCCTGCGATAGCTTACTGGTATCCTGTCTAACGGAGTTACCACCGACTTCTATTGCTCACTCCTTAATGATGCCCATAAGATTGTCATTCGTTGCTTTAACACTAAGGTCCTCTTCCTGAGTTAAAGCCGAATACCTGTTCTGTAGCTTGATCCGGAATTCCTCTAGTTTCCCTCTTACCGCTAACTCATTGGTTGGCTTCTTATGTACCAGTTTCTTCCCTTCCCTCCTCATGTCAAGGCTAATTCGAGCTCTTACTATCCTATGGTCACTGCAGCGCACCTTGCCGAGCAAGTCTACATCTTGTATGATGCCAGGGTTCGCGCAGAGTATGAAGTCGATTTCATTTCTACTCTCACCATTCGGGCTCCTCCACGTCCACTTACGGCTAGCCCGCTTGCGGAAAAAGGTATTCATTATCCGGATATTATTCTGTTCTGCAAACACTACTAATAACTCTCCTCTGCTATTCCTAGAGCCTATGCCATATTCCCCCACTGACTTGTCTCCAGCCTGCTTCTTGCCTACCGTGGCATTGAAGTCGCCCATTAGTATAGCGTATTTTGTTTTGACTTTACCCATCGCCGATTCCACGTCTTCATAAAAGCTTTCGACTTCCTGGTCATCATGACTGGATAGGACTTGTTAATTAAGTTATGCAAAAATTTTAATGATTCCAGATCACAACGTACTGAAAGTAATGTTAGTTTTAACGTAGGGAGGGCAGACGAGGGTGAAAAATAGCGATCATACCGACGAAAAATGAAAGGGACGGCTTTTTTATGAACTGCTTCTAGTTTGATTATGTTGTTTTGGTGATCGGATGACCAGGCTGTTGCGGTATAATTGATAACGGAGCGAACAAGAGTTTTATATATTAAGAGTTTAGTTGCCTTCGGAGCCTTTTGCATAGTACGACACAGGTATAGGAGTTGTTTTAGGGTCTTTGAATATGTTTGGTCAATGTGTGTAGTCCATGAGAGAGGGTGAGAAAATGTTAGGCCAAGGTATTTGTATTGTCGAACTCTGGTTAAAGGTGACCCATTCAAGGAATATATCGCAATTAAAGGTGCTGCTCTTTTCGGGAAGGACAAAGCAACCGTTTCTTAAATTAATGTTCATTTTCCATTTTTCGCACCAAGCACCGAAAAGGACAAAGAATCGTTCAGTCGCTTACAAGTTGTCGCAGAGTCAATCACGTTGTATAAGACGCAATCATCAGCATAAAGATGAATGCTGGGTGAAACATTTTTCGGGAGGTCATTTTAAAAAGAATAAAGGACCCAGGACGGATCCTTGAGGAACCCTGGAGCCTACTTCAAGTATGGATGACCTTGCAGAACTAAAGCCGACGTATTGGGACCGGTCAGAAAGGAAACTATCAATCCAATCTACCAGACGGGCATTCGTTAGTATCGCATTTAATTTTTGCAAGAGGTGAGAATGAAGTAATGAATCGAAAGATTTAGAAAAATCAATGCAGATAGCGTCAATCTGTTTGCCGAGATCTAATTGATAAGCACTGTCATGGGTGAAGTAGGTTAACTGCGTGATACTACTGAAACCACGTCTAAAGCGATGCTGAACATTAGTTGGAATGTTGTTCGACACAAGGAAATCTATTATGTGCTTGTAAACAACATGTTCCAGCACTTTGCACGATCGGGAAGTTAAAGAAATTGTTCTGTAATTCGTTACGTCTGTCTTCTGACCTGTTTTATACAAGGCTATTATTTTATTAAAGTTTGTTTCTGGGCGAGTTGGTGCATACTTGATATAAAAATTGTAACAGCGCCAACACATGCATCCACAAAGTAGCAAGGACGAGACACAAGCGCTGATCTCGTCCTTGTTGTGTCTCGTCCTTGTTACTTTGTGGATGCATGTGTTGGCGCTGCTAGAATTTTTATATCAAGGGTATTGCTCTTGTAAGTTTCCATGATCAAGGAACGATTCCTGTTGCTAGAGACTTATTGAATATAATTTGAAGATAACCTGATGCACATTGAGAATAGTGAAGTAAAAACGAATTCGGAATACCGTCACAGCCGCTAGACTTTTCTGTATCTAAACTTAAAATGAAATTAGGAACGACCTTAGCATCAACGGAAATGTCGGAAAGAGAAAAATCTGAATCATTATCAAAAGCAGGGTTGACATGAGAATTGTTTGCGTACACCGAATAGAAATATCCATTGAATGATACTGGAAATGCGTGCAGGATTGTTTACAGTTTCATCATTGATAGTCAATGAAGATGAAGAATCAGTAGAAGGCATGACAGAACGCCAGAACTTCCGAGGATTATTTCTTAGCCATCCTGGCAGCTCGACATGAAAAAAAAAAACACATTTTTGGCCATATTCATTTTCGAATTTAGTTCCTTTCTGGCAGAGGTGAATCTAGCACTTGCATCGGGGTCATGACTGTGTTTTGAGCGTCTCAGTCTTCTAACGCGGCGTGATAAGTGCAAAATTTCTCTAGCCATCCAAGGGATATGGCACGATTTTTTTTCTTACTTTCTAATGGAACAAAGCGTGGAATACACAGCTTTGTAATGTTTTCAAATGGGTGAACTAGTGTATTCACGTCACAATCTTTACTGAGTGTGCAAGACGATTCGAAACGTTCTGATACAACACCAAGAATACACGTGTCGTCAGAGCGATTAAAGTCGAAAAAAGTTTGAATTTCGGCACGCGGTTTACAGACTGTGCAGTTTAGCGATATAAATACTGCCTTGTGATCTGAAATTCCGTCAGTAATTTCACACTCAGAAAGCTAATCAACAAGGTCTGAACTAATGAACACCAGGTCAAGAAGTGCGTTTTGTCTTGTTACGCCAGAAACTACTTGTGTAAGCCCAAAAGATAAAGAAAAGTTAATTAGTTCGCTACCTAAAGAACTGCGATGCGAAAGTGAGGGCCAGTGAATAACTGGTGTGTTAAAGTCTACCATTAGAATTAAACTAGATGCATGAAAACTGTGCGTGCTGATATAATCATCGAGAAGAAAAAGGTTATCGGGTGAGGAGGCAGGTGGCTGGTAGAAAACTGAGACCATCACGACAATGCTCCTGCACAATCCTCGCACTTGATTCAGACTTTCTTGGCAAAAAACCAGACTCCTGTAGTTCAACAGGCTCCTTGCTCTCACGATATGGCCCCCGGCGACTTCTGGCTGTTTCCCAAAATCGAGAGGGTATAGAAAGGAGTGCGATTTCAGGAAAGAGAGGAAATTAGGGCTGCAACGACAGCTGAGCTAAACTCTATTCCGAAAGAGGCCTTCTCAGAATGCTTGCAACAATGGCAGCACCGCTGGATGAAGTGTGTGGAGTCCCAAGGGGACTACTTTGAGGGCGGTTATGTTTCCAACGCTTCACTTATGCCAGTTTTTTTTTTCGGCCAAAGGTGGGATACTTTTCTAACAGACGTCGTGCCTACTACTACTAGAATAACGAGTGAAAGTCAGTCTACTTTAGACTTGTTCATTACTAATTTCAACCATCCTAAAATCAAGCCTGGTGCCTTATCATGCCCTATCAGCGACCATCTACCAGTGTTCTTGTGCATGGGGACGGCAACCCACGCCCTAAAACAGCCAAAATGTATTACATACCAACGCATAACTAATGTTGCTCTTGATGATTTTCGAGATTGATTGAATAAGTTGATTTGACGCATATTGCTTGCCTTAATAATGCCAATGAAGCGTATAATAAGTTTATTGATCTCCTTAAACAACTACTTTCTCTCTCTAAGATGTAAACAATCTCGAAAAAACTCGCAAACCATGGATCACCCTTGAATTAAATAAGTATAAAAATAAGCTACACAGAAGGTTTATAATGACACGTGCGGCAGAATATCTGCATTTATTTAAGCAGTTTCGAAATAGGTTAACAAAGAAACTGCTATCAGCTTGAACGGAATATTACTCCATATACGTAGACGTGAGAAGGGCCGCCATGATGTAATTTGGACCCGTCTAAACTCACTACTACATCGTAATCAGTCAGAAAAACATGCACGCACTTTAAATATTGGTGGTAAAGAGCAAACGGGAACTGAGCTCGCAAACGCTTTCAATTATTCAAAAAAATAAATACTAATGGGTTGTTGTCGCAAATATATGACTACATAAATTTTCATAATGGCAATACAATATATATAGATCCTATGACAACGGATGAAATACTATCAGTTATACTCAGCCTAAAAAATAGCAGATGCCGAGATTTTGACGACATTCAGATAAAGCATGTAAAATATGCTGCAGATATAGCGCCAACCATCACACATATTTTTAACCTTTGTTTAGCTACATCGCTATTTCCAGAACAAATCCAGAGCGCACAAGTAACTGTTTCATTTAAAAAGGAAGATAGAAATGATTTCGGCAATTATAGACCTGTGTCCGTACTACCTGTATTCTCCAAAGCACAAGATAAAATTTTGCACTTTAGATTTACTAAATATATAGATGAATACAATTTGCTAACACCATGTCAATTAGGATTCAGAAGAAAGTAATCTACTGAAATTTTAGAACAAAAAGAGTATATTCTGTCACAAATTGAAAACAGGGCTTTTGTGATTGGAATGTTTGTCGCTTTCACAAAAGCGTTTGATCTTGTAAAGTATGAATTAATTCTGGAACTAATATGCCACTACAGAATCCAAGGACAGGCTGCAAGACTAATAACATCTTACTTTTCTAAAAGGAAACAAACGGTTGACATACATAATGCATACTTAGAAATAAAACCTGTTTATTCTGATGTCCAACAAGGCAGTATATTAGGACCACTACTTTTCAATGTTTACCTTAATGACCGTGTAAACATTACCCCAAATGCCAGATCCATACCATATGCAGATGATACAAGCATTTTCTTCTCTTGAAATGACATTCACGAACTGATACAGTCGTGCAACACGACGATGATCTCGCTGGAAAAATGGTTCCAATCTAATAATATGCGTGTTAATGAGTGAAAGACAAAAGCGGTAATCTTTAGGCCGGAAAATAAACTGGTTTTTCCACACAAAAGTATCATATTTTCCTCCAAACAAAGAGAAATAGTTGATCATTTTAAATGTCTGTGTAGTATTTTCTTCAACTATGTCATGGACAGCACTTGTGGACCAAGTTGTCGAGCAATTAGCTAGAATAACTGGCACAATTGGCTGCATTAGATACATTCTTCCTAAGCCAATTAAACTGCTTCTTTACAACGCATTGTTTTGTTCTCATATTAGCTATCGTGAGTTCGTATAGGGAACTGCAACACCATCTTGTCTACAGAAAATTTATACTTTGCCAAAAAAAGTTTCTTCGCAATGACTTTAATGCAAATTGTGGAACAACCACCAAACGCTTTTTTCTTGAAACTGGTATAATCAGAATCTCTGATTGGTATGAGTAACAGCTCAGCGTTCGTTTTAAGATGGAAAAAAGAAATAATATGTCACATTTGGCATGTAGGAAATTTACAAGAAAATAAAAAAAGTTGCCCTTTCAGACACCCCGAAAACTTGTTGGGGCCAACAGCCCGCATAAATACGGCCTCCAACACACATTTCCTTCCCTTCTCAACGCGTAAGAATCTGCTAACATGAACTTGCTTACCTGTAACCAACGAGATATACGTTCGATATGCAATTCATATGTAAAAGAATGTACCACGGAGTAATCTTTAGGTACAGTTAAGCTTATTATAGGATGTTTTCGTTCTTCTATTTTTATTGTGTCTATTATTCTTTGTCATTCGTGCTGTTATTTGATGCGTGTTATTTGACGATTGTCTTAAATAAGTGTAATCGCGCTTCTGACGAACTAATTTGGTTTGTGCACATGTAAGTACAGATAAGATGTTGTGTGGTCTTATGTTCTTGCTACATTCTTATATTTTTTTTAACATGAAGTCGTCATGTCTGCGATTAGATCGACAGTCGCTGCTGCTTGTTTTTCGGGCCTGCGGCCCAGTCAAGCTGTTTAGGAAAGTTTTTCTGCAACTCCCCTGTCTGTATTTCTTGAGGCAAAAATAAATAATTATTATTATAATATTGTTATATAAGTACGTCCTTACTTCGTCCGCATATGTGTTACTGGTGGGTTAGTTTCTTTCTGCAAATGTTTGGAACATAGGCGGAAAGCTTTCATTGTTCCTGTGGGGGGGGGGAGGAGGCTCGGGCCGGACCAGCTTTCGGAAGCACACCCACCGGAGCCGCTGTCGAAACACACGACCGCGCAGCCTGTAACGATGGCACCAGCTCCAATGACGAGATAATGAAGCGAGCGGAGAAACCGGAGGGCAGTGCGCGTCCGTAATGGTGGCCAGCCGAGCAGGAATGGTCCTTGCCTGGGCTAATGAAATAATGTGCCTGCTGATTTGACTGGGCCGCAGGCCCAGTCAAGCTGTTTAGGAAAGTTTTTATGCAACTCCCCTGTCTGTATTTCTTGAGGCAAAAATAAATAATGTTTATTATAATGTTATTATATAAGTACGTCCATACTTCGTCGGCATATGGGTTAATGGTGGGTTAGTTTCTTTCTGCAAATGTTTGGAACATAGGTGCAAAGCTTTCATTGTTCCTGTGGAGGGGAAGAGGGGCACCAGCTTTCGGAAGCAGACCCACACACACACACACACACACACACACACACACACACACACACACACACACACACACATATATATATATATATATATATATATATATATATATATATATATATATATATATATATATATATGCAAAATCGAAGAAGCCGGAGCCGCTGTCGCAACACACGACCGCGCAGCCTGTAACGATGGCACCAGCTCCAATGACGAGCTAATGAAGCGAGCGGAGAAACCGGAGGGCAGTGCGCGTCCGTAATGGTGGCCAGACGAGCAGGAATGGTCCTTGCCTGGGCTAATCAAATAATGTGCCTGCTGATTTTGAACTACCGTAAGTTTTATTACAATCAAAAGCAACAAATGCCCAGCAGATGGCGCTGTTATATCTTAATTACGGGGCGACTGGAGTAAGATGCGATTGGAGGATTGGCGGACGAGAAGTAGAGAAACGACAAAAAACGGGGACGTACAAAAGCACAGTTAGCAATAGGGGATCAGAAAATTTGTCTAGATAATGGGAAATGGGATAATGGGAAATGGATATAATCAGAAAAAAGGGATATGTAGTTGGGAAAGAGAGCAAGGAGTGCAAAACGGCCACTCCAAATTTGAACGCAAGAACAAATAAGAAATATAGTCACTAGAGTCGAGGAAGAACTTGGCAAATGGTCTAGTAAAGATTGGGAATATAGTGAGCTCCTACGTGTAATAACGACAGAAATACGAGAAGAGAAACATGTTCATTGGAAAGTAAGGAAGAAACCGAAAAGCTGGTGGAACAGGGAGATACGAGAAGCGATCGCCGAACGACATAAAACATCCCGGGAGCACAGGCAGGCAAAGAAGGCGCAGTTGCCGCAGGATGAAGTAGCCAGTAAATTGGAAATATACCGGGAGAAAAAGTTCATGGTTCAAATACTGGTGAAGTGAATGCTGGCTAATCCACGGTGTGAGTCCGTCTATAAGCGCTGCTGTGCATGATTTCTTTTGATTCTGGGTTGGACTGAATCCGGCTTGGCCGCATTTCGGTCACTGAGTGAATCATACATATTTATAACCTCTGCATGCAAGTGGCAATGTTTCCATCCCTAATAAATGTTGTATATTATTCGAAGCGTTTTTTTCACAAGCCGTTGGCATTGCCTACTGGAAACACATGCAATACTGAGACACATATTATTCACGAGGATCTGCCACGGCGTTGATACAAGACTCTGTCTAAGGTAATGGTATTGTAACACAAAAAAAACTGAAAAATAAAATTTCTAAGTGTTGTACAAGAGACCAAGAAAAGGCGGTGCTACACTCACAAGTGTTTAGTAGAGTCAAAGCTTGTTACATATAGAGCGCATTCACTCTCGAAACCAGGGGGCGGCAAAGAGCAGGCGACAATGTGCGTGGCAGTGGAACGCAGTCCCCCGACCTGACAAGAGAGGGAGTGCTAGCAAAGTACATGGAATGCGTGCAACATAGTGAAGGGTTAGCTGGAAAGAGCGGCACCTACCTTGAGGCCGCCACGCGGAAAAAGCAGGGGCACAGGGGACAACGCCCCTTGGCTAGTCACGTGGAAAAGAACAATGGGCAGCAGGGAGAGGTAGGAGAGAGTGAAAGGGTGATTATCGCCGGCGACTCAAACCTGGCTTGGTGCTCAGAAACAATTGTGGAGATGGTGAAAGGCAATAAAAGAGTGGTGGTAGGGACATTTCCAGGGTGGACACTTGGTTCTGCCATGGAGCAAGCAAAAGGAAAGCTTGCGGAAAATGCCCACGTGCGCAACCTTGTCTTAATAGCAGGTGGCCTAAATGACGTCCTAAGCAGAAAAGGGACAGGACTAGCCCGGCGCTTGGCGAAGGGGTTGGACGACTTGCCTGAGCTATCCCCTCAGGTGCAGATCGTGGTGTGCATGGTGCCGGAGGTGCCTGTACGTGACAGTCACGTACAATGAGCCGTAGTGGCTGCTAATGAGACAATATGGGAAATGAGCGAAAAGAAAGGCTTCGAGGTTGTCGAATTAAACAGGGAAGTGAGAAGGTGTGGTGGTTTTAAACGAGACGGTCTCCCCTTCAATTACAGGCTGGCAGGATAAGTGGGCTGGCGACTTGGTGGTCGCGCTGTTGCTTCTTTAGGGGGCCCGCGGGCGCTCAGGAGGCCAGAGAAGATACTAATGTAGGAGGTCTCCTAGTGGAATCTCAGGAGAGCATCGCCGTCGATACCAGAAAAAGGACGAAAGCAAGAAAGAGAGCTCGCCATGCAATAGACTACATAAACATGCAGGGCGGCAGAACAAAGTAAAAGTGGGCATATATTGAAGAGCAGGTAAATAGTGAACAAAAAGGAGTGTATGCGCTTAAAGAAACGCCCCTTAGAGGCTCAGGGCAGCCTCCAGTTATTGAGAATTATGTTTGAGAAGGGGGTGCAACAGAACTAAGTCGGAAAGAAAGGGAGGGGGAGTCGGAATGCTTATCAATCAGAAAGCCACATGGAAAGAAGTAAATTCACAATGTCAAGAGCATCTTTGGTTATCAGGTACAATTAGTGGGGAAAAACTTGGCTGGGCATTACGTATTTGTGGACCGGAAATAATTGGACACAGAAGAATAAACAGTTAGTGGGATGCATAAGCGCTGGTATAAAGGGTTTCGGGAATGGTGCTGAAATTGTCCTAATAGGTGACATGAATGCCCACATACAGGATTTAGATGGCTATACCGACAACAACTGGAAGTCAATGTTAGACTTTTGGGAGCAGCATGACCTCGTTATCGGGTATACAGGGCCTAAATGTGAAGGGCAGATCACCTGGGAAGTGGGAAACCGGCAATCGACCATTGATTACTGTCTGATGACAGAAGGAATTCATGATAAAATGAGAGAAATGGTCATTGATGAGGAAGTGTATAGCAGAATAGGGAGTGACCATAAACGCATCAGTTTGAAAATGGGATGTGTAATTGGGAAAGAGAGCAAGGAGAGCAAAATGGCCAGTACAAATTTGAACGCTGAACAAATAGCAAATACAGTCACTAGAGTTGAGGAAGAACTTGCCAAATGGCCAATTAAAGAGTGGGAATATGGTGAGCTTCTAAATGTAATAACGACAGAAATACGGAAAGAGAAACAACATGTTCGTTGGAAAGGAAAAAAGAAACCGAAAAGCTGGTGGAACAAGGAGATACGAGAAGTGATCGCCGAATGACAGAAAGCATCTAGAGAGCACAGGCAGGCAAAGAAGGCGCAGTTGCCGCAGGATGAAGTAACTAGTAAATGGAAGTATACCGGGAGAAAAAGTCTATGGTTCAAATACTGGTGCAAGCAAAATTAAAAGGTGAAAGTTACCGTCGGTTGTCAGAAATACGTGAGAATAAGAGGAGGCACCTAGAATATTTTGTAACCACATAAAATTATTAGGCAGGAAGTCAAGAACAATACTACAACTTATCATAGACCAAGATGAAAACAGAATGGAAGTAAAAGCGGCAATAAATTACATCCGAAAATCAACAGCCGAACATTTCCAAGGCAACGACGAGGTTGTACTTGAAGAAAAAAAGAGCATGAAAGAGACCCAATTGGAAAAGGAGCTGGTGCTGACAAGTTTCAATTGGAAGAAAGCGGAAGAGAAAATTCCTGAGCGCACAGGCGATAAATGGCGTTCCTAGCGATAAATGAACTAGGACCAAAAAGTAAGGAAGCTCTGGTGAAAGCAGTGGAAAAAAACTTTAAAAGATAGACGAATACCACAATGTTGGCGACAAAGTAGAATGAATTCAATATATAAAGGTAAGGGAGAGAAAGATAGAATTCCTTCGTGTAGACCCTTGACCATCGACATTACATCGGTAATAGACATTATTAGACATTATAGACATTAATAGACATAATAGAGGTTAATAGAAATTACATCGGTAATATACAGGCTAGCAATGCAGGCAATTAGATTCAAGCTTCAAGCATGGGCAGAGAATGATGTCATTTTGGGAGAACTTCAGAATGGCTTCAGAATAGGTAGGCGTTTAGATGATAACTTATTTGTTCTTACTCAGTGTATTGAAATATCAATAGTAGAAAGCAGACCCTTATATGTGGCCTTTTTACACATCACAAGAGCCTATTACAACGTAGACTGCAACACATTGTGGGATATTCTGGAAGGGGAAGGCTTAAGTGACGATTGTCTTCAGCTTTTTAGAGAGATTTACCTAGAAAATACCGTTTCCGTTGAATGGGAAGTGTAAAGAAGCGAGGAGAAACTTCATATATACAAGGGACTTAGGCACGGGTGCCCTTTATCCCCGCTGCTGTTTCTGATGTACATGGTGAGGATGGAGAGGGCGCTAGAAGGAAGTAATATGGACTTTAATCTCTCATAGAAACAGGTTGGTACAGTAGTAGAGCAGCAGCTCCCAGGTTTATTTTACATGGACGACATTGTGTTGCCAGCTAACAAGCAAAGTGATTTGCAACGCCTGGCTAATATCTGTGGACAGGAAGGCAACAATTTAGATTTGAAATTTAGTGTTAGAATATCAGGTGTTATGGTGTTCAATTAGAACAGTGAACAGACAGTGTAGATATAGGGCCAGGAAATACCTCGGGTAACAGAATATAAATACCTTGGTCTATGTAAAAACGAAGCCAATAGATATATGGAAACACAGGAAAAAGCAATAACAGTGAAGCGGAAGAGAAATGCAGCCATAATGAAGCCCAGAGCGCTATGGGGATACAATAGGTACGAGGTCATCCGAGGCATGCGGAAAGGTGTAATAGTTCCTGGACACACTCTTAGAAATGCGGTTGTTTGCTTTAAATCAGGGGTGCAATCAGGACTCGATGGGAACCAAAGGTCAGTGGGTCGCCTCGCATTGGGCGCTCTCGGGAAGACTACAAATGAAGCTGTGCAGGGTGATATGGGCTGGACTAGTTTTGAGGTGAGGAAAGCTAGCAGTAAAATAGAGTATGAAGAATGGCTGAAGAATATGGAAGAAAGTAAATGCGATGGGAGAGTGTTCAGGTATCTGTACAGAAAAAGCATTGATTCACAGTGGAGGGAAAGAACTAGGAAGCTGACCAGCAAGTATGCGGCCTGTAGGGTGGGCAACACAGCAACAAAGAAGGTCAAGCGGAAAGTCAGAGAGGCTGAAATAATCTCATGGGTGGCGGCAATGGAAAAGAAACCTGCCTTGAGTAACTACTTAAGAGGAAAAAACGAAATTAGGAAAGAAACAATTTATGATAACTCAAAGGGAAGCTCATTACTTTTCGAAGAGAGATCTGGATGCCTTTGAATACGCACCTATAAAG
Source organism: Dermacentor variabilis (assembly GCF_050947875.1). NCBI lineage: Eukaryota > Metazoa > Arthropoda > Arachnida > Ixodida > Ixodidae > Dermacentor > Dermacentor variabilis. The sequence goes on from NC_134570.1 coordinate 243,371,268, forward strand.
CGAGATATAAGAAGGAAGAAGAAACGTGTGCTTGCTGCGGTAAAGTTAACGAAACTATGGTGCATGTTTTGTTAGAATGTGAAGACGTATACCCAGTGGTCGATTTAGGCACCACTAGCCTCCTTGAAGCCCTTGGGTTCAGCGGGAAGAGTGGAAAGGTAAACATGTCCGCAATAGGCATTAGTAAGAGGCGATTGGAGGATTGGAGGAAGAAAAGTAGAGAAACGACAAAAAACGGAGACGTACAAAAGCACAGTTCGCAATAGGTGATCAGAAAATTTGTGTGTGGTAGTCCATAGTGTTCTTTTTCTTTTTTTATTGTTTAACCTAGGTAGGACATTAGGCAGTATAATAGCAAGAGCTTCGTGGCGCAACCCACCGACCCGTTCCTAAGAGGACGGTTCCTAAGAGTTCCGGAGGTTCCGGAGGTTCCTAAGAGTTCCAACCCACCACCCCGTTTCATCCATTCATCCATTCATCCATCTATCCATCCATCCATCCATCCATCCATCCATCCATCCATCCATCCATCCATCCATCCATCTATCCATCCATCAATCCATCCATCCATCCATCCAACCGTCCATCCGTCCGTCCGTCCTAGTCACCTGTTTGCAACAAGCCTAGCAATTTCATTTCTCTATTGTATAACGAACCGAGTGTTCGATTAACGCATGCTTGAACATTGATATGTATGTGACATGCCTCTGGCAATACCTGCGCGGTTTTATCTCTGCTCCTACCTAGCATTCTTACCTCAGAAACACGTGGTTTTGAACAGCACGATCAGCAACGTGCGGAGAGACGGGCGCTTATATTTTTGTCGCCGGTGGCAGCCGAACCCACAAAATCGAGCCCCTCGGTTCCTCTTCTCATTTCAGATACGGTTACACAATAGGAAAATAGAACTTATCGCTTTTACGTTGTAGCTTAAGAGGTTGAGAATGTAATGGAGAAAGGAGCGGAGAAACAAATTGATTGACAGAGATGAGGAGGGCCTGCTGACTTGACTGCAAGTGTCTAGCGTGTTGTTGACGCCTGATCATTAGTAAGCTGTGTGAGGAAGGAGAAGAGTTGATAGAGAGCGGAAGGAAGACATTGCTTCCTTCATCAGAAAGCGGTTCAATCAAGTTAGCTTCTAGTGCTCGAACAGGCGTACCTCATGCATAGAATGACAAAGACGGCATGAAAACACTGGAATGACTACAGTGTAGCGAGCGTGATCATCGTGTATAACGTGCGTGTATAACGATGCCACAATGTCGATGATGGCATGACGAGGTTCGAATGACGGTGACCGTGTGGTGACGGTAACATGATGAAAACGGGATGACGACGCCGAAATGACGGCGGCACAGCGGTGTGAAGGGGATCACAACGATGGAATTTGGATGACTGCGTGAGGACGACAGTGTGACGACAATGGGAGGATCACAACAACATGACAGTGACTGTACGACGACGACGCATCCACGATGATGGCATGGTGACGGTGAAAGGATGCTGATAGCGAGATGACCACATGACGACAATGTGATGATGACGCTGAAATTACGACGATAGAACGACCACGACAAGAACACATGTGTACTACACGTTGTGGATCGCAGAATGACAATTACGCCGTTACGACTGCATGGTGGCAATGGGATGATGAGGATATGACGACGACGAACGCACGACACGACTGTATTAATACAACACAATGACAAAGGTCGGTGGCATGATGACAACAGAATGACGACGACATAAAGGTCATGGGGTATGACGACGCAACTAGTACGCCATGACAATGGTACATAACGACGATCCTGTAATGACGAAGAAAGAATGACGAGAATGGAATAATGAGGATTGAATGACCACAGTTTAATGAAGGCTAGAAAGTATGAAGACGATGGTATGACGATGACGTCACGGCCATAATGGCATGACGACGATGGCGTGACGATGGCGGCGTGGTTACGGCGGCATGACGACGATAGAATTATGACTACGTGATGACGAATGCATGAGAACGGCATGACGAGAATGGGAAGCTGAAATGATTACGGTGGTGCGACTGACCGCATTGCGACGACGACAAAGACCGCGGAACAATGACGACAACCGGACATCGAAAGAAGAACCGCAATGGAACGATGACGATGACGACGGCATGATGACGACGGCGTGTTTGCTATCAAGCTCACGGACACGCTGGCATGCATCACCTGCTCCCCGACTCATCCTACCCCCTTAACCTATGCTACCTAACTACTTATACTGGCACTATATCCGATGCTTGCTCTTACTGTACTTGGTAACGGCCTTTCGACAAGACAGTAGCCACTACCTGCAGCTCCAGTGGCGGCAAAGGCAAAGGAAGATTCGCATTAAAAGGCCACAGGCCCCGTAGCAAATTTTGGTTATACGCTGGAAGTTGTTACGTGTCCTCTAGGGACCGTTCAGCCGCACAAATTTTTCAAGTCGGCTCACTAATAGCCGAGAGAGAAATATTTCAGTGTCGCAAACCCATGATTTCAGCAGGCGGGCTCCACTGCATAGCGAGACTACCTCTCCAGTCGCCCCGTCTAGCCTTCCCAAGCGAAATTCCTTCCATGCGTTCTCCCATGCCGGAACTCGAGGATCGCGTGACACATGCATCACGCGCCCCGCTATCACTTTTTTTTTCTCCTCGCTTTTCTTTTCGGCGATGTGCTTTTTTGTTGGTGGCGTTGCGCGCTAGCTGTTATTGTTTCGCGCAGCGCATGATTTTGCGCGCTCTGCACAAGGACACATGACTCGCGGTATAATTCAGTGCTACAGGAATACTGAGGCAGAACAAGCGGATCCCACAGCATGATCACGGGCTGGAACACGGTAGAAAATGGAGCAGTTTCGGTACCTGCGCACGTGACAGCACGACCGTGGGAACAAGCAGACGAAGCGGAAGTACATCTCTCGTGCTTCAGTGCGAAGTAAAACAAAACACAGGCAGCCATTCCGTTTGTGTGTTTCATTACTTCTCTAAACTTCAATTCGTCAATTCAAGCAACAGATCACACAATAACAGATGGTACCTTGAATAATTCTCGAAGTCACGTGTCATCACGAGCGACGTCACACTACAACCTCGAGTTCGTAGGCGCAGGGATGCAAGTACGTCATCGTCCGGCTTGGAGCGCGGCTTCCGCGAGGAGAAGGAAAATAGCGTTCGGTTTGAAATTTCAGATCGTTGCGCGGCGCGTAGCGATGTAGTACTTTGAAGACACGATCGTTATCACGCAATGTATGCTCTGCGCTTGTCAGCTCAAAATGGCCAGACCTGGTGAAGGGCCCTTAAAAGATTGTGTATGTCTTTATGTGCTTCGCTGTAACTGACGTCCGAGCGCGTAAGCTGGTAGTGCTGCGCCAGTGAACGGCATAGAAGGCGGCTTGCGCTTTCCTGCTGGGTTTGAATTACCCTCCACCTATAGTTTATCTGATGATACAACGGGAGCAGACGGCGTGTGTTAGCAGAATGATCTGAATCGTTTCAACGGCCAGCACCGGTAGCAGCGAGCCCAGTATCAACAGGTGCGATATTGTAGCACTCTTCAATGAAGCACACTAAACAAACTGGTTTATTGTGGGCGAACTTGTGCCCGGAAATTCAATACTAAGCATTCACACAATTCACAAGAAGATTTAACAGGAGCCTATTCCACAGTCAACCGCGTCTCCACGCCGAACACACTTTTCACGCGCCCCGAAGGAAGGAGCCACGCCGTTTTATTGGACGGGAGACTCGGGCGCTGCCGTGTGCGCGGGAGACACGCGCTGTATCGCCGTGCGTGAGGCATTGCTGGCACTCTTCTAATGGTGATGCTATGAGCAGTGCCTCGGAGCTTTAGCGATGAGGCGCTTGGAAGGGCACCTCACGAGAGTGCTCGTAACTGGCATGCGGAGAGCTGCGTGCGGTATTTGTACCCCTCCAAAAACGCATCGTCCCAATGTAAGGCTTCATGCGAACTACGTGTACGACCTCCGCATGGTTGTCTCGCTTTGATCGCTCTTGTTCATGAGGGATGGCTTCGTAATTCATGTCACTTACTCGGCTAATAACTTCGTAAGGTCCAAAGTATCGGCGAAGGAGTTTTTCACCTAGTCCGTGACGACGCACTGGTGTCCATACCCACAATTTAGCGCCTGGGTAGTACTGAACTTCTCTGCTGCGCAGGTTGCAGTAGCTTGCGTCCCTACGTTGTTGCTGGTGTATGCGGAACCGTGCCAACTGCCGGGCTTCTTCGGCTCGTTGTAGGATGTCGTCGACATCGTACGGGTTTAATCATCTACTGGCAACATAGCACCCAGTGTGGTCGTTACTTTGCGGCCATAGACCAGTTGAAATGGAGTGGCCTGAGTTGTCTCCTGTACAGCCGTATTATAGGTGAAAGTGGCGTAAAGCAAGATTGCGTCCCATGTCTTATGTTTGAGGTTGATATATAAGGACAGCATATCGACCAGGGTTCGGCTTAGACGTTCCGGCGGGCCATTTGTTTGGGGATGGTATGCAGTGCTTTTCCTGTGACTGGCGTGAGTCATCTTCATCAAACACTGCATAAAATCAGCTCTGAAGGCCGCTCCTCGATCGGTAATCTGACAATTGGTGCACCATGTCGCAGTGCTATGTTACAAACGAAGAAATTGGCAAGTTGAACTGCCGTTCCTCGCTCAGGGCAGCCAGTTTAAGCATATCGTGTGAAATAGTCCATCTCTTCCCTGACGGTGATGTTGGGAATGGTCCAAGATTCTTTCCAACTTTTTGAAATGGAGTCTTCGGTGGGTCTATGGGTTGTAGAGGGCCAGCCGGTCTCACGGGTGGTTTGTTGCGCCTTTGAGATTCGCGACGTCTTCACTTAATGCTGCACCGACGCTAAGAATTTAGGCCAGATGTATCTGAGACGAATTTTGGCGAACGTCCGGCTGACACCTAATTGACACGACGATGGTTCATCATGGCAAGCTTCCAAAATTTCCGGTCGCATGGCGGACGGTACGACGAGCAAGAATTTTTCTGGGTTGCGTCGAAAGTTTCTCTTGTAGAGCGCATTATCTCGGAGGCAAAATGACGATAAACCTCTCATAAACATACGTGGGACTTGGGCGTCGTATCCTTCGAGGTGCTTGATGAGTGAGAGCAATTCTGAGTCGGCCTGTTGACGCTCGGCAGTTTCGGAAGCTGTCATTGCTGTAAGAAACGGGAAATCTTCTTCTGAAGGAGTAGACTTCACTGGTGAGAGGGGCAAGCAGTCGGTATTGTTATGTTTTCTTCCAGACCTGTATACAGCAGTAATGTCATATTCTTGGAGCCTAAGGCTCCAACTCACAAGTCGTCCAGATGGGTCCTTTAGGTTGGCCAGCCAGCCAGCAAACAGAATGGTGATCGCAGACTGCACGGAACGGCTTGCTATAGAGGTATGGTCCGAACTTGCTGATGGGCCATATGACAGCCAAACAACCTTTTTTGTCACAGAGTAATTTGTTTCAGCTTTCGAGAGAGTGCGGCTAGCACACACTATAACTTGCTCTTCCCTATTTTGCCACTGAACTAAAACCGCTCCGAGACCGAGATTGCTTGCATCTGTGTGGACTTCTGTGTCCGCTGTTTCGTCGAAGTGGGCGAGGGTTGGTGGGTTCTGAAATCGTTCTTTTTTTTCATTCAATGAAACTTCTTGTTCAGAGTGCCACATGAAGGGTACGTCTTCTTTAGGAAGTTTCGTTAGAGGTTCGGCAATTTTGGGAAGTTTTCTACAGGTCACGTGTAGTAAGCGCATGGTACCAAAAATCGCCGTATTTCCTTCTTGTTTGTCGGCTTTGGAAATCGCGTAACGGCAGCAGTCTTGTCGGGATTCGGAACAGTACCTTGCGCGCTAATTACGTGACCCAGGAAACGAAGTTCTTGGAATCCAGACTGGCACTTTTCCTGTTTAATGAGTAGGCCTGCCGAGCAGATGGCTTGGAGCACTAAACGCAGCCTCTGGACATGCTGGTCGAATTTTGCGGAAAATACGACTATGTCGTCTAGGTAAACTAAGCATGACTGCCATTTCAGACTCGAGAGGACTCTGTCCATGTAATGCCGCCGGCGCACAGCAGAGGCCAAATGGAACCGCTTTGAACTCATGCAGGCCGTCTGGGGTTGTGAAAGCAGTTTCTTCACCGTCTCTTTCATCTACCTCAATTTGCAATATCCGCTCTTGAGATCTAACGAAGAGAAAAATTTTGCATGTCGTAGGCGATCCAACTTGTCATTAATGCGGGGAAGGGGGTATACATCAAGCTTGGTCACACTGTTCAATTTGCGGTAATCAACGCAGAATCGCAATGTGTTGTCCTTTTTTTCTCACAAGGACTGCAGACGACCCCCACGGGCTGTTTGATGGCTAAATGACATCGTCCTCAAGCATCTCTTGCAGCCGACTCTTTATGACCTCTCATTCAACGGGTGACACTCGGTACGGATGTTGGTATACTGGTCTGGTCGCTTCTGTTATTATACAGTGTTTAACTATTGGTGTGCGCCGTACCCTTGATGAGAGGAACATTCTGCGAAGTGATTTATAAGGTCCTCCATCATTTCTTTCTGGGCTGGCGACAGACTTTGGTTGATCGCAGCTGGTGTTACGGCGTCATGCGTAGTTTGGACAGCAGGTGGCCTTGACGCTAATCTACATACATCTGTTACTGCAGTAGCGCTGTGCAGGAAAACCATGGCTGTGTTCTTTGCGACGTGCTGAAATTCACTTCCGATATTCGTCAGCAATACTTCAGCAGACCCATCGCGTAGTTGATCAATTCCTCGCGCTACCCAAATACCTTTTTTTCAACAGTAGCTCGACGCTGGCTTCCGCTATACCTTCCGAGTCGTCGAATGCTTCGTTCCCTAACGTGAACCAGCATGCTGAATCGTGGTGGCCTCGTTATGTCATCGTCAGTAACCCGCGAGGCAACGTGTTCTAACTCCTCTGACTGTTGCTTGTCTATAGTCTGCTTCGTAGAAAATGACACTCTAGAATTCTGCAGGTTGATTATGGCACCATTTGTTAGAATAAAGTCCATTCCGATTATTAGATCCTTCGAACATTCTGGTAGTACGACAAAATCAGCGACGCAAGAAAAACCTCAAATTCCGGTCCTCGCTGTACATCTGCCCTGGGGCGTAAAGAGGTGCCCACCAGCTGTACTTTCCTGGGGTCCACTCTATGGCATCGAAACGTTTTCTCAGTTACTTGGTGAGTACATACCTTACGACGGAATAATCAGCACCTGTGTCAGCACTCAATCCGTGACCGTCTATAGTGATGCTAAAGTCTGAATAAATTCTCTGTTTACTTATCTTATTCGTCTATTTCCGTTCGTCGTGGCTGATCGGTAAACTTGACGGAGGATCTTGACTTTTTCGAACGACAGCGGCCTTGCCTCCACAGGTCGCTCGCTTCAGTTTTCCTGACGTGGGCTCAGGCAACGACGCCTTTGTGAAAAAGGGGATGGCCGTGGACTCGGTGATTGGTAGCACGTAGACGCTGGTGTTCGTGACTGATGTTGATATCTAGCAGCCATGTCCTGTTGTCTGGTCAAGTAGTCCTGAATTTCGATGGATCTTTCGTCATTACGGGGATAAGGTGCATTTATCGCAAAGCCACGAAGACCTACTCTGCGATATGGGTGCATTCTGTAAAGGTGTCCAGCTTCTCCGCAGTGGAAACAGAGTGGTGTCCGGTCGGGTGCACGCCACACGTCGCTTTTTCGTGGCCTCAGCTCTGCTAGGAGGGGTCGACTGCGCAGAGTCGGCTGGCGGCTGCTGGGGGTCGCGAATGGAGCCCGGTCGGTGGGCATAACACATCAGCGCACGTCGGCACGCGACGTGCCGGTGGTGGTTGTTCGTGATGCACAGGCGGTTCCTCACGTCCTGGCTGCAGAATGGCGTGGCGAACTTCAACCCGAATGACGGCGACGAGAGTTGAAGCTGTCGGCGGGGCTTCCGGATTCTGCAGCTTTCGAAGCTACTCCTTTACGATCGATCGCACCAGTTCTCTAAGCGTTTTGGTGTTACTGCCTGGGCCTGCTGACAGGAGATCGGCTGGTGCGCTGGTGACATCATGATTGTAGTGATGGGCATGCTGCTGCAGCTCCTTCTCTATGGTCGTCGCTTCGGTGCGAAACTAAGCAACACTTTGTGGTGGGTTGCGGACGAGTCTTGCAAACAGCTCCTACTTAACGCCACGCATCAGATGGCGTAATTTCTTTTCTTCGCTCATTTTTGGATCAGCGCGCTCTAAGAGACGGGACATGTCCTCGATATAATGCCGACACTCTCGTTAGTGCGCTGGTTTCTGGCTTGTAGAGGGTGCTCTGCCTCTTCTCGCCGATCGGAGCTGGCTCATGTGGCAAGCAACTGCGCTGAAATTCTTCCCATGAAGATAGCGGCGCTTCATGTTGACGTACCATGTCCTCGCTCACTCTTCTAACGCGAAGTACACGTTGCGAAGCTTCCGTGCCTCGTCCCAGCCGTTGAAATCTGCAACTTGCTTGAAGTGCTCTAACCAGTCTTCCACATCTTCGAACGTATCGCCGTAGAAGGACTCGGGCGTTCGTGGTGGGTACACGATGAGCTGGGACGATTTCACCGGGCTGGTCATGGTTGCACTGTCGCTGGTAACTCCTGCCTGCACTACTACAGCAGCAGGAAGCAGTCCGAACTCGGGCGGGTCTCCTCAGATGCGGCAGATTGCGCGCTGGTGTACTGGAGTCAGTTCTCTGGGTTCCAATCGCTGAGGGTCGGGGCTGCGTTCTCTTACGAACTGCGGACTTCCAATCATACCCCGCAACTCCACCAGAAATGTAGCACTCTTCAATGAAGCATACTAAACAAACTGGTTTATTGTGGGGAGAACTTGTGCACAGGAACTCAAGGCTAAGCAATCACACAATTTTCAAGAAGAGCTGAAAGGAGCCTATTCAGCAGTCAACCGCGTCTCCACGCCGAACGCACTTTTCACGCGCCCCAAAGGCCAGGAGCCACGCCATGCACGGGAGACACGCGCTGTATCGCCATGCGCGAGGTGTTGCTGGCGCTCTTCCAATGGCGATGCTATGAGCAATGCCTAGGAGCTTTAGCGCTGAGGTGCTTGGAAGGGCACGTCGCGAGAGTGCTTGTAACTGGCATGTGGAGAGCTCTCTGTGGCAATGCGCTGGCGGCGGCAGCTATTCCAGTACCGTGATGAGCTCCTGAACCAAAACACGAAGACAGATCGCAGTGCTATTGTAGCCCATACATGCGAGGACGCAAGAATACACACGAAAGACGCAGACACTGAGCTTTCTTGAGTCGTCTTGCGTCCTCGTCTGTATGCGCTGCACTCGTAGTCCGAGATGCCAACATAGCAACAAGGCCACATAAGTTGAAGGCAGAACTGTAAGCAGCGTTTGACACACATAAACATTTGTTTGCTGCTGTCTTACCACGGGGGCATGACACTACCGTGCTAGCAAGGTACATAGCACATCTGACGTAATCTAGTGAAGAAACTTGCGAGCTCCTGTAGGAGATATGGCCAGTCTTTGAACGTCCTGCGCTCAATCTACTACCTTTTTCTGTATCCAGTGCGAATATCTAAAGGGGGTTCTCGGTGAGTGCCTTTTTTACAAGATAGGCTATTCTTGGCGGTTTTTGGGATGTGGTCGAAGATTAAAGGTGAATAACTTTAGCTACAGACGCCGAAAAAACTACAAATTTTATTGCGCCGTAAAAGAACATAAACTCTGATTGTTGTGCGGAAAGTAAACTCCAGGAAGCAGCCTCTAATTCCCCCCCCCCCCTACAAGTAAACTCCGAAAACGCACAACACTAGCCATAAATTCGCAACCAAATACGAGATGGACTGAAACGCAGTCTTCTTGCCATGAATGGGTGTTGCGTTCTGAAAACTGCAATTGCCCTTCGGTAAGGCTGCGAACGAAAGAAGTCTGCAAAAGTTGTCGACTTTGTCCAAGTTCGCTTATAGCAGTCATTAAACACCATTGGGAGTACAATATGATACTACTCTCCGTGTCAAAAAATGCAATTAGCCGATGGATCATTTAGGGAACACCGCGGATGCGAAGCGCCTTTAAGAAACTGCGACGAGAGGCAATTTGCGAAGCGCTGCACTTTGACCTCGGACGTCATTTGCAACTTTCTGCCGTGGCATGAGGTGTACCGGTGAGGGCTATATTATTAACGAAGCCGGCGTACTGTGCTGTGATCATGCCGCGAGCCGCAGACCAACGCCATCAATGATAAAAAATCAGGCGGGGTGCCGCAAAACCAGGTAGCGCAGGTAGCCTTCATTGCTGATGCGTGAGGCAACCATGGTCAGGAAGAACTCCTTTCTTTCTCACCGTTTTCCGGTATGCATGCGAAGGCCAAAAAGTTGTGGGCTGTAGTGCACTTGGCACATATACCTATATTGTACTCCTGGTTTGCGTCTGGAGATGTGGACGCCCTTCGGCCTCTCTGCTCTTTTCAGGGTTCCAGAGGCCACCTTTTTTGTGGTTGCGAAAGCGCACGAAAGCTTTTGGGCAATAAGACTGTACGAAACAACACGTTTATTTATTTTTACAGCCCGGCCACCATTAAGACGGACATTTAGAGAAAATCCTACGTTTCTCAAGAGCAGCACAAGGAGGGGCGTATTGTGAAATGCCATGGATAATGTTACGTGTGACAAATATACTGAGTGCCCCAGGTAGATTTATTTAGGCAAGGTTTAAAGATATGCTAGAGTAAACTAAGAGGACGTGACCAAATCCATGTTGTTGGCTACTGCACGCAGCATGTCACGCTATAATTTGTATTCTGTTCAACTGCATAACTAAGTAACTTCTCAAGTATGTTAGGACAACTCTTCCAACAAGGAAGATACAAAGCGTTCCACGAAACATCTACTCAGTAGCCTAGAACTTCACACTTGTTTGTGTCACTTTCTCAGGCTTTTTTGTGCCCTAAGCAAAGCAAAAGTATAGAAAGTTGGGCGAGCCCACGAAAAAAAAAAAAGGAAATACGTGACATGCCTGCTTGCGCGCCCCAATTCAAATGCGCTCAAGCGTTTCACGTATGAACGAACAACACATTCAACTTCGTCTGCTGGCTGGTCTCTTTGTCGCTATCGTGAACAGCTGCAAGGCAAGCTCCTCACGGACGTAAATTGGAAAGCCTACACTTTCATCGCGGCCCTGTCACGATTCAAACGGTAGCGTGCCAGGCTAGATGCGCTGTTCGTCGCCGCACACATTTCAGAGCAGTGCAATCGCGGCGCGCAAGAGGCATGCCACGGACTTTTCAAATTCCAAGTATTTCTTTGCGTATAGTCGGAGCCCATAGCTAAAACGTGAGGCGCTACAAAGGCACAAAGTCTGTCGCCAAAGCGCGCGCACCCAGATTTTCCTACAACACTCTACAACTTTCTTATTGGAACCGCGGCCCTAAAAGTAATAGTCGCGATTTTTGTTAATTATTCTTGACTAACTATACAATTAGGCAGTAAGCAAAAAATACGGTCTCACTTTCTCCGTACAACATCCAACAACATGTATTTGCCTGCGCGCTCCTATTGCTTCGGTGTACTTTCACACCTTGGCTAAAATTAGCCACGACACCATGCGATATGGTAGGCACTTTCTTAGTCTTAGGTCACATGAACATAGAAGTGTAGCAGATTCGATTAGATGTTACGACGTGTTTTATGTGGAGAACGGTATAGAGGATGCGAAAACCACAAAAGAGGGCGAGGTTAGTTGGTACGCGTTTACCTAAATTAACAGCGCACGCTGCAACACAAACGAAAGAACAAACAAAACGCTGGCTGTTACCCGCAGTGACAGGATCGGCACTATGTACCATTAGTTTTTCCTGGCTCATGCGTTCTTACTCTATTGTAGTATAAGGAAAAGAAATCGATGATATCGCCTTCAAAAGATTCAGTGTCCAAAATAAACTGTTTCGCTTGCTTCTACCGTTGTAGCACCAAATGGTTTTCCATCTTCTCTGCTTAAAAGCTATTTTGAGTGCTATACTTAACTTTCTTCAAGTCTGCAATTATTTGGTTTTATGCTGAGTCGCGGCAGGTACTTTTAGCGACCTCATTTTCTCCCGAATCTAAAGAAGGTGAGGTGTATTAACAATGGACCACTAGCTAAAGACTAACAGTAAATACCGAATATATCTCGGTTTTGACAGTAGATGACATTACGCTTCGTTTTGATCTTTCAGTGCCTTTATATTGATGTCGTTATCAAATGGGGCAGATTTGGTATGGCCTTTCAAACATCCGCTTCAAAATTACTTGGGCGGGATAACATGCGAAACTTGTTTTTGAGAGGTATGCTCATCTAGGTTCAATGAGCTGGGCATATTATTTTAGAAGTTACTGATAGAAGCGAATACTCAAAGTGACTGAAGATGGAACTATTCATAAACGTGACATTTTTAATATAGTGCACTTAAGGCCAGGCTTATAGTCACTTATAGTCACCAGGCTTTGCCATTTTAAACAGTCAAGAGCAGTGTGTACAATTCGCGCTGACGATCGTTTCTTGAAAATATTACACCGCTGTGCTTCGTGAAAACAACTGAAATTTCAAGCCAGACGCCGCGCGCACTTATGACGGAAGCTGCGCTCCCAGCTGGAGAGTCGAGGTCAGACGCACAAGTGCGCCTACGTAATTAGCGTTGCTGACACCCACCGTGACATTTTGAGAATTATACAAGGCGACAGCACGTATTTCCTTGATCGGTTGCTTCACTATACGCGATTTAAAGGGACACTAAAGTGAAAAATGATTTCTTCTGCATCAGTAAATTACCATTCTACAACACCAAAAACGCCACTCTTACGATAAGACGTTTGGTAAGCCAGAAAAAAGCGCAGAACGAAATATGGGTGGCGACGCCTACTTAAGTTCCCGCACCTGGGGGCTGTGACGTCTTGGATTTTGATGGCATCTTCTAGGGCCTACTCATTATATATAGCGGTAAAGATTGACTACATTCTGTTCTAAAGGAACCAAATATTAAACATGGCAATTTTCGGGCACCTTCATTCAGCCAACGCGGCCCAAATGCGAAAACATAGTTTGGAATCCCTGACGTCACGCTGACGTACCAGCGCGGGGGTTTCGGCGCGAAATTCAAATACTGATATTTGAACCTTCATTTTCTCATCTAATAATCAAACTATGTTTTTTTTTAAATGACTGCCTGCAGGGTTCTCAAACCATGCTTCATTAGTCTAAACTGATTCATTGTTTCGCTTTAGTGTCTCCTTAAAGTTTACAAAAATAATAAAATCCACAAACCGAATCTCTGCGAGTCCTTGTTTTACTCCGTGCCGTAGCAAGAGGGACCTAATTCTGTTTCATCATCATCATCATCATCATCATCATCATCATCATCAACATCATTCTTAAGCGCACTGCAGGGCAAAAGTCTCTACCATACTTCTCCAACTACTCCGGTCATGTACTAATTGTGGCCGTGTTGTCCCTGCAAACTTCTTAATCTCATCCGCCCACCAAACTTTCTGCCGCCCCATGCTACGCTTCCCTTCCCTTGGAATCCAGTCCGTAACCCATAATGACCATCGGTTACCTTCCCTCCTCATTACATGTCCTGCCCATGCCTATTTCTGTTTCTTGATTTGAACTAAGATGTCATTAACTCGGGTTTGTTCCCTCACCCAATCTGGTCTTTTCTTATCCCTTAACGTTACACCCATCATTTTTATTTCCCTAGCTCGTTGCGTCGTTCTCAATTTAAGTAGAACCCTTTTCGTAAGCCTCCAGGTTTCTGCTCCGTACGTGAGTACTGGTAAGACACAGCTGTTATAGACTTTTCTCTTGAGGGATAATGGCAAGCTGGTGTTCATGATCTGAGAATGCCTGCGAAACGCACCCCAGCCCATTCTTATTCGTCGGATTATTTCAGTCTCATGAACCCGATCCGCGGTCACTAAGCAGATTTATTCCCTTACGCCTTCCCTCGCCGTTTCGTCAGGTTGTTCCAACGTCGTGTAATCGGGCAGAGGACGCCTAAAGGGACACTAAAGGCGTTAATAGTGCGTTAATAGTTAATAGTTCCAACAGAGCGTTAATAGTCGAGAAATTGAGGTAAATGCCGGACATGAGACAATACTTCCCTGGAACATTGAAGTAACTTGCCCGATGATGAAAGCAGTCATCAGTTAAATTCTGTGACTACTAGTCAAATACTCGTTGCAAAAAAAAAAAAGAAAACCCTTGTATTATAAGATGAAATAAGATGCTACTTCTCCAGTTCTAATTCATTTTTAGAAGAAGGAATTCATTGAAATTACCCTTGAAAATGACGCAGGCAGTCGAAAGGTTTCATTTTCTCTCGACCCTGCGCCGCGCACATTATCGCGTTTCAGTAGTTTCGTTATCGCGTAGTGCTGCGCTGGTTTTGTGGGCACGTGAAACTCACACAAACTGCAAGTAGCTGAGAGTTCAACTTCCATATGATGTCGCGGGATGCACGAACGGTCTACGCCACTCGACCAAAAAGCAACTGCAGTGGCCAATCCACCGCTCTGTCATAAAAATTGTAACAGCGCAAACACATGTAACCACAAAGTACCAAGGACGAGACACAAGCGCTGTGCCTCGTCCTTGGTACTTTGTGGTTGCATGTGTTTGCGCTGTTACAATTTTTATGTCAAGTATGCACCAATTCGCCCAGAAAGAAGTTTTAATGAACCACCGCTCTCTCTTGGATCGCTACCGCCGTTTGTCGGGCACCGTTTTACTCACCGACGGCAGCAAAGGGCGGTGATGGCGTCTGCGACGTCAACACTCTCCCGGTCGGGTGGAGGGATATTTGAATTGGGATAAAGCTATTCGGACCCTTCAGATGTAATTTGCTCGAAAACTAAGCCTTTTCTTGGCACGAAAGAAGCATTGTGATGTTCCCGGAATGGTGTGTAAACAGCCCATGTCGACTTAGTATTTGCCTTTAGTCTCCCTAAGTTTCGCTTTAAGAGTGGAACGCGATAGCATTTGAAGATCCGTGACTGCTTCTAATGCTTCCCGGCAACTGTGCCTACGTAACCGTCACGGTTACTGGGAAACGCTGGCCGCGAACGCTATGCACGCACGTGGGATTAATAATAATAATAATAATAATAATAATAATAATAATAATAATAATAATAATAATAATAATAATAATAATAATAATAATAATAATAATAATAATAATAATAATAATAATAATTATTATTATTATTATTATTTCCGTCGCGATGATGGAGGAGGTTGTAGGTAGAAGCTGCTCAATAACGGCAGCTTGCCAAAGGCCCATAGCCCCAGGGAAACAGCAACAAAACAGTGAAAGGCACACACAGGTATACATGTAATCTGTTCGCAATTTAGCACAGCCAAAAGTAACGGGATCATTTCATAAATAATATAAAATAGAAACAAAGGAAATGAACAATAATCAGTGCAATAAATACAGACGGTATAAAGCAGTACAATAAACACAGAATTAAATATACACTTTATAGGGATACAGGTGGAGTATTTAAGAATGTGTGCAGTGAAGCTGTCGTAATTCCTGTTTAGATATTTTTCTGGTAGAAAGGCGGCCTCTTGGGGGGATCGCGATCAATGGATGGGTGAATGTTATGAGCATCCCCTATGGAACGGGGCGGTGGGTTGCGGCACCAAGCTCTTGCTATTATACTGCCTAATGTCCTACCTAGGTTAAACAATGAAAAAAGAAAGAAAAAACACTATAAACTACCACGCCCAAATTTTCTAATACCCTATTGCGAGCTGTGCTTTTGTACGTCTGCGTCATTTTTCGTTTCCCTACTTTTCTTCCAGCAATCCTCCAATCGCCTCTTACTAATGCCTATTGCGGAAATGTTTGCTTTCCCACTGCCCCCGCTGAACCCAAGGGCTTCAAGGAGGCCAGTGTAGCCTAAATCGACCGCTGGGTAGACGTGTTCACACTCTAATAAAACATGCTACGTCGTTTCCCTGGCTTTACCGCAGCAAGCAGATGCTTCTACGTCCTTCTTATATGTCGCTTTATAGGTGCGTGTTCTAATGTCCCAACCACTGGCGCGCGTCGGCAAGCTTCGGCGCGCGCCGACAAGCGAACGCTTCGCTTCGCGTTGGTCGGAGGGCACGCAACCACTGGACAGAAGCTCCGACGCGCGCAGAAGCTCGCTCCTCGGCTGCGGCGCACTGTTGCTGGACTATTCCGTCTTCATCCGTCAAAGTCCAGCCTAAAACAGTCTGCTGTAAACTAAGCTTGAAACAATAAGTTAGTGATCTGTATGTGCTTCTAGATATAAAAAACGCGTTTGAATAATGAGTATACGCCTGCCGCAACAGTTTGTTTTTATTTTTGAAGTAACATAGTGCACAAAATATCGACATCAGCGCTCGTACGTCGTCTGTCTGCAAGATCGCTTTGCAAACACCTGCACGACGATGCCTTATATCAAAAACTGTTGTACCATTTCATTTTTTGGTAGCTTATTGCACAGCCAACTATGTAAGAATTAGGCGTGCAAAGTATAACTGAAAAAATCTGTGTTGGAAATATTGCCACGTAGTAGTGATGGTAAATAAATAGTGCCGGCTCAATCGCAACGATAGCGGTGAGCAATGTCGGCAATCGTCGAAAATCTCATCTGCGGCTCAAGCGCGTCGGTTTGCATACAGCAGTCGTCGAAAGTTACAGCCTATTCGCTGGTGCCCGCGCGCCTTCCAGAAACAACACAATTCGTGTCGCGTATGCAATCAAATTAGCAAGGTTTGTCGACAACCGACGGAACCATCGATAAGATTCGCGAAACTTCCGATACGTTCAGGCGCATCCTGCACCGCGCGATAACGTTTAACATTTTTTAGCCGGTGAAATACGGTAACCGGATACAGATAAAGCATCCGTGTCAATATAATTATGCTTGTTGATGCATGAAAGAAACGTGAAAAAGTGGGCTCTGAGAAAATCAGCAAAACAGAATTAAGACACCTGTAGTACTCACAAAAAAAAAAAAGAAAAACTAGGATAGCTAAAACGTATGTAATTCGTATCTTGTCTCCCCCAGATTCTTGATTCTGTCAAGTCAACCAATGGAGCACCTCTATTATTCTAGGTTGTTTTGATGCATCAACACTGCATCCTGAGGCCTTCACACTGAGTGTATTGCTACAAAACGTTTTCACAGTGTAAGGGCCATGTTCTATTGTAACTGGTTTCTACATATCAAGTTTGTCTTTCTTTACATTAATGAAGAGACATACCGTCAGATAATACAAGCTTGAGAATTAGAAGGTTTTAATAGGAGTCTTTCGTTGCCCTTTGCCAAGTCGTACTATAGAAGCACTTATTCGAATGTATGGGAGCAGCTCATTTGCATAGTATAAGAAATATATAAACAGGTTATTTTCACAATTTATACACTTCTTCACCACAAAAAAAGTTGCAGTTTATTGTTTTCAGCCTGCTATGATGTTTTGACTGAGAAAGATATATTCAATTTGTTCTGCGAGGCACGCAATAATTGCTGTTGCATATTATTTTATTGCACAACACTGCATATAGTAGCCAGCCATTATTAAAACTCAGAAGAAATTAATAGCACAATGCATGTGATCAGGCACATAGCATATTATTGCACTTTCTTAATTCATGCCCTTTTTTTAATTGCACAAAAGCTACTGCACTGAAATTGTATACTAGTACATACTTAAAAAGCACGATTTTATACTACCATAATAATCAATCATTCAAGTTTTTATTGTAGTGCCCAGGAACAGCAAGAGGGCCTTTGTACTGGTGCACTTAACGAGCACTATGTGAGACAAAATGGACAGAAAACATGAATGTAGTAGACAAAAAATGCAAGATAGAGAAACAAATAAGGAAAAAGGAAACGAGGAAAAGTAAAAGGGAGTTAATCCTATGTGATTATCTACAGATACACAAAACACAGGAAATGAACTCTGAAGTATGTTTTGGAGTCGAGTCTTATTAGCACAATCTTGTAACAAGCCCAGGCAACGAATGTGGAATGCTACCTGGTATACTGTTGCGGCACGAACAAATGCATATGATCAAGAAGCTTTAAGGAATGTATAATGTCATGGACCACCTTATACAGGAACAAAGGGTGTGATTAATTAAGTCTTGAATCTAGAGGTGCGAGTTGAAGTATATTTGAGAAGGCTCAACTGTAGTCGCCAGAATGGCAAAAGTGGTGCTTTAAGATAGATATCAATTTATTCTGGATGCGTTCAATGAGGCCAGAATTAGATTTGCTCATTGCACCCCCTCCTGCAGAGGCATACTCTAGTAGTTGGAGGCACACAGCAGAATTTCAGAAACACAACAGGTGAGGGGAAATCATGCAACATAAGGCATGCAATTCCAAGAGCGTGAATGGCATGTTGTGTAATTATCTATGTGAAGAAAAGCTTAGCATTTTGTAGAAGTACACACCAAGATCTTTCATTTCATCGATCCTAAGGAGTGGAGCATCACGTAGGGTGTATCAAAATTTCACATGGTGCGTTTTGTGCATGTAACTTAATGCCATAGTTTTGGAAGCATTTAAGAGTACTTATTGTTTCTGCACCAGTTTGAGAGTGAAAAAATGTCTTTTTGGAAGTCGATACAGTGTTGAACACTGTTGACAGTCTGAAATAGCTTTACGTTGTTGGCACACAAAGTCATGCGGTTCATTTATTAAAATGCTCTTAGCACTAACAGAAAGCGAGGAATCCCATATCGATTCAAACACCTGACGCACTGAAGAGGATAGATATAGGTCGGCAGTTAGTAACTGCACATCTAGCACCTGATTTGTGCATGGGCAATGTTCATGCTACTTTCCGAATGCTAGAAAAGGTACTAGACTTTAGGGAACTATTGGAGATGCTTGTGACAACGGGGAACAAGTATGCTTCCATACGTCTTAACCCTTTCAGACACCACTTTATCCTGTTGATTAAAAAGTTGCTTTCACCACATCTCTTGCATCTTCAGAAGCATAGAGAGTGTACTGCTGCAGCAAATATTAAGAATTTTCAATTGTTTAGCGAGTTTTGTCAAGTTTACAAAATTTCGTCTCCATGCGAAAACTCACTATACAGGAACACAAAATATGAGAACATGTACTATTTCGTGTTTTGAAAAGCTTGAAAAGCACTTATCCAGCCACTTGAAAATTATGGCTGGTGCACAACATTGTAAAAAACAATGAAAGAAGTGAACCCGCTACATACAACATACTGACACAGAGTAAAAACACCCAGCCGTCTACCTTCCCTCTCATTTTGCTGAAACATTTTGCACGTTATTCAGTATGGCAGCACAGTTCCAATAATAAGTGTTTCAAGATGTATGAAACACATTTTAAATACCATTACTTTCATCAGTGCTTTTGCTATTGATGCACTCTCCTGCTGTGCACAATTGTGTAGACAGCGTCTCAAAGGGTTAAGCTCTGTGGAGGAATACCATCAACACCACAAGAAAGGGAAAGTTTAAGGCAAAGTTTAAGGCACTTCATATACTTGGAAACAAGGTTTTAATTGACTGTTAGCATACACTGCGCCAGACTGAGAAGGAAGGTTACTTGAAGTATATTACACACCATAAAGCAAACAGAAATGTTCTGCAAAGGCATCAGCAGTGTTCGAGACAACACCACTACTTTCATGAAGAAGACGCACATCTTTGGCACTCTTTTTTAGAAGAGAGAGCCCACAAAGCTCCAGAAATATTTTGAATTATGTGTCACGCTGGCTTCAACACAATCAATTTGGTCAAAGTGATGATTCTAATAATAATAATAATAATAATCTTAGTGGTAACTTGGCACACTAGACTAAAAAGAAGGCTGATGCCTGTATGTTAGAGCAGATGGCTGATTATAAATCAGCCATCTAGAGCAGGAATTTGCAGGATGCAGAAGACACTTCCTTCCCCTCCACGTGCACACACACTTGCTCAATAACACAGCACGGCACACACGCACACATTCGACAGGTGCACAACACACAGGAGTGCCAATTCAGTCTGGTTCCAAGGAAGGAGAATCCAAATCGCCAGGGGGGTGGAGAGAAAGCTCTGCGTGCCAGATATAATCATGGAGTTGTGGTGTCGGGCCATAGAGGCGCGATGAGGGCTCAGACTGTGCTGACAACTTGTTCAGACGAACTGAAGAAAGATTAGTGCTGTCCAGAGAGTCGTCAAGCACCCTGCAGTATAGACTAGTGCAATGTTGCGCTGGTATTGCAGGGTGTGCTACTTGAGGGGTTTCAGGCAATCCTCGAAGGCTGGCATTAGCTTGTGACAACCGAAAAGACAGGAATAAAGGGTGCGTATTGTCCGGCGATGAACAAGCTTAAATTTGTTAGCGTCGCGAGTTTGGTACGGGAACTATACTGATGAGCAGTACTCAAGTCGTGACAGAATGATAGAAGTGTAGAGTGCTCGGAAAACCTTACGTCATCAGGGAAGGGAGACACGGGACACAAACCCAAGAATGGGCCGGTGCTTACATACAGTGCTGGTGACATATGCGGAAAAGTTGAGAAAAGAGCTAAATGTTACATCCAGAATGGGAAGGGCCTGAGCAGTCTTTATAGAGGTGCCTCCAAGGAAGAAGGTTGGACGTGCAGCGGTTTCGTTGTGGCTGATACGCATGGCAACACTTTTTACGGTGCTACCACAAAGTTTGATATTGTAGGCCCAGTCGTTCACCTTTACGGAATGTATTTATTGTAAGCACTTATGCTGTGCATCGGCATATTGTTGTTGTGGAAGTGTTAACTTGTTAATCAAACACATTCTGCGCAGATGCATTAGTAACTTGGTTTTGAGTAGAACTTTGTCCTGACTACAATTTATAGTATCGCAGCAAGAAACATTTTAGTAGAAGCTGAAGTGATTCCAGCAGTTTAAGCGTACCGACTGCACAAAACACTGATGACACCTTTTCACCTTCCCCACAATGCACTAACACCATCTACACTTTTCATAAGCAAAAAGTGAGATAAAAAATTAATTACAGTTTCATTGACTCAGTACTTGCTGCTTCTGAAGCGGGCATCGAAGCAATCGTGGTATACGCTGCTACATGCATAGGTCTTGAATGATGCAGGTCCTGCTATGCACTGCACACAGGGCACACGTTGCAAACAGGTAATTTCTTTTTGCAGTGCTCAACTATAAGGACACACTGACTCAAACATGACTGCGTTGTCACGTATGCTTCAGTGCGTCAGTGTTCTTGATTGCTACAGGAGCGAATTATCCCCAACTAGCCCAAAAGACGGACGTACTTGAAAGAAGTGAGTGAATGAGTAAAGTGAACTTGTACTGAACTGGATTCACATGCCGAATAGAAGAGTGCAATGTCAGCTGAAACAGGCGGCACGGCTGATTATGTAAGTACTTCCAATAGTTCGGCTACTAGTGTATTTCGCTTTCGGAAGTTATCTTTACCACTGGAAATAGCGCAGAGCTTGCCCGTGAAACTTGAGTCAACCGACACCACACGAAACATGCCGTGGTTGACCAACCCAACTTCCACACGGTTCATTCACCACATCACACATCACACGAAGTCAGGAGTGCCATATCTTAAATCACTGCAGCACCAAACGGACCTGAAAATTCACTTCCTTCGACAAAGTTTCTTAGCTGGCCTCGTTCACTCGCCAGTTACGAGCTCTATGGACCGGCTAGGCCTACGCGTAACGTAAACAGCATCGGCGATAGGCGAGTGCTGATTATCCAGACTTCGGAACTCGTAAACATGTTGCCATTCGTTTTGAGCACAACAAAAAACACATACAACAATCACAGACGTTGCGGTAATCGTGCTTCGGTTGGCTGTTTTAGCAGACGATCTTATTGAGCCCGGCGGAACCCAGGGCGCAGGTTGGATTAGGCGGCGTCGTTCGAAGTCGCTTCGGACCCACGTCGCACTGCCACAACCCACGGTCGGCGGTCGTGTCGTCATCGGCATACCATTACAACACTGTCTTTCAGGAAAACTGTCGCGCGCGTCGTAGGCCTAAGGAACTCGGACGATCGTTGGTGCCGGCGCCTTCGTACGGGCGGCCATCATAGGCCTAGCAGCCGGAGCCTCCGCAGCCTCCTATTGGTTGACGCCTGCGACAAGTTTCAACCTCTCATTGGTGCACGCCGGCGCAGCTTCGCCGCGCGTCGGCAAACTTCTAGCATCGGCAGTAGACATAATCGCTGCGCGACGTTCCGCTTCGCTGTGTTCCCGACCGACGCTTTTGACGCATTTGACTCTTCGGCGCGCGCCGAAGCTTTCCGGTGCGTGCCAGTGGTCGGGGCATAGGGCATCCCGGTCTCGCTTCCAAAGTAATGAGCTTCTATTTGAGTTAGCATACGTGGTTTCTTTCCTGATTTCGTTTTTTCCTCTTAAGTAGTTACTCATGGCCGGTTTCTTTTCCATTGCCGCCACCCGTGAGATTATTTCGGCCTCTCTGACTTTCCCTTTGACCTTCTTTGTTGCCGTGTTGCCCACCATACAGGTCGCATACTTGCTGGTAAGCTTTCTAGTTCTTTTCCACCACTGTGAATCAATGTTTTTTCTGTACTGTTACCTGCTGTTACCTGAAAATTTTCCCAGCCCATTTACTTTCTTCCACATTCCTCAGTCGTTCTTCCTACTCAATTTTACTGCGAGCTTCCCTCACTTCAACACTAGTCCAGCCCATATCACCCTGCACAGCTTAATTTGTAGCCTTCCCGTGAGCGCCCAATGCGAGGCGACCCACTGAGCTTTGGTTCCAGTCGAGTGCTGATTGTACCCCTGTTTTAAAGCAAACAACTGCATTTCCAAAAGTAAGTCCTGGAACCATTACACCTTTCCACATACCTCGGAGGACCTCGTACCTATTGTATCCCCATAGCGCTCTGTGCTTCATTATGGCTGCATTTCTCTTCCCCTTTACTGTTATGGTTTTTTCCTGTGTTTGCATATATCTATTGGCTTCGTTTATCCGTATAACAAGCTATTTATATTCTGTTACCCGAGGGATTCCTTGGCCCTGTATCTGCACTGTCTGTTCACTCTTTTCATTGAATACCATGACTCCTGATTTTCTAACACTAAATTTCAAGCATAAATTGTTGCCTTCCTGTCCACAGATAATAGCCAGACGTCGCAAATCACTTTGCTTGTTAGCTAGTAACAAAATGTCGTCTGCACAGAATAAACCTGGGAGTTGCTGTTCTACTACTGTACCCGCCTGTTTGTATGAGAGATTAAACCCGATATTACTTCTTTCTAGCACCCTCTCCATCCTCACCATGTACATCATAAACAGCAGCGGGGATAAAGGGCACCCCTGCCTCAGTCCCTTGTTGATATGAACTTTCTCCTCACTCTTCATCCCTTCCCATTCAACGCAAACGGTATTTTCTAGGTAAATCTCTCTCAAAAGCTGTAGACAATCGTTACCTAAGCCTTCCCCCTTCAGAATATCCCACAAAATGTTGCGGTCTACGTTGTCGTAGGCTCCTGTAATGTCTAAAAAGGCCACATACAATGGGCTGCTTTCTGCTTTTGATATTCCATTACACTGAGTAAGAACAAACAACTTACCATCCAAACGTCTACCTATTCTGAAGCCATTCTGAAGCTCTCCCAAAATGCCATTATTCTCTGCCCATGCTTGAAGCTTTAATTTGAATGCCTGCATTGCTAGCCTGTATACTACCGATGTAATGGTCAATGGTCTATACCAGTGAATTCTGTCTTTCTCCCCCTTACCTTCATAAATTAAATTCATTCTACTTTGTCGCCAACTGTCTGGTATTCGTCTATCTTTTAAAGTTTTTTTCCACTGCTTTCACCAGAGCTTCCTTACTTTTTGGTCCTAGTTCATTTATCAGCCTAACGGGAACCTCGTCTAGAGCTGTGGCTGTGCCCTTAGGAATTTTCTCTTCCGCTTTCTTCCAGTTTAAGTTTGTCAGCACCAGCTCCTTTTCCACTTGGATCTCTTCCGCGCTCTTTTTTTCTTCAAGTACAACCTCGTCATTGTCTTGGAAAGATTCGGCTGTTACTTTTCGGATGTAATTTATTGCCGCTTCTCCTTCCAATCTGTTTTCGTCTTGGTCTATGATATGTTGTTGTATTGTTGTTGACTTCCTGCCTAATAATTTTATGTGGTTCCAAAATATTCTAGGTGCGGCCTTCTTTTTCTCACGTATTTCTGACAACCAACGTTCACTTTCACCTTTTAATTTTGCTTGCACCAGTATTTGAACCATAGGCTTTTTCTCCCAGTATATTTCCCATTTACTGGTTACTTCATCCTGTGGCAACTGCGCCTTGTTTGCCTGCCTGTGCTCTCGAGATGCTTACTGTCGTTCGGCGATCCCTTTTCGTATCTCCTTGTTCCACCAGCTTTTCGGTTTCTTTTTTCCTTTTCAACGAACATGTTGTTTCTCTTTCCGTATTTCTGTCGTTATTACACTTTGAAGCTCACCATATTCCCACTCTTTACTTGGCCATTTGCCAAGTTCTTCCTCAACTCTAGTTACTATATTTGCTATTATTTGTTCAGCGTTCAAATTTGGACTCGCCATTTTGCTCTGCTTGCTCTCTTTCTCAACTACATATCACATTTTCAAAATGATGCGTTCATGGTCACTCCCTATGCTGCTATGCCCTTCCTCATCAATAACCATTTCTCTCAACTTATGAATTCCTTCTGTATCAGACAGTAATGAATGCTTGATTGCTGGTTTCCCACTTCCCACGTGATCTGCCATTCACATTTAGGCCCTGTGTTCACGATAACGAGGTTACGTTGCTCACAAAGGTCTTGCATTGACTTCCCGTTATTGTCGGTATAGCCATCTAAATCCTGTATGTGGGCATTCATGTCACCTAACAGGACAACTTCAGCACCATTCCCGAAACCCTTTATGTCAGCACTTATGCATTCTACTAAGTCTTTATTCTTCTCTGTGCAATTTTTCCGGTCTACAAATACGTAACGCCCAGCCAGGTTTCTTTCCCACTCATTGTACCTGATAACCAAAGATGCTCTTGACACTGTGAATTTGCTCTTTTCCATTTGGCTTTCTGATGGATAAGCATTCCGACTCCCCCTCCCTTTCTTTCCAACTTAGTTTTAATGCACCCCCCTTCCCAAACATAATTCTCAATAACTGGCGGCTCCCGTGAGCCTCTAAGGTGCGTTACTTTAAGCGCATACACTCCTTTTTGTTCCCTATTTACCTGCTCTTCAATCTATGCCCACTTTTACTTTGTTCTGCCGCCCTGCATGTTTATGTAGCCTATTTCATGGCGAGCTCTTTTTCTTGCTTTCCTCCTTCTTCTGTTTAAGGTATGATTTAGACCCTCGATTTCTTGTAGCTTGGTTGGCAGCCAGATTAGCGCCAGATTGAATAGCATCGGTGATAAGACCGAGCCCTGTGGAGTACCTGCGCTGCCTATCTCGATCTCCTCCGAAACTAGGTCCGCTATCATGATCTTTGCCTTTCTGTCCGTTAGAAAATTGCGTACATAACCGTACGTGCGTTTTCCCAGCCCTAGTTCACCTACTCTAAGAGTCAAAGAGTCAAAGAGTTTATTCAGACAACGTGTGGTACAGTTGCCTAGGGCGCAGACCAAAAGAGAAGTGGTTGCCTGACAAGGAGTCTGCGCCCTTGCTCCCATTCGAGAGCACAAGACATTCAGCGCATAAAATAAACACTAAACGAGATGGAAATACAGAGTGGATTGGTAACATTGAAACGAGAGTTATTTCATATTGAATATTTATGTACAATTGGGAAAAATGCTGTAAGAAACAACAGAAAAAACAAAACAAAAGGAGTGGTTATGCCTGCAGTGACAATAGATACATAGTGATGTTATTTTTTAAAGCTTTGAATGATTTACTTTCTTGGATAATGTTTACAGCAGGATGGTGATCGTTTAAAAAACTGGAAATTCTATAGCTAAGTTTCTGGGTGCCGTAGTTTGTACGTATTTTTTCCTTATTGTAACATATGTGCCGGGTGTTGTAGGTGTGTGTTTTCGTTAGATATTGCTGAAAAAAAGCCGTAGGATCGGAATGCATTTGCATTTGTTCGATAAAATCATCGCGAAATTGGATAACTATTTCTTGTTTTATACACTTGTTAGGAGCGCGGAATATAATGTACTTAGTTTTTTTAGTGTTTAACTCTAATTCATTACCCTAGAGCCACGTGGACAAATTTTCCAGCCATACATTCGTTTCTACTTGGAGGACTTCTAGGTCTTGTCCGCAGAAGAATACATTGGCATCATCAGCGTACATTATTATTTCTGGTGTAGAGGGCACGTTAATTATATCATTTATATAAAGCAGAAATAACAGCGGCCCAAGGATTGATCATTGTGGAACTCCATATTGTATCTGACCTAAGCTGGATTTTGCATTCGTAATATTCGTGTACTGGTGACGATTTAGGATGTAATTCTTTATTAATGTGAGCGCCGTTCCTCTAATGCCATATTTATATAACTTGTACAGTAAAACAGGGTGCTTAATGGAGTCGAATTCCTTTTTAAAGTCTAGGAAAACACGTATTGTATGTATTTTCTGCTCAAAGTTGTCTATTATCTTATCCTTAATTTTTATTAGCGCCATTTCAGTAGATTTCTCTTTCTGGAATCCGTATTGCTGCTCGGCGATGATATCGTTTCGCTTGCAGAAGTTTAGTAGCCTGATGTTTATAACTTGTTCAACTACTTTCGAGAGGATTGGTAGGACTGAAATTGGCCTATAATTATTTATGTCATTTCTATCACCTCCCTTGTGTATGACAGAGATTTTTGCAATTTTTAATTTATCTGGAAATATTCCGGTACTCAAAATCAGGTTGCATATATGCATAAGTGGCTGACTAATCATGTGACTGATGGATTTTATAGGTTGAACTTTAATATCATCAGCACCACATGCATTGTTATTTTTTAGGTTTTTGATTACTGTACAGATTTCTAATTCTGTAGTGGGAAACATGAAGATTGAGTCTTGGATGTTGGACATGATATACGTTGTAAAATCACAATTACTTGCCTGAGGTTTACTTGAAGCTCCTGATATAAGAAAGTGCTCATTAAGTTTGTCAGCAAGCGATGCCCCTGTGTAAGGCACTCCATTTATAACGAGTTCAGAGATGCCGTCTCTTTTGTTGTTGGACATTAGCTGGTTTACTGTATTCCATACTTGTTTAGGGTTGTTGCAGATATCAGTAAACTTATGTTCGTAATAACTAGTCCTGGCTTTTTTAATTTACTCTATCTAGTATCGTTGCATGTGTTACGTTATCGAAGGCCTTTTTTAGGTCCAATCCGAGAATTGCCTTTGTCGATCTGCCCGAATCGTCTATGATCTGATGTTTTAGTTGTAACAGAGCGTCCTGCGCTGAGAGGTTTCTCCTGAATCCTATCATCGTGGGCGGCAGCGCGTCGCAGTCTTCGAGGTAGGTGGTTATCCTCGCTAGGACCACGTGCTCCATGAGTTTCCCCACGCAAGAAGTGAGAGATATGGGTCTCAAGTTCTCAATTTGTAGTCGCTTGCCCGGTTTAGGTATTAACACGATTTGTGCCGTCTTCCATTGCTGTGGAATCTGCCCTGCCTCCCAGCATTCGTTAATATATTCGGTTAATTTAGCTATAGACGCATCGTCCAAATTCCTTGGCGTTTTATTCGTTGCACCGTCTAGTCCGGGTGCCGACTTGGTATTGAGTTTCTGTAGGGCTGCCCTGACCCCTGACTCGCCGATTTTGCTAATTCGTCATTTACCAGCCCTTTGTAGTCAGGGTGTATGACGGGCAGCGCTTGCGAGATGTATCTTTTCTCGATTTCTTTGAGGAAGTCCTGCTCTGTCCCTCGGTACGTTTGTATTAGCCGATTTATATTTTGACTATGTGCCGACGATATCACCCTATGAATGAGAAACGGAAGTGACGGGCAGATAGAACAAACGCTTCAAACAGCGGTCGAAACAATCGAAAAATATCTAGAGGGGACAGGGTTAACATGCTCGGCAGAGAAATCGAAGCTGTTGCTGTACAGGCCGACTCGCAGAGGTCGCAAACCAGGCAACTACAGGGAAGAGCTTACCCATAGAGAGGAGATACAGTTAAAGACGGCCGATGGGAAGTCCATACCCAAGGTCGATAGTATCAGGGTATTGGGGCTTCTCATTGAAGCCAAGGGCAACAACGGAGAAACCTTCAGAAGACTGGAGGGAACTGTAGCGCAAATCATGAGGCTAATCAGAAGGATAACAAATAAACATAGCGGGATGAAAGAGGAAAACACGATCAGGTTAATACAGGTCTTCGTAATAAGTAGAATAGTATACGTAGCGCCGTACTTAAAATGGCAGGTAGCGGAAAAGATCAAACTAGAATGCCTCATTCGGAAAATATACAAACTAGCCATAGGACTACCGATCAAGTTGCTGCAATTAGGCCTACACAACACGATAGACGAGCTCATTGAAGCGCAATGTACGGCACAATATGAACGCCTCTCTAAGACAAGAGCAGGCAGACAGATCCTAGAGAAATTAGACATAGGTCACCACACACAGCACGGTGTCAAGGTGGACATACCGAGAAAGACGAAGGAAAAATTGGTAATACCTCCCATACCAAAGAACATGCACACAGAACACAATAAAGACAGAAGAGAGAACAGAGCGACAGAAGAAATTAGGCAGCGACAAGGGCGCAGTGTTCGTAGACGCGGCTCGATACAGTCGCAGACGTGGGTTTACGGCAGCCGTAATCGATAGGGAGAAACGATGCAAGACGTGCGCGACGATACGCACCACAAGTAATGAGATAGCTGAAGAAGTAACCATAGCGCTCGCAGTAGCTCAGACTAACGCAACCGTGATAGTCAGCGACTCTCAGACGGCAATAAGAAACTTTGCCAACGGCCGAATCTCCCCGGAGGCACTACGCATTCTTCTTGCAGGAGGCCAAAATTACAAAAGAAAGACATACATCACCTGGGCACCCGCTCACACCCTCGCGGAGAACGGCAACAACGAGGCGGCACACGACGCGGCTCGAGGGCTTAAGGACCGAGCCGCAGTCGCAAGTGACACCCCGACAACCTCCGGACGTGACGTTGCGGTGAATGAGTGGGAGGACAGAATGACAACATATAATGACATTACGAAACATTATAGGTTACAGAGGCGCATATTCCCGCGGCCTCACGCAAAATTGACAAAAAAGCAGTCTGTCGCATGGCGGCAGTTACAAACTAGGACGTATCCGAATCTTGCGCTCTCGCACATCATATATCCGGATGTATATTCTACGGACAAATGCAAAACACGTGAATCCAGAGCCACTCTGGAGCACATATTATGGGAATGCCGAGGGATAAACAACAATAATGAAAACGCGGCCTCTAGCAGCAGCCTTCGCACGCGCTGGGAAGCCGCGCTGCTCAGCCCCACCCTCGAGGATCAACTGCAGGCCGTCCAGCGGGCCGAGGATGCCTCCAGGACACAAGTGAACTCCTGGCTGTCACGTAGGCGGGGCCTTTGGCCCTCCCCACCAACTCGCAGGGCACACAATAAAGTTCTTTCCTCCTCATCCTTTTTCTGTTATCGACGGCGATGCTCTTCTGATGTTCCCCTAGGGGACTTTCATTACTATCTACTCTTATCTCCTGAGCGCCCGCGGGCCCCCTAAAAAAGCAACAGCGCGACCACCAAGTCGCCAGCCCACTGCTCGTGCCAGCCTGTAATTGAAGTGGATCCCGTCTCGTTTAAAACCACCACAACTCACTTCCCTGTTTACTTCGACAACCTCGAAGCATTTCTCTCGGCTCATTTTCCATATTGCCTCATTAACAGCCACTACGGCTTTTTGTACGTGACTGTACGCACAGGCACCTCCGGCACCGTGCACACCACGATCTGCACCTGAGGGGATAGATCGCGCAAGTCGTCCACCCCCTTCGCCAAGCGCAGGGCTAGTCATGGCCCTTTCCTGTTTTGGCTTCATTTAGCCCACCTGCTACTATGACAAGTTTGCGCACGTGGGCATTTTCCGCGATCTTTTCTTTTGCTCGCTCCATGACAGAACCGAGTGTCCGCCCTGCAAATGTCCCTACCGCCACTCTTTTGTCGCCTTTTACCCTCTCCACGATTGCTTTTGAGCACCCAGCCAGGTTTGAGTCGCCAGCGACAATCATCCTTTCACTCGCTCCTACCTCGCTCGGCTTCCCTTTGTCCTTTTCCGCGTGATTCAGACTCGAGAAGGGGCATTGTCCCCTGGGCTCCATCTTTTTCGGCGTGGCGGCCTCAATGTAGGTGCTGCTCTTTGCAGCTAACCCTTTATCACCCTGCATGCATTCCACGTATTTCGCTGACCCTCCCTGGCCTGTCGCGTCGGGGGTCTGCGTTCCATTGTAACGACGCGATGCAATGGAAGCGACCGCCACCTGGAGACATTGCAAGGAACCAGGCGCGCCGCTCCATGGCCTCTGAGATGCTCAGGCGCCGGAGCGCGCAAATGGCGGACGCCGTGGCCGGTCTATGCATAGTAGAAACGCTGGAAAAGCGCTTTCTTTTTCACGTCAAATTACAATCCGACGCTATTATGTCTGTAGGATGTGTGTAAGTCGTACTTTACAATTTTTCCACGTATTTTAGCCTGAGAAAGTCAGTGGCTTCCTTGCGCCACGTGGTGGGTCTGGGTATGAGTGGTTCGAAAATCTTTTGCGTGAACGATGTCCGACGCCGGATTTTCTTCGACACAGGGGCCCTTAACGCTTTGGCGTTAAATCTGCAATTTTTTACCAGGTCTGTCTCAGTGCTCTTGTGGCACTGACTTATCATACTGATAGCCACGTGTTATCCTGCAAAGCGCGCAAAATCGTGCGGTGCTCGAAACAAGGCAAACGCACAATCTCGCCGGCTCACGCTCGAAATCGTCATCGCAAGTGCACCGCACAGCCAAAACGGCCTCCCCTTTTCAAAAAGCAAACAAGAAAAAAAGACACCTCTAGTGGCGAGAGTGTCATAGTTGGCAGTGAAGCCCACCTGCAGAAAGCATGGGTTTGCGACAATTCAAATATTTCTATCTACTATTTGTCAACCAATTTGAAAAATCCTTGCGATAGAACACTCCTTAGAGGGCTCGTAACATTCTGCAGCGCATAACCAAATTTTTGCTATGTGTCCTGGTGAGGGGCCCATCAAAAACGTTTTCGAAGAAGAATAGAGTTACCTTTTACGCCATTTTGAACGCAACACCTGGACTTTAAATCTCACAAAAATAAAGCCCTTCAAATTCGTCTTCACTTCCCTTGGCTACAGCCAAAGTCGCCTACACACACTGCATTTCCGGCATCCGGCTTCTTCATTTCACCATGTACTACCCAGGGACCCAAATTTTGGGAAGAGAGTTTAGGCACGGACAAGCAGATGGAGAAACAGGCATACCAAAAAATGTGCGTTGTTTTCATATGTACCGTGCATTACTGCAATGTTAGCAGCGCCATGATGCTTCTATTTTATTGTTGAGTTTTTGTTGTATTGCAAGGTTTCTTGTGACATTGTTTTTAACAAGATTGTGTGGTAGGCGTGACGCGCTTTTTGGCCAATGCGATTGCGTCAGTGTACTCCCGTGGCTGCTCGAAGAGGTCGGTGCGCACCCCTCAGGACGTGCTGGGTCCCCGGAGGACATGGCTCGATGCATTGCTTTTCTGTCCTCGGAAGACGCGTCCTTCGTCACTGGAATCACGATGCCCGTCGACAATGCTGCTCACATCCAGCTTTTCGGAAGCATGGGAAGTTCTGCATGGCTTCAGGGCTGAACAGGCACCATCAAATGGCATAAGTAGTAACAGAAAGGAAAAATGATAGCTTGCTGGTGTGGGCTGATCAAGTGTGTCAAGCTGTTTGCAACTTTTCCGCCCGTGTGAACCTCACGAAACGAGACAGAAGCTTGAGGTAATGACATGTAAGTACAACGTGAGCAGACGGAGACCGACCAGTGAACGAGGCCTCCTAGATCTGCCTGCTGCGCGCACTTGGCATGTCACACAAGCTAGTCCCAAGAACGAGGCGAACAGTATTTCGTTAGAATAGCAGCTTGGGCTTGTTGGTTTTCCATCCTGCTGCTAACAGCGTAAAATGTAGACAAGAGACGAGACAAGAAGACACCACAAGCGCTGACTTGAGACTTGAAAGTCAGCGCTTGTGGTGTCTTCTTGTCTGGTCTCTTGTCTACATTTTGCGCTGTGAACAGCAGGAGGCGAACAGATAGGCCTGATTTTTGTTAGTCGATCATATGAAGCGAACAGGTAATGAGGTCAAGGAAGGCCATAGGGGAAATTATTTGTAGTTTCAATTGAAGTGTACAAATGATAAGCTAAAGGGAAATGAAAGTGGGCGAGAAAACAATATGCCACCGCTGGGATCCAAACCAATTGCAGTACCAGTGCTGTGCGCGTGCGCCACAGTACCAGTGCTACGGCGTCGCCTGTTTCCCCCGTCTATATTTTCGAGTATTTACATATGTGTAAGCGATAAAACCTGCAAGTGTTAGCGAACGCCACTCAAGGTCATGGCGGTGTATGTGGAACATCCTTTCGACAAATGGCGTCATGTACCACGTGAACATTATGAGCCGGCAGCTGACCAATAAACCCTCGTGTGCGTCGTGTTAACTGGATGCCTTCATTGTCACAGACATTAAAAACGTGTCAACTAATGGCCAATAAATGCTGCCTGGAAGAAATAATACAAAGAACAATGGAATTGTAGAATCGTAGAATAGAATTAATAAAATTGCAGAGAACAAGTAGACATCTGAAGTTAACTTCATATCGTTTATAAAGCTAACCTAGTCGGCCAAATAATATTGGTGTATGTGTTCGCAACCAAACCAGACATGCGTGTCATCTGCAGCTATGGCACAGTGAAAACGAAGTAATTGAATTTTCATAGTTAGAATGGTGGTGGCAGCTGGTGCCACTATTTTAAGAGTGTCGATGCACTGAAACATCATCATCATCCTATATTTCTGTCGACTGCAGGACAAAGCCCCATAGAAACGATTTCCAATTACTTCTGTCTGCCGCTAGTTTATTCCAAGTTGCGCCTGCAAATTTCCTAATTTCATCACCCCGCCTAATTTTCTGCAGCCCTAGACTAGCCTTCCTTTCCAATGGCACCCATTCTGTAACTCTATTGGTCCACCACTTATCTACCTTAAGCACTACATGACTTGATCCTGCTCCATTGTTTTGTCCTAATGTCAACTGTAGACAATCGACTATCAACGTTTGCTCCCTGATTCACACCGCCTGTCTGGTGACGTTACGCTTAACATTGCTCTCTCTATCGCTCTTTGCGCAGTCCTTGTTCTCGAGCTTCTTTGTTAACCTCCAAGTTCCTGCTTCACATGTTAGCACCAGTAGAACGCAATGACTGTACACTTTTCATTTCACCGACAGTGGTAAGCTCCCAGTCAGTATTTGGCAATGCCTGATCTATGCACTTCAGCCTACTTTCAATGTTCGATAAGTTTCCTTTCCATGGTCTGGGTCCCCTGTGACTAAGTAACCTAGAATAGGGAGTTCCCTGCGAACTTAGAGCTACTTCTGTACAAAACACTAATACCTCCTAAGCTGGAATACGCCTGTTCTGTCTGGGACCGCTGCTTAGATTACATAAACGATGGAATAGAATATATACAAAATCGTAGCGCATGTTTCATTTTTACAAACTATTCTCGGACATCAAGCGTAACATCTATGTAGGCTACTTTAAACCCCCCTCTCCTCTCATCCCGTAGGAAGTTAGCCCGCTTATCACTGCTGCACAAAACTTATTACTATTATCCCGAATTGAAAAGTGAATTTTTGTCCGAACCTGCATACACATCACCTCGTACTGACCATCACCATAAATTGAGCGTTCCACATTGTCGCACGAACCTATTTTTCATTAATTTATTCCTAAAACTACCAATGAATGAATCATCTGCCGGCCTCAATTGTTAACATAACCGATACATCTGATTTTAGAACTGCTATTGAAGAATACTCTTGTTAATCGGCACTTTTTATTTTTTATTTATTATTATTATTACTAGAATAAGAATGTGCTGGGGTGCATTTGGCAGGCATTCTCAGATCATGAACAGCAGGTTGCCATTATCCCTCAAGAGAAAAGTGTATAACAGCTGTGTCTTACCAGAATTCACCTACGGGGCAGAAACCTGGAGGCTTACGAAAAGAGTTCTACTTAAATTGAGGGCGACGCAACGAGCTATGGAAAGAAGAATGATGGGTGTAACGTTAAGGGATAAGAAAAGAGCAGATTGCGTGAGGGAACAAACGCGAGTTAATGACATCTTAGTTGAAATCAAGAAAAAGAAACGGGCATGGGCAGGACATGTAATGAGGCGGGAAGATAACCGATGGTCATTAAGAGTTACGGACTAGATACCAAGGGAAGGGAAGCGTAGCAGGGGGCGGCAGAAAGTTAGGTGGGCGGGAATCTGTGTTCCTGTCACCCCAGACAGAGTGATGGGCGTTGAAGTCCCGGCAGCTAATTCGGGGCGCTGGGCAACGGTCACAAAGCTGCTGGAGAAACAAGTCCATTGCTACCTTCTTTCGCAAGAGTTCGGGAGCCAAGCCATATCTTCACAGCCGCTACCTTAATACTATCGGTGCAAAGATCGGTGACGTTCAAAGCCACATGAGGAATCTCTCTTCGTATGTAAAGGACGCAAACTTGCAGGTGTTATCGACAGTTTGGACCTGTGCGTGGCCAATGACGGAAGTCCCATTTTCTTCCGGCCTCCAGCCTCAGCCACATCTATAGACCTAACCTTGCATTCACATGACGTCCGCGTGAAGTGGTCAACTGCACCTGACCGCATGGGAAGTGATCGCTATCCAATTTTAGTGTTTACTGCCGACTTTCATATGCGCGGCTCTAAAATTAGCCATGTTGTTAATTGGGACAAATAC
The DNA here is from genome assembly GCF_050947875.1 of Dermacentor variabilis. Classification (NCBI taxonomy): domain Eukaryota; kingdom Metazoa; phylum Arthropoda; class Arachnida; order Ixodida; family Ixodidae; genus Dermacentor; species Dermacentor variabilis. The sequence goes on from NC_134570.1 coordinate 243,406,380, forward strand.
AGGGAGCAACTTGCATGTGTTTCTGGTGATGTGATAGACAAAATGATTTCTGGTAAGATGGCTGCTACCACAGCGGTCAAGTTGCCTAATCATTTTCCGACTCCGGATTTAAAACTCAGGAAGCTTTGCGCAGCGCGCAGAAGGGCAGAGCCACAACTGATGCGGAAGAAGGACGACAGATCCTCGAAGACGACCTTCAATAGGCTTAACTCTGCCATTCGACGCCATACGAACAAGCTCTGTAGGTCGCAGTGGGCGTCCTTCTGCGCTAGCTTAACGGTTTTCTCACCGATGACGAGAATTTGGCGAGTCATTAGCAGTCTTGCTGGTGATTCTTGTCCTAGTAAACCTTTCGAAGCGCTTGCACTGCGCAAGCAGAAACCTCTCAGGTGCTTGGCAGAGGAATCTGCAGATGCATTTGTAAGTGCAAGTTCAGAAATTCATCTCTGCGCTCTGCCTGCAACATCTACGTCTGTGATGGACGCCCCGTTCACACTTCGAGAGCTACAGACAGCACTCAGCCGCCTGCGGCGTCGACGTGCACCAGGTCGTGACGGCATCACCAACCAGATGATGCAGAACCTACGTTTGGAACACCGGAAGATGCTCCTAAGCAATCTCAATCGAGTGTGGGAGACTGGCGACGTTCCTCCTTCATGGAAGGTGGCTTGTGTTGTCCCAGTGCTGAAGCCCGGCAAGGAAATGACAGACTTGGCCTCGTATCGTCCTGTATCACTGACGTCTTGTGTGGCTAAGCTGATGGAGAAGCTGGCAAGTAAGCGTTTATCTTGGGGGCTCGAAGATAGAAGGGCTCTGCCAACATGCATGACTGGATTCCGAACAGGTTTAAGTGCGCAAGATAGCGTCTTGGACTTGATAAGCCATATTGAACATCATAGAGCTTTCGGCCTTTCAACACTAGTTATTTTCCTAGACGTATCAAAGGGTTATGATAGCGTCCTTCAGAGGTCAATACTAAATAGTTTGCATTCCATGGGGGTACAGGTCTATCTTCTGCGATTCATTCACCCATTTATCAGTGATCGTAAAATTCAAGTGCGGAAGTACCACAAGCACCGAAAGGGCGGTATCGCGAGGTGTACCTCAGGGAACTGTTCTTTCCCCAACGCTCTTTAATGTGGTAATGGCTGGTGTTCCCGCTGAAGTACAAAAACGTTGCAGGCATGTCCATATGTCGATATATGCGGACGATATTTGTCTTTGGTTAACCAGATATCAACACAAGCGTTTAGCTCTGATAGCTCGACAGGCATTACTTTCAGTTCAAAATTACCTTCAAGGTGTTGGGTTGACTCTCTCGGTGGAAAAACCGGGCTTTTTATTTATTTATTTATTTGGTCATACTGTTAACCCTCCAGTGAGGGTGGTTACAGGGAGGGAAGAAGAACATATACATTTCATAAACACTTCAATGAGCAATCATGAATCAGAATTCAAAATTTGTACACCATTTTTCAAAAAACATATCGACACCCAGCTCAAATTGCTGCACGTTCACACTCTCCACAACGTCACTTGGCAGTTTATTCCATAGTTCAATTATATCAGGAAAAAAGGAATACCGATATACATCCGTACGTGTGTTTGTATCGTAATCTGTATCTAATCTGCTCAGCATGCAGCGCGCTCTGTGTTCATGGCACGATACGCCCCCATGTGATAAGGGCGTTACCCGCCTGTTCACAACGTGTATAAAACCAGTGCTGAATAAACGCTGGGTCTCACTTTTGCCCAGCAAGTGACACACGACGTGTCGTCGTCTGCTCCACTCGATGCATGGTGTCAGAAGTGGGGTGCCATCTGCAACATGCACTCAACATGGGATGCATTTGGACGGATTCCTTCTTCGTTTATTACGTCGCCCAGGAATTCAATTTGTTGAACGCCAAACTCGCACTTTGCTGGATTGAACGTAAGGCCCGCACGTTCTGCCGCTTCTAGCGCTGATCTTAGACGTTGGTCGTGCTCTTGTTGGGAATTGCCCCACACGAGTATGTCATCGACATACACTCTAACGCCAGGAAGCGCGTCAAAAATTTCACTTAGGGTTTGCTGAAATACTTCGGACGCTGATGATATTCCGAAAGGCAGTCGCAAAAATCGATAGCGGCCGAAGGGTGTCGCAAAAGTGCATATCCTAGACGTCTCGTCATCTAAGGGAATTTGGTGAAACCCTGCGTTTGCATCTAGGCGAGTGAATACTCTTGCGCCGGCCAGCTCGGCCTCTATGTCTTCCCGCCTCGGCATCGCGTAGTGCTCGCGCTTGAGGCACTCATTTATTTTCCTGGGGTCCATGCAGACTCGCAGCTTCCCGTCTTTCTTTCGTACGATAACAAGGGGACTCACCCAGTCTGTTGGCTCAGTGACTTTTGCAATTATTCCGGCTTGTTCCATACGTGACAACTCCTCCCGAAGTGGCTCCTCTAAAGCCAGTGGCACTCGACGAGGTCTCTGAACCACTGGCGTGGCGTCCTTGCGAAGCACCATGTGGTATACTCGTTTGACGCAGCCGGTGCCAGTGAAAAGGTGACGAAAGCTGGCAACCACTTCTTCAGAGCTGTTTTGCGACACGCTGTTCACGCGTGAAATCAGTCCCAGGCGTTCACTCGCCTCAAGTCCTAGGATTGCTTGGCGCCCCTTTCGTGCCACGAAAAAGCTCAGCATGGCAATGCAACCATTTAAAGAGACTTGAAAGTCCTGACATTAAGGATAGACAGAAATATTATTGCTGTTGTTTACAGGCCCCCGAGCGGAGACATACGCAACTGGTTTATTTTTCTAGAGTCTTTACTGGCTTTTGTCGGTGATAATAAGTACACCATTACAATGGGCGGAGATTTCAATATCAACATGCTTACTGATACTCCCGCTAAAAGAGAAATGGAGCAGCTTTTTCTGTCCTTTGGATGCTCAAATGTTATTAGTTCCCCCACCCGAATTACCGCTACATCTGTAACACTACTTGACCTATTTATAACAAATAACTACACACCTTCTTGCAAAGCCGGAGTAATATGCAGTGATGTTAGCGATCACAATGCCATATACATGTACCTTGAAAACAACCACACACGCCCAAAGAGCACACAGCGTGTTCAGTTCCAAGAAATAACACCTAAAAACTTAGAACTTTTCAGACAAAGAGTCAATAATTTTGATTGGAGCAATGTGTTGTGCGAAACAGACGCAGATCATGCATATAACTTATTCTTGAGTAGCTTTGTGAAATTATACAATGCATCATTTCCTTACAAGTACCTTACGCAGTCAAAAAAAATACGTAAACCCTGGATAACGCCAAGTCTACTTACTAGAATTCAAGCGAAGGATAGGATGTATAAGAAGTTCTTGAAAACTCGCGATTCTGATCTCTTTAAAACATACAAATGCCTTCGTAATAAACTAACGAAAGATATTAGAACCGCTAGAGACGAGTATTATTGCAATTTCTTTTTTAACTCAACCTCTAGGACTGACGTGACGTGGAAAAAATTAAAAAGTGTGCTTCACCCTCCCTCTTTATCAAATCAAGTTATAAAAATTCGTCGAGAAAATGAAGAATTGTCAGGCAGGAAGCTGGCTGATGCGTTTAATGATTTTTTTATTGATCTCCAGAGAAATGATTATGATGTGATGGCTCTGGACTACATAAATTGTACCATGAATCAGACATGTTTCCTAAGTCCTGTCACTCAGTCCGAAGTAAAGACCATATTTTTTTCATTAAATAATTCCGGGAGTTGCGACAAAGACGGTATTAAGGTGAAACCTGTGAAATATGTTATGGATGTAATAGCACCGAGTCTCACCCATATATTTAACCTTTGTTTGGCAAATGGTGTCTTTCCTCAGCAAATGCAGATTGCAAGAGTAGCAGTTGTTTATAAGAAAGGTGACAAGAATGACTTTGCAAACTATAGGCCTTTGTCAATACTACCTGTTTTCTCGAAAGGGCTTGAGAAAGTAATTTTGACCCGGATGAATAACTTTTGTAGTAAGCATAATATACTGACACCTTCACAATTTGGTTTTCGGAAACACCGGTCCACCGAACTCGCTTTATTAGAACAAAAAGAATACATTCTAAAATCTCTTGATGACAGGAATTTAGCATTAGGAGTATATGTAGATTTTTCGAAGGCTTTTGACCACCTGAACCACAAGTTACTTTTAAAAAAGCTTCAAGTATATGGCTTTAGAGGAACGTCATTGATGCTTTTGAGCAGCTATCTCGGAAGTCGACAACAGTATGTTGAAATAAACGGTCACCGATCCAATGTTAAAGCTCTCTCTTCCGGCGTACCGCAAGGCAGCATTATGGGCCCGTTTCTTTTTAACATATACGTGAATGACATAACACAAATAGACAGAGAAACAAAAATGGTCATATATGCTGATGACACCAGCTTATTCTTTTCAGCCTCGTCTGCCTCGAACGTGGTCATGAAAGCAAATACAGCACTTAGGCAGCTTGAGAAGTGGACAAAATATAACGCTCTAAAAATTAACACTTCCAAAACAAAGGCCATTATTTACCGTCCAAAAAACAAGGATGTTCATATTAACGATGATATCATTCTTAATAATTTTAAAATAGAGATAGTAAATTCCTTTAAAGTACTAGGTGTACTTTTCAATGAGAAAATGACGTGGGATGACCACACAAATTACGTAGCATCTAAACTGTCACGTGTCATCGGATCGATTTACACTCATAAGGACATCCTCCCTATAAAAGTGAAATTGCTCCTTCACAATTCATTGTTCTGTTCGCATCTAAATTACTGTCATTTGGTCTGGGGGGAAACATCCTTCGCGAATTTACGAAAATTACACGTTCAGCAGAAAAGAATGCTCAGAATAATATACAATGTAGCATATGACCACCCATCTACACCGCTCTTTATGAAAGACAACATAATGCCGATTCATGATCTGTACGCATACCGCCTAATCACTAAATACATTACCGAGGTCAAAAATAACGTCTCGTTCATTGCACAACTGGCATCACTGCAGAAAAGAAATTTCGCTTACGCAACTAGAAACACCGACATTTGGCACATACATTCATCCAGAACAGGTTACGGACAACATATGCTCAGAAACACTCTTCCACATCTCTTAAACCTGTGCCAACATTACAATTTAAATCTCCAACGCACCCGGTCAAAAGATTTGCGTCATTTTGTTTCACTTATAAGTGGAAGGGCAGCACTTTCTGTTTGAATGCACATCGCTTTGTTTTTTTTTTTTTGGAATTGTACATTTTTGTAAAAATTGTCATTTGTGATATTGTGATATTGTGATATTTTGTCTGTACTCACATGCTTGTACTGTTTGCCTTTTTTTCTAAACATCATGTATTGTATCGGGGAGGCGAGAGCCCGTCAAGCTGGATATCTAGCTTTTTCTCTCCCCCTCCCTCATCCTTGGGATGGAAAATAAAGGCATTATTATTATTATTATTATTATTATTACATCTCCGCCGTAGGAGCGTAAAATCGCGCTGCTGGGGTACAGGGGCGGCTGTGGGTTCATTTTGGCGTATAATCCATAAGGCAACAAATTTGCCTGCGATCCCGTGTCAACCTTTAACTGAACTGCCACGTTCTTGATTTGGACTTCCGCCGTCCAGTCATGCTTGCTGGACACATTCTTTGCGGATACGTCGAGAATCTCGAAATCGTCTTGGCCGCTTTGCAACTCGCCAACAACTGCCGTCGCTTTACAACATCTGGCAAAGTGGTTTTTCCGCTGACATCTCCGGCACGTTTTTCCAAAAGCAGGGCACCTTCTTGGGGAGTGTTTTCCGCCGCAGTTTCGGCAGTCATAACGTGTCTGTTCTCGGTTTTCGCGGCTCGTGCTAGTCCTGCTGATAGGATGCACTTGGTGTTCCTGGTTCCACATTTCCTTATGAGTTGCTGATGCTTCAGCTGCTTTACAGGCTTGTTCTGCCTTCTGCAGGGTCAAGTTGTTGTCCCTGAGGAGCTTTTCACGTACCGTGTCGTCATTTATCCCGAACACAATTTGGTCCCTGACCATCGATTCCGCCAAAGCTCCAAAGTTGCAAGCACGTGCTTGATTCTTCAGGTCTCGTAAGAAATGCTCCACTGGTTCGCCAGCAGCTTGGATTCTTCTCCTGAACATATACCTCTCGTGAACCTCATTGGTCTGTGCAATGCAATACTCATCAAATTTTTTCACCACTGTGGCATAGTCGTCGTTCTTCTCGCCTGCTGCAAACGTGAAGGTGTTAAAGACTTCAATGGCCTCTGCGCCCGCGACGCTCAAAAGCAACGCTGTCTTCTTGGACTCAGTCCGAGGCTTTTCTGCGACCTCTGACGCCGTGAGGAAAATTTCAAACCTTTGTTTGAAGAGCTGCCAGTTCTTGCGCAGGTCGCCTGTTGTAAGGAGCGGCTCCGGTGCTTTGAGGAAATCCATTTTCCGCCACAGGATCGCTGGTCTTCACGCGTCGTGCAGGAAGTGCATTGCCATGCTATCCCACTTCTGACACCATCCCACTTCTGACACCACGAACTTTCAACAAGTGCCGTGACTGTATTCAGTCTGCTCTGATCTTTGCTGTAGTTTTGGATGTGCAGTGATTCTTTAACTTTCTTTTTGTTCTCCCGAGCTAAAAGCGCTCCTTGTCCTAAGTTTTTTTTTTTCGTTACGAAGGGGGATGTATCGTAATCTGTATCTAATCTGCTCAGCATGCAGCGCGCTCTGTGTTCATGGCACGATACGCCCCCATGTGATAAGGGCGTTACCCGCCTGTTCACAACGTGTATAAAACCAGTGCTGAATAAACGCTGGGTCTCACTTTTGCCCAGCAAGTGACACACGACGTGTCGTCGTCTGCTCCACTCGATGCAGTGTTAATAGGTTGTAGTACCCTGCTGTGGTTTTTTCGTGAACCATGTTTTAGAGGCGCTTTCACATAATGTTCTTTATTTATTTTTAATGCCCCTTGCATTATCTGAAAAAAAAGTTTGAGTCGATGTTTTATTGTTCTCATTTCCAGCGTTTCTAATTCACACTGCTGTATCATCTGTGTAACCGAGTCAGTACGGCGATACTTGGAGCATATAAAGCGTGCGGAAATCCGCTGAATCCTTTCCACTTTCTTTTTTAAGCATTTTTGGTGAGGGCTCCACACAGCATTCGCATATTCCAGAACTGGTCGTATAAACGTTTTGTAGGCGACCAATTTAATTTCTTTAGTCGCATCCGGAAGCTTTCTCCTAAGGAAGCAGAGCTTTTGGTAAGCCTTCGAACAGATATTCTCAATGTGAATACGCCAGTCTAGATTATGCGTCACTGTCACCCCTAAATATCGGAAACTCTGTACCTCGACCAAGGCATTTTCTCCTATATTATATTCAAATCTGATAAAGTTCTGTTTTTTAGTTACGTGAGTGTATGTAGATTTTTTAAAATTAATTACCATGCCCCAACTTTGGCACCACGAGTTTAATGATTGCAGGCAGCTGTTTAGTTTAATCTGATCTTCCGTGCAGGTTACACGCGTGTAAATTAAGCAATCATCGGCAAATAGTTTAATTTTTTCAGGCGGATCAACACTAGAAGGAATATCATTAATATACGCTTACAAAGTTCCTCAAATGCTCGCCACAAAAGTTTTGGCGCTATTTCACAGATAGAAAGGATGAAATAGAACAGATAGCGGATGGCGACGTAGTCGTGACAGAAAAAAAAGATATTGCAAACGCACTTAATCAGTTCTTCCAATCAGTTTTCACCAAGGATAGATGTGATAGTGACGATGATCGTTTAGTCTGCGCGTGTCATGTTTCCAGGTAAAGGAAGACAGTATGCGCGGCTGAAGATAGACCTTGATCAATCTTGCCTTCGACAATGGAAACACAAGCGCTTTTTGGGCGTCATTATTGACTAACGTCTACAGTGGCGACGAGCTGTGGACCGGGTTGTGATATCGATATCTTCGCGTCTCAATGTGATCCGTAGAGTTGCAAGTGAGCAATAGGGAAATCACCCTTCTTCAATGATCAGGTTGCACGATGCACTAGTGACGAGTCGAATAATGTATCAGCTCCCTTTAATTTCCCCCTCGATATCACAGCTGCAACGACTTGAGGTTTTGCACCGAAAAGGCCTAAGAAGGGCTCTTGGCGTTCCGCAGACTGCTCCTAACAATGCAGTACTTTATGAATCTCTATCGAGACCTCTTAGCCTAGTCGCTTCACAAAGGTTATTGATGCAAATTGGCCGCCTCAAACAGACGGCAGCCGGCCGAGCCCTTCTACAGCGCCTTCGAAAGAGATCTGAGTCTCGAGCGTACTTGGCACTAAATACTCTCGGTTACCTGGGCCTTGACGCTAGAGGTCGAACTAAGAAGTTGAAACCACTTTGGTCATTGGCGAGCCTCGATTGTTCGTTGACAATTCCTCACGTACGCGCTAAGCGGAGTTCTCCTTTGGCGACAACGCATTCACTGGTACTGGAACATCTTGAGACTGAATATGCACGTCATCTTCAAATCTTTACTGATGGCTCTGTGGACAAGGTCAGAGGATCTAGTGCAGCCGCTTTTCACATTCCCTCTTTGAAGTATGAATGGTCGGTTCGCTTCACTGCAGTCGTGTCCTCCACAACGGCCGAAAGCGTTGCAATTCAGGCAGCTCTAAAGAAACTACGGTTTGGTACACCTCAACCTGTTGTCATTCTTACAGATTCAAAATCTGCCCTACTGATGCCTTATGTCTTATCTCCCTACGCTCGGTGAACAATCTCCATATGAAAGGCTTCTCCTTACGATTCCAATGGGTGCCCTCGAACATAGGTATCATAGGCAACGAGATGGCGGACAGCCTCGCCTATAGAGCGCTGTCTGAGAATCGTTTGAGAAAAGTGCCTCAAGAGGACAAGAGACTCTTCAGAGAAGCGGTGTCGTGCCACTTCAGCTATTTGTGGAGCTCACCTCACAAGCCATGTGTGATCAAGGGTCTCAAAAGAAACCAAGCCACTTTACTGCTCCGCATTCGCACGGGCTCTGCTCGTACCCCTGCGTGGATGTATAAGGCTGGCCTGGCGTTGTCTCCATTATGTTGAACGTGCGGTGTGTGCGGTGACATAGAACATTACCTTATGTGCTGTACTGTGTATAACGTGGAAAGGAGTGTGTTATTCAGGTCCCTCAAGAAGACAGGAGCTCCTCACAGTTCTCTTCAGGATATTGTTTTCCCGCGCGGGAAACGGTTGTGTAGGAAGGAGGTCTCTCGCCTTCTTTTAAATTACCTGCAGGACACGGGTTTGGCCTCCACATGGTGAACTGAGGAGTGATCATTTGTAATTGTGAGGTCTGTGTCTTATTATGTGATTTATTTATTTTAAGTGTCGCTACGGTGGAGCAATTGCCGGCAGCAACTGCAAGGCTAATCCCACAAGTAGCCTACAACCACTCAACTCCACTCAACTCCACTCAACTTAGGTGGGCGGATGAGATTAAGAAGTTTGCAGGGACAACATGGCCACAATTGGGACATGACCGGGGTAGTTGGAGAAATATAGGAGAGGCCTTTGCCCTACAGTGGGCGTAACCAGGCTGATTATTATTATTATTATTATTATTACTATTATTATTATTATTATTATTATTATACCCTATGATCTCTACATGCTCTGTATTTCGTTACACTCCCTTCTGTAACGCCTTCAGGCATTGGAGGTAGAATAAATAAATAAATATATAAATAAATAAATAAATAAATCGACGTACCCCAGACAGCCTCTGGAGGCTCACTGGGCTAGTGAATTTTTGTTCACGAGAATCTGACTAATGATAATATGAATTAACTCGCGTTTGTTCCCTCACCCAATCTGCTCTCTTCTTATCCCCCCTTAACGTTACACCTATCATTCTTCTTTGGTTCTCGTTGGTTCGTCCTCAATTTCAGTGGAACCCTTTTCGTAATCCTCCAGGTTTCTGCACCGCACATGATTACTGGTAAGACACAGCTGTTATGCACCTTTCTCTTGAGGGATAATGGCAACCTGCTGTTCACGATCTGAGAAAGCCTGCCACGCGGCGTCACTTTATTTCTTTGCTGACTTTCGCTGGAGACAGCGCCCAACAGAGTGTCGAAGCGCAGGAGCCAAGTGCATCTTACTGGAGCATTGAGAATGTGTTGCTTGTAAAAGGCGCCAGCAGGAAAACGAGCAGCTGGGAGTTCTCGTCAGGCAGAGGGCGAGAGGTAGCGGCGTTGGGACCCTCGTGCGGCATGAAGCTGGAGCGTCACGGGCCGCGAGGGCTTAAGTAACCGAATGAAGGGACAAGCAGCGACCCTTCATAGCTTGCGTTAGGTATGCGAAAGAATCGTCGCTTTGTGCAAAAAGAATTCGGTCACATCTGCATTAAGTGACTAAATAGGCATCGTAAACGTCGCTGTTGCTTATAAAGGCTTCTCCAATACACTGCTAGACTCCAGCGTGGGATCTCGCATAAAATGGGGCATACGGAAAATTTGGTGTTTATTCAATAAAAATATTTCGCAATATGTCACCGATTGATAGACTCGTGCAATACCTACCACTTAACATCTCACTGAACTGACAACGCGAGAAGGCCGTGGACATGTTGCGTTGTGCGATATAAATGATTGGTCACAGCAAACAAACATAATTCACTCTAGGTGTTGTGGCTTTCTTTAGATCTTCCGAGGTGAGCAAACACTCGGGTACAAAGCGCGGCACGACCTGGATGAAAGAGCAGGAAGCGCTGTGGTCGCCCACGTCTTTTTGCGCTTTCACCTGGAAGACAGCAATTTACCGTCGCTGTCGATGGATCGTTCGCATTGTTTTGGTGCGAGGCAGGGAAACACCTCTCGCGTCTCGCGAGGCACGAGCGTCGTGTGCTTAAAAGGCGAGTTGCTTGGCCTTTCCGAACAGGTGCAACCGGCGTCAGAGCACGCCCGCATATGCGGGTCCTCAGGGAAGAAGCGCGCCGAGAAGTCGTGCGTAACGCCGGAGCAGCTGCGGGCTGCCCGTCACGTGGCCGCTTCCGCGACGCGCCTTTGTGTCGTCGTGGCGCGCAAGTTTCTCCTGCCGCGGCAAGTGCCGCTTTCACACGGGTCGAAATCGCCATGTCACACGGCGGTCCCTACGGATCGGGTCAACGACGTCGCGGCGTACCGCGCTGGAATACTCCCTCGCGTCGACAGCAGCGACAAGCATTTTGTTTACATGGGCGCCGCAGACTCCACAAGCTTCCCGACACCCACTGTGCGACGCTGCTTCGAATCGAACAGATCCGGTGAGCAACGTTTCACGCACCACGTGTTCGCACGGCGTGACCGTACGGGGCCACGCCTGCGCTTATCGGGAAGAGAAGTGACCTGTGCAGTTTCCGCGCTTCACTTAAAGCATTGTTGCTTTGCTATAATGCCTTAAAATGGCCTGGAACCTGAACACGAAATTCCTACTATAACCTTAAACACGCGAATAAGAGCTCCTATGTGGACTACCGCCACAGCTTTCAGTCGTTACAAAAATGACAATTTCAACGACACAAATATTAACTACTTTCAGACTCTTCCTTCGATAGTGTTACGGGTATGTTGCGATTTAGGGAATTAAATGAATTGCCATAATTAGTTGTAGTATTGGTCGCTGATAAGACAAAAGAGCCTCGCTTCCCATTTACATATGTGTTTCTACATGCATTTTCTCAAAGCATATAACTACTTTTGTCTTTGACTTACCCGTTCTATTCGCAAAACAATGCTCAACGATGTCTGGATCGATCATACGTTCGAACCTTGCTACAGCTCTGCTACTGCAGGCAACGTGGCGCTCAGCTCTGATGAAAAAGTGTTGTTACGTTATAGCATCGTAAGCAGTTCGTAATCCCAACATTACGGAAATTCACCAAACAATAACATCTAGAAATTAGTGGCGATGAGACTGTTATGATGTATTATATAAGAATCTAAAAAATTGGTTGGATGAAATACCATTCGAATGCTTGACTTCTTTAAATAAACACATGCAGTTTCTGTCAGAACATGAATTGAGTGAACATGTTTTAGTGCCACAGGAGCACATATTATATGTGACCATATATACGTTCTGGGGATATTGGCACCGCTAAAATACAAAAAATAAACATAAGCGCTACTCCGTTTACAGATAAATGTAAATACAATAATGTTTTACCGACCAAGCCAACCACTTGGTGCTGAAATAGCAGATGTACTTTTCGGACGTGAAATAGATGGAAATAATATTCGAAACCAAAAAGAAAAAAAGACACGCTGTTGCACGTGCATCGAATGTCTGTGTGTGGCATGACTGTTCTGAATGCAGGGTTCGAGATGGGGCCCTTCTCACTTTTTTTTTATGTCCGAGCGAACTATAAATTAAAAATACAAATTAATAATTTATCAGGGTTCGTTATCCTTGCCTTTGTATGAAGTCTTATTTTCGCGCTACCAAGAATGAAAAATGGACTCGACCACGTAACGACCCTCCTTCGTAAGTAAATAACTAATTCGCGTTTTCATTTTTCATCAACTAACCCTGGGCTCTTGGTTGCCCTATATGCCATGTGCCGTGAAAAAAAAAAACGGCAATGTGTTGGACATCCTTTGCAACAGGTCTTGGGCTCGTGCCACTCACGTGAAAAGTAAGTTAGCTTTGCCAAACTCCGTTGGAGCTAAATGGTCCGACTTGGCGACAATGCGTGGACGGCGATTTGGGCCGGTTGATTCGCTTTGCCGTAGACTTTAAGAAGTTAAGCAATGAAACAGATGAGGCGCAGAGAGCCTACCGCTGACGCAAATGGACTGGTGGCTGCTCATTGAAATGCAAATTAAATCTGTTGCGTGGTAGCTTAAGGATGTCATGAGTTTAGAGACAATCTTTAAAAACATCTAAACTTTTACTGTTATGTACTGCCACCTGCTCGTTGTACTCGCATATCCAAGAAAAAATTCAATCCTGCCACGATGAGCCTTCAGGAGCACACCTCGGTTTATCTCGCATACTCGAAAGAAATCAGGGGAAATACAACGGGAAAATGCTTTTAGCTGACGTCGCGCACCATGTCCGAAACTGTCGGCATTGTCATGGATGGAAGACACCAATAGCCATGCCGGCTGAGTTATTGGAACCAATCTAGCGACAATGGAGGCGCTTGCATCTGTTCACTACGAACCTCGTCATCGATGCCTGGCCTACCTTCGCGAACAAAGAGATCATAGTGGAGTGCGATCGCATTACCTGAGTAGACAGAAGTCAAATCCCTTCCAAGTGGTATTTCTACATGAGACACTATTATGTTGTAAACTCAATCACAGGAAATAGCGCACATGGAGGACTCATCACCGATTACGATGTTTACAGCAACTCTCACGCACGAACTTGTGCTGAACGAACTAGCACAGGAGGGATATCCGCCACCAACAGACGCGTGCAGCGTTTGAACAACAGTGCTCGCGGCACGCCCAGGGAGAGTTCAAGAGGTCCCTTCGTCGAGGATATGTTTGAGCCGATGTTTCGTGTGAGCTCGTTCCTATGGGGTCATGGTGTGTGGCCAAATTGCGGTCAGTGATGTAACGAAAGCATACAATTCACAGACTTTTCGTAAATATCATGCAAATGCCTCCTGTGAATTGCGTGAAAGTTGCAAACAAATTAAAGTAACTTGAAAAATTGTTGTTTGCTTCCAACTATTATTTATCGGCATTTCAAGTTTTTACTACCGGACGACGTACATTATTTATTTCTTTAACATGGTGTGGCCGTGTGACGAAAAGCGACCACACATATTTTTTTATGCAGCAACCGATGAAAGCTCATACGCTTCTCGAATAGCAATCATATGGAAGTCCTTGTCCGATAACGAGATCTTTCAGACATAAAATCCTCAACAGTCCAGACCACTTTTATCTCGCTTCAAAGAGGATTAGAAAGGCGATGCAACTTGATAGAACATAATAAATAAGATGGAGCTGTATCGGTTCCAGATGCCTTAGAGAAGGAGATGATCTCAATCGACAGCAAATATATAATGGTGACGTAGGAGCAGTTTCACAGGAAAGGTAGTTGCAACGACAGTGGAAGGAATGGCTGTTTTGTCATCTTCTGCGCTGGTTAACAAGGAACGGCTAAAAAAATGTCCTATATTCAAGCGATAGTAATTACAACCTTGTTACCGCTCTCTTTTGGGCGACTCGACAGCCACACGGCAGGACGCGCCCTGCAACAGGGTGTCTTGAACAGGGCGTACACGCTGTGGTGGGAGGAGTGCCTCAATCTTGGTATTCGGAAAAGGCCGTTCAGAAGAACGGCGTCCTTGGCGTGCACCAATGAAAGCTTCGCTCAAACCGATGCGATAGCCGCCCCTACGCAGAACATCGGCATACGTGTTCGACGACCTAATGAGCTGGGGAAACTAGTCGTGGCTATGTCAAATATAAGGGCGATAATACGCTTCCGTGTGGCACGTCGCAAAGCGTGCGGACTCCAACGCCAAGGGCTCCTTTTAGAGCTAGTCGAGCGCACGTGGCGTCGCTCTACTCAAGCGATCAAAATGAACCCGCCGAGGCCGCCTTTGACGAAGACGTGTCCTCCTATTCAAATGCTTGCCAGACTTTCTGAGGCACTTTGTCCCTGTTCCTAACTTTTATACACCATCCTTCAAGGAACTTCTTAGTTCAAGGAATGTCAGATCGCAGAATCTCAGTCTGACAACTGCAATGAATGGAATTTATTGATAGGAAAGACAGAGAGGTCGACCTGAGCTAGTGCGCTCTAGTCTGCTACTCTGCACTGGGGAAGAGGGAAGGGGAGTGAAAGTATTGGAATGGATGATGATGATAAGAGAAGTGGTGAGTGCTTATGTACATGAGACAGTTGCCTCGCTAGAGCCGCTCGTCGAGCTTGGTGTCCTGCAGAAACTCCAACAATACTTTTGTTGCACGCATTGAAATTGCAGTGTCAGGCCATGGGCCGAGGATAGCTTCCTCCGACAGTAGTTGCCTGCCAACGCTGGCTAAGAAACTGTCTAACGTCCTTCGCTCCAGCATATATGCTGGGCAGTCGCACAGTACGTGTTGCAGTGTTTCGGGCATCTGGCAGTGTACACAATCAGGGCTGTTCGATTGGCCGATGACGTGTGCGTAGCGACGGGTGAAAGCAACGCCGAGCCGAATCCTGTGTAGCAATGATGTTTTGCTCCGTGTAAGCTTCGGGGGCAAACAGAATTTACCGTCTGGGTCAATCATATGTAGACGTCTGTGAATGTTATCAGAGTGGGCTCTGTAAGCCTTTGCAAGGCCCTGCATGAGTGCCTTGATCATGGAGTTGGTGTCAGGTCGCGAGTAGACAATCCGTACTTCATCACAGGAAGAGGAGGCCGATCTTGCCTCACTGTCAGCGAGTTCATTACCAAAAACACCACAATGGCTAGGCACCCATTGAAAGGTGATCACGTGGCCACTTAACTCGGCACTGTGATAAAGTTCGACGATTTCCAGCACGAGCAGATAGTATGGTCCTTTGTTTAAAAAGTATTTTAGCGCCTGTAGCGCTGATTTGGCATCGCACAATATTGTCCATTTATGGGGTGTCTGCGTTCTCATAAAACGGACAGCCTCCCGTATTCCCGCAAGTTCCGCAGCCGTAGATGTCGATTTGTGGTCTAATCGAAATCGTTGAGTAATTCCAAGTTGTGGGATGACAAATGCGGCCGTTGTGGCAGATGGCGTGACCGAACCATCGGTATATACTTGTACAGTCCCACTATATAAAGTAAATATATGGGACAGGGTGAGCTGCTTCAAGCCAATGGAGGAAACGTGAGATTTCTTCCTAATTCCGGGTATCTGAAGCCTCACTAGTGGTCTTGGCAATGTCCGTGGAGGTGTCGCGGGGATGTCGGTTGCCTGGAATCTTGCAGGTACAATGCTTGCGTGACATGCAATAGCTTTAGAAAAAGCACAGTCAAGGTTGATGCTTGGAAGCGTTGACAGTGGATGGTGTGAGTGTCTGGTTAGCAGGCGAAGATAGGTTCGCACAGGTTCACAAGACCTGTATATGTCGATAGGACAAGCCCGTGCTTCCGCTATTGTGCCCTTAGTTGACGTGCAGCGTGGCAAGCCAAGACATATCCGTAGTGCTTGAGCCTGAAGGCTCTCCAGCGTGCGTATACAAGATGACCCCATGTTAGATAACACAGGCATGCTGTAGCGTATGTAGCCCACAAAAAGTGCCTGGTACACTTGGAGCAAACTTCGCTCAGAGGGGCCACATCTCAGTCCTGATATTACACGAAGAACGTGTATGAAGTTAGGCAGTTTAGCCCTAAGCGCAGTAACATGTTTGGCCCAAGAAAGACTGCGGTCTATTATCACGCCAAGAAATCTGTGGTGGGTGACTAAAGGAAGCGCCGTTCCGTCGACAAAGATTGGATAATTTGACATCGATTTGCGCGTAAATGCCATGACTGCACACTTAGTTGCTGAGAGTTGCAGGCCTCTACGGCGCAAGTACTTCGCCGTTATGGTAACCGCACGTTGAAGCCTTGCACGTACTTGTGGACGTGTGACCCCGGATGACCAAATACAGATATCATCCGCGTACGTACTGATACGCGCTGTTTCAGGTAGCTCGTCTGCAAGGCCCACCAGTATCATATTGAACAATACTGGGCTAAGGACACCACCCTGCGGAACACCCCTGCGAACTTCATGTCTATCAGTCTCTCCATCCGAAGTGGACATGAAAATGGTGCGGCCACTGAGGTAACTCTGCAGCCATGCATACATCCGGCCACCAACCTGACAACTGCAAAATTATACTCAAAGCAATGTGATTGAGACCACGATTGAGACAAAAAAATTTATGGTAGCGCATATAATTGTTTTATAGTTATACAATTTAGAAAGACCTCGAATGGTATTTCTATTACTTTCAACTCCTTAAACAGCCACATTTACACCTCGCCCTTTCTAGGCCAGACATTGCGCTTTCAATACTCGGAGGTTTCACTATCCAACCATCACGAGGTACGCCATACCAAGGATTTCAGTCAACTAACATCACATTGTACAAAGTTTAACTCGCGCTAAACGACACGCACCATCGGTCACTCACACATAGGTACGAGCTCTGGCATACCAGATGTGTTTATTTCCCAAACAAAATGCATAATACTCAAAACTTTTGATGCCATGGATTACCAAGCAAAATTCCTAATATCACGGCTTGTTCAAGCCTTTCGTTGGTACGTCCTTTGACGTTTAATGGCTATGCCAGCGTAAATTAAGATGCGCACAAACTACAACGTCTGGTGCAGAAACAAATGTTTTCATGATGAGAGTAGTCTGCAAATTGTGTAGCTTAATAGTTAGGAAGCAATGCCCTTCAGAATTGACTTCTAGGCTTTGACGCACACAGAAAATTTTATGCAAGTGCTCATCTTTGGCCCAAGTTGATGTGACAGCGATTGTGATTACTATCGAGGTTCGCCAGTTAGTAAAGAAGTCCGAAGGTGCTCTAGTGAAGTCGATGAAGGATAATGTGTTCCTGTGTGAGTTGGGGTTGAGAATGGGTTGTGCGAACGGTAAAAAAGTAGCAGTTTCGTCTGAAAGGTGAAACACCGATTGCGATAGCCAATGGATACAAAGCTACACGAAGTAAGAATAGTAGTTTTATCGGCCGTATAAACTTGTAAACATTCGCTTAGGAAGGAAGCACGCTTAGGAAGCACTGTATCGCGCTCCCAAATGTAAACGTGAACACATCTCGCTCGATAAAGGCAGAAACTCGCTGCCAGAACGCTGGAGTTATGCACCGTGGTTGTTAAGTGGCTTTCGTGTTGGGCTGTTAAACAAGAGGTCGCGGGATCAAATCCCGGCCACGGCAGTCTCATTTCAATGAGGGTGCACGTTATTATTAAGCTCACGTTAAAGAACCCCAGGTGCTCTAAATTTCAGCAGTCCCTCACTACGGCGTGTTTCATAATCAGGTCGTGGTTTTGGCACGTAAAACTCCATAATTTATTATTTTTAAAACTTTGGAGTGAGGAATCGTGGCAGCAGCAGCGGGCGAATTGGCTTTCGTGCATCTCTCGCTTCAACGCGAACGAAACCTCGAAAGGCGTCCGATGCTACGCGCACTCTCCAAATATCGCTTTTAAGATACGGCGCCCGCACGGCCGAGCCATAAGCAGCCCGCCCCGCCTCAACCCCGAAGGCGCTCTTCGCGCACGCGCGCTCGATCTCGCCTTAGTCGCGAGATCGAGCGGCGCTCAACGGCGCACGCGCACATCGCGCGATTTTATCGCAATTTTTTACGGAACCTCACGGCGACGCCGGCAACGCGCCTGGAGTGTTCGTACAATTGATATCGCAATAAATTATTCTGTGAGGCAGCCTTTCGCACGACAGCGTCTTCGATCAGAGGCTAGGTGTCACGAGCATCGAATGGGAGAACGCTACCGTTATGTACCACCGCCGGTGCTATTGGTACCAATTGGTAGTGCCACAGCTACCGATACCATCGGCACCACCAATTTGACCCAACCCGTGCCGCACAGACCTGACCTGGAGAGGCAAAGCAGAAGAGTGGGTCTAAAAATTAATCTGCAGAAAACTAAAGTAATGTTTAACAGTCTCGGAAGAGAACAGCAATTTACAATAGGCAGCGAGGCACTGGAAGTCGTAAGGGAATACACCTACTTAGGGCAGGTAGTGACTGCGGATCCGGATCATGAGACGGAAATAATCAGAAGAATAAGAATGGGCTGGGCTGCGTTTGGCAGGCATTCTCAGATCATGAACAGCAGGTTGCCATTATCCCTCAAGAGAAAAGTGTATAATAGCTGTGTCTTACCAGTACTCACCTACGGGGCAGAAACATGGGGGCTTACGAAAAGGGTTCTACTCAAATTGAGGACGACGCAACGAGCTATGGAAAGAAGAATGATAGGTGTAACGTTAAGGGATAAGAAAAGAGCAGATTGGGTGAGGGAACAAACGCGAGTTAATGACATCTTAGTTGAAATCAAGAAAATGAAATGGGCATGGGCAGGACATGTAATGAGGAGGGAAGATAACCGATGGTCATTAAGGGTTACGGACTGGATTCCAAGGGAAGGGAAGCGTAGCAGGGGGCGGCAGAAAGTTAGGTGGGCGGATGAGATTAAGAAGTTTGCAGGGACGGCATGGCCACAATTAGTACATGACCGGGGCTGTTGGAGAAATATGGGAGAGGCCTTTGCCCTGCAGTGGGCGTAACCAGGCTGATGATGATGATGATGATGATGATGGTGCCGCACAGTGGGGCCACCGGTACCACTGTGCTATACCACTGGCGGTACCACCAATACCCAAGATACTGCCGGCATTGGTACCCGGTACCAGACCTACCTTCGGAGTCGCAGCACTACTAGTAACAGTGGTACCACCGGCACTACTGATCCCATGATAGCACCAAAGATACTGATACCAACGGTAGTATTGACACCACTGGCACGATATCTATCTGCTGGGCCAGCGCACTAGTGGGGCTCGTGCTACCACCGATACGACCAGTGGCATGGTGACACCACATGCAAGAATAACAGGGAGTGCATTGGTACTACCGGTACTAATATTACAAGAGCACCGGTGCGGATACAACTGGGAACCCCGTCATCAATGGTACCAGATCTATCTTCAGGATTGGCGCATCGTTAGAAATAGCGTCGGTGTCACCGTCACCGCATGGAGGTATTATCGGGCCCACCGTTCCACCAATACCAAATCTATTTTCGAGATTTTTAAGGAGAAATCCTTATGTGGCTTGCTGGAATAGCTCATACCTAAAGAACGCGGCGTCTAGTCGAGTGGTAAAAAAATTTTCATCGTGAGCAATGCCTAATACCCTCGGAAGCCATGCCTCATACACCCATGAGCAAGCAAAGAATACAATGGCTCATACTGTCTTATGGCAGAGGCTACAAGCGCTCAGCAAAGTGAAGCGAAGCATGCATACATCGATCGAAATCGCCCATACAACACACGAAACAGCACGCGTTTCAATAAAGAATAAGCTGAAAGCAAGCATTTGAACAATCAGTACAGCATGGCAACTCCCCTCCCCCTCAATCAGAAATAGGCTACGGCCGAGGATGGTCGCCAAGCGAGAAACAAGGTGTGACACGCGAAGCGGCGGGAACAAGGCTTTCGACCGTGAGTGATACTTTGGCTTGCTGAGAGGATACGACTAAAAGTCGAAGAGAAACGTCGTGGCGCTAATTTGTCCCCACTATACGATCGCGCTAAGCCGCAGCTAAGCGCTGATAACGAGCCGAAGAAGCCAAGCTGCGAAAGCAACCACGCTGCAGCGTGAGACGGCAACGTACAGAGGAGGCCGAAGCTCGCAGGCTTGACACACGTTTTCTTCACACTGCGGCTCGCTTGCCTTGCAAGAACTCCGCCGATAGCGTGGCTTCATGCATTACCCAGCGAGATCGTCAGGCTTTCGCCTTCATACGTGTGGAGTCATATGTGGAGTCCAACATGCTGCCGAGTTTTGTTATTGCCAGCTTTCAAGTTTATTTGCTTACATATACAAGCATCTTATAGAAAATGCGAGTCGTAAAAAATAGTCAAAAAGCTTTTGGACTCATTGGCTAAAGCTAGCAACAGGTTCAATATATATATATATATATATATATATATATATATATATATATATATATATATATATATATATATATATATATATATATACAACGAGAAGAAAGGGGGTTAACCGAGGGGCCCGATTTTTATTAGTCATATCATAGGAAGCCAACAAACACTGACACCAAGGACAACATAGGGGAAATTACTTGTGCTAATAAATGAAGTAATGAAACGATAAATTAATGGCAATTAAAGTGGATGAAAAGACAACTTGCCGCAGGTGGGAACCGAACCCACAACTTTCGCATTTCGCGTGGGTTCGATTCCCACCTGCGGCAAGTTGTTGTTTCATCCACTTTAATTTCCATTTATTTATCGTTGCATTACTTCATTTATTAGCACAAGTAATTTCCCCTATGTTGTCCTTGGTGTCAGTGTTTGTTGGCTTCTTAGGATATGACTATATATATATATATATATATATATATATATATAATATACGCAGGAAAGGGACGACGAACTTTTTGGAAGACTTCTTCCACTGTACTCTGACGAAGGCTGCTCCACCAGCCGAAAACGTTAAGTAAAAGAAGTCTTCCAAAAAGTTCGTCGTACCTTTCCTGCGTATGTTACGTCGGGTCCTGCGTGCTGAACTTTGAAGAAAACCCCTATATATATATATATATATATATATATATATATATATATATATATATATATATATATATATATATATATATATATATATATATATATATATATAACATGGAATACGACAGAGCAACTTTCAGTAGAAACCATGGAAGTTTCCAGTTAGCAAATGGTATACGTGTAACCAAAAGTTGACATAACAATTGAAGAGCATAAGTAAGTAAATTTGAGGTTACCGTAGAAACATATACACGACAATAGAGATAACCAATGGTACCCTAGAAATATCGAGCTTCTTTGTTGTTTAAGAAAAATAATAAGAAACACGAGATCAAACGAGCACTGTATTCAGGCACAATATCTAAGTTTGTCACAAAGTAACAATTAAAACAGGTTTGCGGGACAAATTGAGATACAGTACAAGCAATCATAGCAGTGAAATAAAATACCGTTGAATTTGGCCAGTAGGTGTCCCTGATCATTCTAATGCTAATGGTAAACTATTCCACATTTTAAGTCCTTTAAATTGTTCCTGTCGCTTCCCGCAAATATTAGTTAAAGAAGGTAAGTTGAAATAACATCTTGGGGGACGAGAAGACGTAGGAAATACGCACGAGTGAAATGAGAGTAAATGAGTTCACTGTGTTGCGGAGTGAAACGGCCATTTTCAATACTATAGCGTGCTTGGGTAATAGGCTTTTTTGTGTTATAATTCAAAGCGCGCGTTTTTCAAGTCGTCGGACCGGTGCGAGGTAGCTACTGTACGTCCAGCCCCAGTCTTCTGTATAACTTATTATTTCGGTATGTATAAGGCAAAGATGCAACATACGCAAAACGTCATGTTTGATATGCTCTCGGGCTTGTGTCAATACGTAACTCCCAGATGCGACCTCTGCGCAGGTAGAGTTGAAGTGGTGGCTCCAGCGTATAGAACTTTTCATCGGGCGAGGAGGAAAGCGCGCGCGGAGAGCCTTTCCTCCTCTCTGGCTTGGGCGATCCGGCGCGGCGCTGCTTGAATGTATTGCTGTCGTATGCTGCGGAACGATTTCGAGATGTTTTAGATGGTACTTTGTGAAATTTACGCCATGTCCGTTCATATAAGATCGTCAGGGAAGCCTTTCGGTGCATCGGTAACTACAGTAGGCGGAAATATGTCTGTCTTGGGGGCGCAAAAATGTGACGCGCTTTATCAGCCGCGGTGTACGCACATTATCAGTCACGGTGTGTATGTGTTGTGAACTATTTTGCTTATATCGGTTTTAATTCAACAAAGACACCCGGTGTCTCTTTATTACCAGCATTAAATGATAAATCAGCTCACTCTCTGATCGCTTGGCGTAGGGAGTAAAACATAAGAGCGCATGCTCGTGCACGGCCAAGCGGCGGGCGCTATCAAATATTTGTGATCACCGGCATCGTTCTGGCGCATTTCAAGTCTAGTAGGCTTGAAATTACTATATGTATGCGCTAGCCTTCCTGCATGAGGCCGATGGCGCCGCTCAACACAGCGATCGCTGCGGTTGGTGAACCAGCACGATACAAATGTAAGCTGTGTGCTTCAGCATTGCCTTTTTGGCCTGTATACTGCCATAATATATGAGAGGGATCGCATAAAAAGAATGCGATGGCTATTTTTTAGAATAAAATTTCCTTAATACGTGTGAGTGTGTCGTAGACAACGAAATGAACGCAACCGAAAAAAGAAATTCGGTTATCATCCTCTTTCTCGAAAAAGCAAGAGAAAACGGGCTAACGCCGCAATACGACCTCGCACAGTCACGCCGCACAACGTTTATAGATATATAACCGCTGATGCCGTATGCTTAGACAATGCGGTATATAGAACAAAGATATCTGTAATCCAGCACCTACCACTGCTTAGGATGCACACGCAGTTCGTAAACAGTTCCTTTGCTGGCCAAGCTTCATTCAGACTGTAAGGTATGCTGCTATTACTTGCCAAAACTATTTTATTCAGGGGTGGAAACCTCATCCATCGAACCAAGCAGTCATGCAATGTAACCTGCAGCGAACAGTTCGAACGTTTGTCAAAGTATAACATCACAGCTCCTATAGTAGCAGAGCGGAACCCACGCCGCTACGATCGTCGCGTATGTTTCATGGCTCCTAAACCGCAGCTTAGAATTAGAGGATAATACTGCAATAATGTCACATTATATAGTGAATGGAACATTCAAAAATAGACAATTGGTCTCCGAGGCTGATTGTAGGCTCAAATATGCGCGCACACATCGCGCTGCGTGTTTTGTCCACCTCAACGCCAGCAGAAACTCCGGCCATGATGCCTTAAACCACTTCAGCACGTCTCACAGAACCGTTTACCACGTAGAAGACGCACGTCGTACTAAACAGACCGCACGACCGCGAAAACGAACGCCAGAATCTACCGCCGAGCGTGTACCTGCCATGCAAAACACCGCTTTCACCCAAGCCAGTATGGCGCTGCTCATAGGCGGCGCCACTGCGTGCACAATATGGCGGCGCCTACGAAAAAACGGTCTATCATATTCGTAAGAAAACTGCATTGACAAAACTGCGTTGAGAACTACAGGCCAGTTCCCTTGACTAGCATTACATGTAAAACAATGGAACACGTTATATGCAGTTGTATTATGTCGCATCTAGTTAAACACAACCTATTAAATGCAAACCAACACGAATTTCGGCAGGGTTTTTCTTGTACTGCGCAGCTTGTAGAATTCGCTCACGATTTGGCCCCGGTAATAGACAAAAGGCAGATAGTTGATTGCATCTTTCTAGATTTTCGTAAAGCGTTTGACGTTGTGGCTCATGACCTTCTTATTAGCAAATGACACGCCCACAAATTGCACAAAAGGGTAATTGCATGGAAATCTGAATACCTTTCACATAGACAACAGTCTCTTTTTCTCAATGGCATTTCCTCTGATCTTGCTGCAGTGACCTCTCGAATACCCCAAGGCTCGGTCTTGGGTCCTCTCTTATTTTTATTGTATATAAATGATGTTACTAGAGGCATTACGCCATCTCTCCCGCCATCATACACTGCAAAGTGTATAGGGTTATTGATAGCGATTGTAATATTTATGCACTTCAGAGTGATTTAGATAAAGTTTCAACTTGGTGGGCGAAATGGGAAATGTCGCTTAACGTTTCAAAATGTTTAAACAGCACCTTTACAAGAAAACATTCATACAAGGCGTATGAGTACAAATTAGATATCGTTACTCTAGGCAGGATTACGGAATGCAAATACATAGGAGTTTTGTTTACCTCGGATTTCAGGTGGAACAGGGCAGGTACAGGAGGTAAGAAGGAAGGCGGCCCGAAAATTGGGCTTCCTACGTCAAGATTTTGGCCATATACCTAGTAAATTGAAAGAACGGCTTTATTTCACTCACGTACGTTCGGTACTTGAGTAAGCGTGTATCTGCTGGGATCCTTATACGTGTCAGTTTAGTCGATTTACTCGAAAAAATACTGAATAGGGCGGTTCAATTCGTTTGGGGGAATTACGACAAACACCTCAGTATCACCGAAAGCAAGCACAGACTTCATTGGCAGGAGCCAAACGATAGAAGGAATTTGCTTTAGTAAGATCTTGATGAGGGCTTGTTGGTTAATACTTAGAACTGAGGTGAAACGGCGCGAAAAGGACGAGGACACAAGGAAACAAATACCACAGACAAGCGCTTGTCTGTGGTATTTGTTTCCTTGCCTCCTCGTCCTTTTCGCTCTGTTTCACCTCAGTTCTAAGATAGAAGAAAGGGCGTCAGACTCAAACATTTTCTGTATTTACCATTCGAAAACAGGCATTGACAGGAAGAAATATATTCGATTACCGTCGTATATCTCGCGTAGAAGGGACCACGCCTTGAAACTTCATGAATGTTTTTTTAAGGGTGACACCTTACGTTATGAATTTTTTTATAGGACGATAGGAGTGGAATGCTCTCACGTCAAATATTGTAGGTATACAATGTGATGAAAACCTTTACCGCACTTTGTGTGTTGAAATGAGTGACAATTCATGTAGGTATGTATGTACCCCCGTGCTGTAAGGCTTGCCAAGGCGATGCAGATACTGAATAAATGAATGAATGGAATAAATGAAAACAAAGTGGTAATGAGCTTGTGTTTTCGGGAACGACGTCATTATGTACAAATGTGACCTCCTAATAGTTGAGTTCCTTCAAAAATATGGTATATCCGGTATTTTTCGTGTTAATTGTTAATTCGGAACGACAGAAAGCTGAGCTAGTTGGTAAGGATTCATTATGCAAAAAAGAGATAAGGCGTGCAGACAGGACACAAGAGCAGAGAAGTGGACAACACGAATGCCGACTATCAATTGAGGGGAGCACTGAGGTGAAAAAAGAAAGAAGAGACAAAACTCAGTTGCATGAGCTCAGGAATGGTAACACCACGTATCAGTCGGGTACATGTGCCGGTCTACGTGAGAGATAATTGTTAAGGCACCCAATCTCTTCCTTATGTAAAGTAACCGAAGGCTGACTCACGCACGTATTTCCACCATTATAGATATGCCATGCCTCTACCATAAGACGAGTATCTTCAATCTTATGCCTGTACGATATCCCGCCTTTATATAGCTCTGGCGTGCAGTTACAATCATGACAATGTAGGGAAAGATTAGAAGGTGATCTACCGGTTAACGACGTTTCATGTAAAAATGAAAAGTCAGTGCAGCCTCGTGAAGCCTCGCCAGTTCGTCGAACCTCACTAAGGCTTATAATATCCTACGCAATGCCTGATTATTCTTCAGAGTGGGTTCGTGTATTCAAGGTTGCCAGGCTCAGTTTCCAGCGTCGTCCTGTCCGGATCCAGAGCACCCGGTGCCGCCGCGTCGCCGGCCTGCCTTGGTGCGCAGCCACGCGCGACTGAGAGCCATTGTGAGAGTCACGAGGGAGAAAGCGGCCGAATGCGGCGACAGTGAGGTCGATTCCAGTTCTGGTGAGGGAGTGTGTTTGCTGAAGCTTAGTGGGCCATCCTAGCTTGGTTCCTCTACCTGGACTAGTATAGCCCCACTGGCTCTCGGCATCTTTTGTTGCCGGTGTTAGGCGCCACTCCATGCCACCCGATTTGTCACAGCCACGCGACGTAAACCTCCGGCGCGCAAATGGGGCCTGGCATGCTCCTGTCGCTGTTATTAGCTTGTTGGGGTGCATGCGGAAGTTCGTTTTTGTGTGTGCAGTCGTCAGCGATTAATTAACAAATTAACGATTAACAAATAACATGGCGGCGCAGTTAGGGTAGCAAGGGTACAGATGCAACTCGTGTGCTTTCAGTTACTCGCCGTCGTACGCACCACCGCGTAAGAATATGTGCCGAGGATAAACAGCGCTCGCGATGTTGTGTTTTATTTGCTGACAATTGTACGCAAATCTTGTACGAGGAATCGCGGAAACATGCCGGCCGGATTAAGGTAAAAGGCGTTGAGATTCATGCGCAACACGTGTGCTTTTAGTTACTCTCAATGGTACGTGTTGTAGCGTGTAATATGTGCTGTGGAGAAACAGCACTCGCAGTATCGTGTTTCATCCGCTGACAATGTGGACACGGAGGAGCAGCCAAAATGCGCTCGCCGCTCAATGTCTCCTTCTTCTATGTGCAGATTTTCTTATTTGGCGGATCGCTAGGCTCGGTACCACAAGCTGCTGATTACCAGATATCGTCAGCACGAGTGCTTCCATCTTCGACATCAGCCGAGCAGTGTGGGTTCTGCTGTCGTCATCGCCATGAGACCGGCCACGCCTCCCTCTTCAACACGTCACACGCCACGTCACAACGGTGCCACTACTTAAAGGACTGGCACGGCCTAGCCGCCTTCAGTGGGCACGGAGGAGTAGCCAAAATGCGCTCGCTGCTCAATGTCTCCTTCTTCTATGTGCAGATTTTCTTCTTTGGCGGATCGCTAGGCTCGGTACCACAAGCTGCTGATTACCAGATATCGTCAGCACGAGTGCTTCCATCTTCGACATCAGCCGAGCAGTGTGGGTTCTGCTGTCGTCATCGCCATGAGACCGGCCACGCCTCCCTCTTCAACACGTCACACGCAACGTCATAACGGTGCCACTACTTAAAGGACTGGCACGGCCTAGCCGCCTTCAGTGGGCACGGAGGAGCAGCCAAAATGCGCTCGCTGCTCAATGTCTCCTTCTCCTATGTGCAGGTTAGTGGCAGTCCGTCACTGCATTGCAAGCGTTCAAATAACGTCTTTTTGCTGCTCCTGCCGTGCCCGAGTGTGTTATATACCATTTTTTGTGATTGTGCGCACGTTTCTAAACTGCTCGTTCTCTGCGGGGATGTAGAGATGAATCCTGGGCCTGATGATGCAATTAGCCGAGTCCTTGCTGCCATTGCTGCTTTATCCGCTTTAGCTGAGTCCCGTCATGAAGACGTAATGCGTTCCTTTTCGGAACGTAAAGCAACTCAAGAAGCCCTCACTCATAAAGTGTCGGACCTGTCAACCAGATTGCTAACCCTTGAAACAGTTGTGAAAACACTTCAATCTTCCACGCCTCCCACGGACATATCCAAAATAGTTACTACTGCCATTAGTACCGAAAACTCTGAATTAAAATCAAGGCTTGACGACTTGGAGGATCGATCCCGGAGGGCCAACCTTTTTTTCTATGGGGTTGTTGATAACGCTTCGGAAACATGGGCACAAACTGAAATCCTCGTGCGCGATCTTATTAAAAACCATATAAAATTAGACATATCTGATGAAGCGATTGCTAGGGCACATCGTCTTGGCTCTTTTGTGGTCGGCAAGACTCGTCCCATTATTATCAAAATTTCATCATTCAAAACAAGAGAAAAGATCCTGTCACTGAAAGGCCTACTAAAGGCCACAAAAGTATCGGTGGGAGAAGATTTCTGCAGGGCTACACGCCAATCTCGAAAGAAACTAATTGAGTTCGGAAAAGCTAGCGGGCAATCATTTTCTTTGCGGACAAATAAATTAGTCATGAACAAGAAAGCCTATGTGTATTCTTCTGTCACCGATACTATCTGCGAACTTCATTCTTCCGATTTCGCCGCTGAAGTAAATAACGATGCCACAGGTCCTATAAATCCTTCCTCTCATTCTGCATAGCTATCTTCGAGTCGACCTTGTCAAAATAGCCTGTCTGTTCTTTTCACTAATGTGCGTAGCGTTTCCAACAAGCGAACAGCTTTATCTTCTACCATCGATTCTTGCTCCGCTGACGTCATTGTCCTTACTGAAACTTGGCTTTCCGCGAAAATAAAGAACAGTGAAATATTCGACTGCGAAAGTGCTTATAACATCTACAGGTGTGACCGCGATATCCGGTCAGGAGGGGGCGTTTTGATTGCCATCAAAGATAACCTAAATTCATCTGTTATTGACATTACATCACCCCTAGAATTAGTCTGTGTGCGCGTGAGCATTTCAGAACGTCCCTTTATATTCTGTGCATGTTATAGACCACCAAATTCGTCCTCTACATTTTCTGCAGATTTCCATGATGTCCTTAACAAATTGATTGTTAGGTTTCCCAACTCTCCGTTACTTATTTTGGGGGACTTTAATTTTCCAGATATAATATGGGAGACTGACTGTGTTAATTTTAAACGTACTTCAGCCGAGTGCATTGAATTCTTAAATTTGTGCTTTGACTTCATCCTAACACAGCTGGTCCACAAACCAACCCGAGTCACTCCAACATCTTCTAACACACTTGACCTAGTGCTGTCTACTACCCCCGACCTAGTTTCCTCCTTAACTTATCTTCCTGGGATAAGTGATCATTCATTGCTGCAGTTTGATTTAAAAACACGCTTTTCTTACACTAAGAAGGTTAAGACAATTCGCGATTATTCCAAAGCTGATATTCCCGCAATTACGCAAGAAATGGAGCATTTTATGGATGCAGTGATGCCCGATTTCGACCAACGAACAGTTGAAGAAAACTGGACCCTTTATAAATGCAAACTGTTATTCCTAATTCGAAAATATGTTCCACAATGAAAAGTACACTGTAATCCCCAGTCGCCTTGGTTTACGGCCGCCTTGCGCCATCCTCGGAACAAGAAAAAACTGTTATATCGTTCCGCAAAAAAATTCCCGATTCGTTGGTCCGAATATCACCGCATCAACGATGAATATTGTAGCGCTATTTCCCAAGCTAAGCAAACCTTTTTCAACATTACATTACCATCATACTTACATGTCAACCCACGTAAATTCTGGAATGTTGTTCGTGGTAATACACCAGCCGCAATACAATTGTCCCAGTCTAACACCTCTGTTCAAAGTGGTCAGTGTTGCACAATTTTTAATAATATCTTTGCTTCCTTTTTTCATGACGCTGTACCTATGCTTTTGCCACCTCCAACGACAGTTTATGATACCCCAATGGATTCAATTCTTATAGACTGGGTGGGCATTAGAAAACTAATCGGTAATTTGAAAATATCTTCGTCGGCGGGTTCAGATGAAATTAATTCAAAAATACTAAAGTGTACTGAACTGTATTCATCAATTATTCTTTCTAGGATATTCCAACAATCATTACACTGCTCATCACTACCAAGCGACTGGAAGGTGGGGAAGGTGGTTCCTGTTCACAAATCAGGTAACACACACTCTCCCGAAAACTACCGTCCCATATCACTAACCAGCATTCCCTGTAAGATTCTGGAGCACATAATATATTCCCACATAGTTGATTTTCTTGAGACGAACTCTTTTTTTAAGAACAGTCAGCATGGCTTTAGGAAATCCTTCTCCTGCGAAACGCAACTGGCTTGCTTTACTAACGACCTCTTTTCTAACACCGACTGAGGATTTGACGCCGATTGCATCTTTATCGATTTTGCTAAAGCCTTCGATACCGTATCCCATAACCTACTAATCTATAAACTTAGTCTTCTTAACATTGACCCGCTAGTACTGAACTGGATTAAAAACTTTCTTGCTGATAGAACACAATACGTAATCGCTAACAGTTGGTCGTCTGCGCCCCCTCGCGGTAACGTCAGGCGTGCCGCGAGGGTCGGTTCTCGGTCCTCTACTTTTTCTAATCTATAATAATGATCTTGCTTCCTGTGTGAAATTTTCAACTATTAGACTTTTTGCTGATGACTGCGTTATATATCATAAAATTACTGACCTCAATGATTCTCATAAACTCCAAGACGATATTAATAACGTTCTGATATGGTGTAACAAGTGGTCTATGAAGCTTAACTTAAGCAAAAGTAAATGCATGCGGGTATCACAGCGTACTAATACTACTCATCTGCATACATATTTCCTGAATAATAGCCCTCTCTCAGTTGTCTCGTCGTACAAATACGTTGGACTAAACATCACCAGCAACCTTTCCTGGCACATGCATGTCGACATTATATGTAGCAATGCCAATCGCATGTTGGGCTATTTGCGCCGAAACTTCTCATCAGCACCATCTTCACTGAAACTAATTCTCTACAAAACATTAGTTCGCTCCAAACTAGAATACGCATGCACCATTTGGGACCCGGCTAACATTACACTCATAAGCAGCATAGAAGCCATTCAAAATCGTGCAGCGCGTTTCATCTTATCAAACTACTCCCAACATGCTAGCGTTACCTCAATGAAGACAACACTTAACTTGCCAGAACTTTCTTTCCGTCGTAGATGCTTCCGCCTTTCGCTATTCCATAAAATCTACCACCACAACCCTTTGTTGAAAGAACAGCTTATCACCCAACCGTCATACATATCATCTCGCTCTGACCATAGTTTCAAAGTTGGTGTGCCGTC
Organism: Dermacentor variabilis; assembly: GCF_050947875.1. Lineage (NCBI taxonomy): Eukaryota > Metazoa > Arthropoda > Arachnida > Ixodida > Ixodidae > Dermacentor > Dermacentor variabilis. The sequence goes on from NC_134570.1 coordinate 243,437,511, forward strand.
TTCACGTACTAAACTTTGTAGTAATGCATTCCTCCCTAGCACAAGCAAAGATTGGAACCACCTTCCCGCCACCGTTGCAGCCATCCTGGATACCGACACCTTCAAAACCAGCATTCATGAAACGCCACGTTGAATCTGTCTTTGTCTATTGCACAAATGTTTTGTTATGTTCACCCACTCCTTTCTGTAAAACCTTCGGGCCCTGAAAGTATCTTAAACAAATAAATAAATAAATAGTGGCCATCTCTGTGGCTGCGTGGACGTATGCCAAAATACGTCTATGCTTTTACTCAAAACATAATTGGCGCCTCCCAGAGAGCAAGCGGCCTAAACTAACTATACACCGGTAAAAACTGCGACAAAACGCGTGCGCTGTCGGATGTGGGTACACGCTGCGAAGCCATGAGCGGCATTTTTTTAGAACGATCATTTTCTTAAGTTTACGGCACTTGACGCATCGGGCGTCTTCGGTCGACCGAGTTAGTGGTAGACAGTGGGAAGGAGAAGGGGGAAGCCGCGGTCTCGTCGATTAGACTTTCACGATATATGCAATGTTGCAACAGTGCAATATATGCACTTTATATGCGCTATTAGTGGGCAGTAAATGGGATATAATAGGGCTCAGTGAGGTTAGGAGGACAAAAGAAACATATGCAGTGCTAAAAAGCGGGCACGTCCTGTGCTACCGGGGCTTAGCGGAGAGACGAGAACTAGGAGTCAGATTCCTGATTAATAAGGATATAGCTGGTAACATACATGAATTCTATAGCCTTAACCAGAGGGTGGCAGGTCTTGTTGTCTAACTTAATAAGAGGTACAAATTGAAGGTCGGACAGGTCTACGCCCTTACATCCAGTCATGATGACCAGGAAGTCGAAAGCTTCTATGAAGACGTCGAATCGGCGATGGGTAAAGTCAAAACAACATACACTACACTGATGGGCGACTTCAATGCCAGGGTAGGCAAGAAGCAGACGGGCGACAGGCCACTGGGGAATATGGCATAGGGTCTAGGAATAGCAGGGGAGAGTTATTGCTAGATTTTGCAGACGAATAATATGCGGATAATGAATACTTCCCTCCGCAAGCGGGACAGCCGAAAGTGAACGTGGAGGAGCCCGAATGGTGAGATTAGAAATGAAATAGACTTCATACTCTGCGCTAACCCTGACATCATACAGGATGCGGACGTGCTCGGCAAGGTGCGCTGCAGTGACCATAGGATGGTAAGAACTCGAATTAGCCTAGACTTGAGGAAGGAACGGAAGCAACTGATACATAAGAAGCCAGTCAATGATTTAGCCGTAAAAGGGACATAAAAAAAAGGAGTTCCAGATTAAGCTACCGAACAGTTATTCGGCCTTAACTCAGGAAGACCTTAATGTTGAAGATATGAACGACAATATTATGGGCATCATTAAGGAGTGTGCAATAGAAGTCGGTAACTTCGCTAGACAGGATACCATTAAGCTATAGCAGGAGACGAAAGATCTGATTAAGAAACGCCAATGTATGAAAGCCTCTAGCCCTAAAGCCAGAATAGAACGGGCAGAACTTTCCAAGTTAATCAACAAGCGTAAGACAGCTGACATATAGAAGTATAATATCGATAGAATTGAACATAATCTCAGCAACGGAGGAAGCCTAAAAGCAGTGAAGAAGAAACTAGGAATAGGAAAGAATCACATGTATGCGTTAAGAGACAAAGCCGGCAATATCATTACTAATATGGATGAGATAGTTCAAGTGGCAGAGGAGTTCTATAGGGATATATGCAGTAGCAGTGGCATCAACGACGATAATGGAAGAGGAAATAGTCTAGAGGAATTTGACATCCCACAAGTAACGCCAGAAGAAGTAAAGAAAGCCTTGGCAGCTGTGAAAAGGGGGAAGGCAGCTGGGGAGGATAAGGTAACAGCAGATTTGTTCTAGGATGGTGGGCAGATTTTTCTAGAAAAACTAGCGAACCTGATCTCGAGCGTATCGGAATCTTGGAAGAACGCCAACATAATGTTAACCCATAAGAAAGGGGACGCCAAATACTTGACCGATCAGCTTACTGTCCGTTACCTACAAAGTACACAGTATTTACTAAGGTAATCGCAAATAGAATCAGGAACACCTTAGACTTCTGTGAACCAAAGCACCAGGCGGGATTTCGTAAAGCCTACTCAACGATAGACCATATTCACACTATCAATCGGGTTTAGAGAAATGTGCAGAATATAGCCAACCCTTACATATAGCTTTCATTGATTACGAGAAAGTGTTTGATTCCGTCGAAACCTCAGAAGTCAAGCAGGCATTACGGAATCAGGGTTTAGACGAGTCGTATGTAAAAATACAGAAATATGTCTATTGCGGCTTTACAGCCACCGTAGTCCTCCGTAAAGAAAGCAACAAAACCCCAATAAAGAAGGGCGTCAGGCAGGAAGATTGCATCTCTCCAATGCTGTACACAGCCTGTTTACAGGAAGTATCGAGAGACGTGGATTTGGAAGAATTATAGATAAGAGTTAATGGAGAATATCTTAGTAACTTGCGATTCACTGATGATAGTGCCTTGCTTAGTAAATCAGGGGACCAATTGCAATGCATGCTCACTGGCCTGGATAGGCAAAGCAGAAGGGTGGATCTTAAAATTATTCTGCTGAAAACTAAAGCAATGTTTAACAGTCTCGGAAGAGAACAGCAGTTTACGATAGGTAGCGAGGCCCTGGAAGTGGTAAGGGAATACATCTACTTAGGTGAGGTAGTGACCGCGCATCCGGATCATGGGGCTGAAATAATCAGAAGAATAAGAATGGGCTGGGGTGCGTTTGGTATTCTCGGATCATGAACACCAGGCTGCCATTATCCCTCAAAAGAAAACTGTATAACAGCTGCGTCTTACTAGTACTCACCTGCGGGGCAGAAAGCTGGAGACTTACGAAAAGGGTTCCACTTAAATTGAGGACGACGCAACGAGCTATGGAAAGAAGAATCCATTATGCAAAACAGAAGTGAGGCGTGCAGGCAGGACACAAGAGTACAGAAGTGGACAACACGAACGCCGACTATCAACTGAAGGGAGCACTGTGGCGAAAAAAGAAAGAAGACACAAAACTCATCTGCGCAAGCTCAGGAATGGTAGCACCACGTGGCAGTCGGGTACACGTGCCGGCATACCCGACTGACACGTGGTGTTACCATTCCTGAGCTTGCGCAGATGTGTTTTGTGTCTTCTTTTTTTTTCGCCCCAGTGCTTCCTTTAGTTGATAGCCGGCGTTCGCGTTGTCCACTTCTCTACTCTTGTGTCGTGTCTGCACGCCTCACTTCTTTTTTGCATAATGAATCCTTACCAACTTGCTCAGCTTTCTGTCGTTCTAAGGAAAGAAGAATGATGGGCGTAATGTTAAGGCATAAGAAAAGAGCAGATTGGGTGAAGGAACAAACGCGAGAGAATGACATCTTAGGGGAAATAAAGAAAAAGAAACGGGTATGGGCAGGACATGTAATGAGGAGGGAGGATAACCGATGGCCATTAAGGGTTACGGACTGGATTCCATGAGAAGGGAAGCGTAGCAGGGGGCGGCAGAAAGTTAGGTAGGCGGATGAGATTAAGAAGTTTGCAGGGACAACATGGCCACAATTGGAGAAGTATGGGAGAGGTCTTTGTCCTGCAGTGGGCGAAACCAGGCTGATGATGATGATGATGATTATATATGCAATGTAACCAAAAGTCATAGACTCAGTTAACATAACAGTATAGCTTGTTGTATGAGGTTCGTCCCACATCTTAGGATAATGAAGTCTATGATTTCGATGGACGCTCATCACTGCATGATCAGTTCTGTCTCTGCATGAATTTTCTGCGCAACGTATATAGAACAAGACCTATCAAAAGTGCAGAGCAGTCATTCGGACGAGTGGACTTGGAAAAGCTGAAGTGGGAAGCAAGAATTGGATTTGACTTCATTATTTGCACTAATACTGCATTGTGTAGGACGAGTGCTCAATTTTAATCTGATTTAACTATCCCACTGGGTTAAGTGCTATATCGAATACTTTCAGAGTACACAACAGTGTCCTGTGGCTTTTTGCCTTCGCACAAATGTGGTGTTCTAAGTTTTGGAGGTTCCTCTAATCAATCCTCTGCATTTAGCTGGTTTATGTTACAACATAAAAAGGTAACACCAGCCTCCTTACGTTGCAGCTGAAAGCACTATAATCAGCTTAATTTTCTTTTCGTAATCTTTATTGGCTACCATGTCCAAGGCGGCTCATACAGGTTTTATCTGTATCCTTTGCCACATGTGCTATGCTCAGAAAATTTTTTTTCGAGTGTGCTGCGCTGCTCTATTTAAGTCACATGGAAAGCGATGACACCAGAGAAATGGTCCTTTTGTTACACTTGTGCTACATATCAGCTGTACGGCATAACACCATTATACAACACATTCCCATGAAGGCCTCGACAGTTGTTATATTGTACCAAAATAATAATTATATATAAAACCATGTGCAGGCATCACGCAAACTTAATTCCGTTCCGTTTTCCCTCTTTCAATTTACAATGTGTGTTTTATCTGTGTTGTTTCTCTTTACATCATTGTGTACGTACTACTGTTATTTTTTTGGGATAAGTGAAACTACATTTATGTTATTTGTTTTGTGACTACTCCGTCGTTGACTGTGATGATTTATTGTATGAGTGAACTTGCAATTTGTATTTCTATCTTGCCTTATTTTTTGTGTACGTTGCATTGTACGCTCGGAATGTGTAATTTCAAATGCGACCCCGTATTATATCTCTTTTTTGTCGTTATGTAACTGCCAGGTGTATGGGGGGCCTACGGCTCTGTCAAGCTGTCATTGATGACAGCTTTTACCGCTGGTCTTCAGTGTCTTGTACTTTTACGGGACACAAATAAATGCATTATTATTATTATTATTATTATTATTATTATTATTATTATTATTATTATTATTATTATTATTATTATTATTATTATTATTATTATTATTGAACACACCCAAAAAATCCATTCCGCAGTGCTCGTCAGCACCTTCCCACAGAGCTATCCTGGAACAGTGGCATCCCCACCAAACCAGGGGCAGAACTGTCCCCTTCTGCTTCACACTCTTGCCCAAGCTCTACAGGACACCCAAGACACACTCATGTATGCTTTCATCGGGCGGCCGTGAGAAAAAGAGAGAGAGAGAGTGCGATGAATACAGAGGAAACGCAATAAATAATTCTTACATTATGCTATAAATGCTTAAAGGAGCAGCACTCTTACATGCATGATGTAGTAAATATAGTTACATTATGCTTACTGTTAAAGTGGATTGACCATAATCATCCGGAGAAGTCGGCGATGTTTAGCATGCCATGCTCGGCTGACATGTTTCATGAAATCCTGGGGCTTATCCGTCGGCTATAGACAGGCCAGATGAGAAGCCCAGTGCTAGGCGCGGTTTTCAACACTGGTCCCTCCTTGCTAAGAGATGCCCTTAGGTGACATTAACTGTGGAGGTTGGACTCAGACCAGCGCATCAAAGCGTCTCGCGATGTTGCTGGACACAGCGCTGACACGTCTTACGTTGGAAACCCGCCTCCTTGCGCCTATCGTGCAGCCATGTGCTTTCACAAACGACCATCTTTTTCTTTTTAGTGTCGTAATCCTTTAATGGGATTTTCTTTGTCGTGATGCCTTCGTTAGTTGGTAAACAGCCTGTCGATCCTTTTGTAGAAGTATGTTTGCCTGAGCCAAGTAGTCACGGGGGACCTGGATCATGAGGAAAACATCAAATAAGAATGGATTGGAGTACCCAGCTCTGTTATGTGAGAAAAGTACACAATCAGTGCATTCATTGCAAGCTGCTGGGCTGAAACTTAGTGGATAACACATAAACTTGAAAACAACCAGGACCGTGCAATGCGTGGTGAATTATACTTTGGCAGGTTTAATGAATGTAGCAAAGGAATGCAGCTGGTATACTTGTTGAGAATAACACAAGTTGAGTCGGACAGGTCATGCAATGGAAAGAGCAGACAACCGGCACCTTTAACAGAATATCTGCCAATGGGAGGGAAACGTGGTCGAGGTCAGTAGAAACCATAGTAGCATGGTACTGTTAAGAAATCTTCAGGCATATTTCGGCGTTGGTTGACAGAACGCATGATAGCTAAAGATCTCTGTTACCTTATAGTTTTCCGTACACAAAAACCTACTGTTTGTATAAAAATGAGTAATCTGGGTTTTCAATTTGTGCAAACTTTATCACAACTCTGTTCTTTTTCATTTGTGTGAATAAGTTTTTGGCTGTACCATCAGCTTCCTACTCATCATCGTCTTTCATTGTTTCCAGTTTCCTAAGCAACACTCTCTTTACCGATTCCGGAGGTATGACATTTGTAATTTTCTTGCCATATATATTTTTGATACTTGAGCCACTGGGTATTCAAAACATAGACAACCTGCTGCTGGCTAATGTCCGGCGTAGCAGACAACTTCGGGAAAGGATATGTGATCCTGGGCATGGGCTCATTCTTGGCTTATCCCCTAGAATGGATGCACCACTGTTACACAAGCGGTACGAAGCCTTCGATGTATTTATATGTGCATTTCTCCGTGTATGCATCTCTTAAGAAGCCAGCAGACAATGACACCAAGGACAACACAGGGGAAATTACTTCTATTTGCCGATTGAACTAATGAAATGGTAAATAAATGGACATGAACGTGGATGAAAAACAACTTGCCGCGTGTGGGGAACGATCCCACGTCTTCGCATTACGAGTGCGATACTCTGCCAAAGGAGCACCGTCCTTCCATCCACTTTCTTGGGTATTTATGTTTTACTACTAGAACTAACCTTGGAAGTGTTCACCAGCGCCACCACTCACAATCCTTGGCGGCGGAACACCCTTCCGGCTGCAGATGTCGCGAGCACGTGATCTTTTTGGGTGAAGGCAACTGTTCAATAAACCCACAGATGCTACCCGAAGGCATCACTGTTGCCGGATTTGAGACCCTCGTTATGCAATGAGCGAGAAGAAAAAAGTTGGCAGAGGGGCCCGACTTTTATTAATTATTCATAAGAAGCCAAAAAACAATGGCGCCAAGGAGAACATAGGGTAAATTACTTGCACTTACTAATTCACACAAAGAAATAGGTACAGCATCTCACGCCTAATGCGGAGCCGTGGGATCGCTCCACACCTGCGGCAAGTTGTTTTTTCATCCACTTTCATTTCCATTAATTTATCATTTCTTTTATTCAATTACTTCTAGTTATTAAGTGATTTAAAGAAATTATAAATCGCAATTACAGTACGCAATTCTGCAGGGGCATCAGGGTCGAAGTGGGCGAGAATGGGCGGTGAGGCTAGAAGAGTGACGAGACGAGAGAAGGCGGCGGCTTCTGCAGTACAACACCAGAATTGTACGCCTTTCTTCAAAAGATTAGTGAGCGGTCTAGCAATTGTCGAAAAATCTGCAACAAAACGACGAAAGTACGAGCATAGCCCTACAAAACTTAGAACGTCTGCGGCTGTCTTCGGAACCGCAAACTCTCGGACAGCGCGAGTTTTGTCGGGATCATGCTGTACTACGGAATCGTCAACGGGATGGCCCAGAAGTGTAATTTGGCGGTGGACAAAACGACATTTGGACGAGTTAAATTGCAGCTTCGCCTTTCAAAGTACATCAAGTATAGTTTTTAGACGCTCAAGGTGAGTGTCGAACGTTGGCGAGAAGACGGTGACGCCGTCGAGGTAGCAGAGGCATGTGGACCATTTGAAACCTTCGAGCAAGGAGTCCATCATACGCTCAAAGGTTCCAGGGGCGTTCCGTAGTCCAAGCGGCATTACTTTAAGTTGGTATAGGCCAACAGGTGTGATGAACGCGGTTTTTTTCTCTGTTCATATCGTCAACAGCCATCTGCCAGTATCCCGAACGAACATCAGTGGACGAGAAATAGTTGGAACCGTACAGGCAGTCAAGGACGCCATCTATAAGTGGGAGCAGGCAGACGTCCTTCTTAGTAATGTTGTTTAGATGACGGTAGTCTACACAGAAGCGTCACGTGCCATCCTTCTTCTTAACCAACACCACAGGTGACGCCCAGGGACTCGAAGAAGGCTCAATGATGTTTTTATCTAGCGTTTTGTTTACTTCATTTTGAATTACTCGGCGTTCCGGTCGTTCCGTTGATACGGTCGTCCGTGAACAGGCGTAGCATCGCCAGTAAGAATCCGATGCTTGACCGCGAGCGTCCGGCCTAAAGGGCGATCGTCGAAGTCGAAAATATCTTGGTAGGACAATAATACTTGGCAAAGGTCTTCTGCCTGCGCAGAGGACAGGTCCGTCGCAACCATTTTCTTTATGTCGGGATCGGCGCCCGAAGCTGGCGCGAGGGGCATCCTAAGCTTGTGGAAGCTCATTGCTCTTCGAAGCGAGATCGGGATGCCTTAGAACACGCACCTATAAAGCGAGATACAAGAAGGAAGAAGAAGCATGTGCTTGCTGCGGTAAAGCTAGGGAAACGACGGAGCATGTCTTATTAGAATGTGAAGACGTCTACCCAGCGGCCGATTTAGGCACCACTGGCCTCCTTGAAGCCCTTGGGTTCAGCGGGAGCAGTGGTAAAGCAAACATGTCCGCAATAGGCATTAGTAAGAGGCGATTGGAGGATTGGTGGAAGAAAAGTAGAGAAACGACAAAAGACGGAGACGGACAAAAGCACAGTTCGCAATAGGAGTTCAGAAAATTTGGGCGTGTTACTTCATAGTGTTTTTTTTCTTTTTTCATTGTTTAACCTAGATAGGAGACTAGGCAGTATAATAGCAAGAGCTTGGTGGCGCAACCCACCACCCCGTTCCAAAGGGGGCGCTCATAACATCCATCCATCCATCCATCCATCCATCCATCCATCCATCCATCCATCCATCCATTCATCCATCCAACCATCCATCCATCGGTCGCGAACGCTGCCATGTGATGGTCGCCGAGACAATCAACGGTGGCGAAACAAAGAGCTTGCGCTAGAATTTGCTTTGTCAATCCAAAGTTAAAGAGAGGCATGCGATTGCGGTTCGCAGTAATAGTAAGTATACTGTGAGGCACGGTAACGGCATCCTATATTGGAATGTCGGGCAGAGGAGTGACGAGGTACTCGCCATCAGGAACTGGTAGGAAATACAGCAGTTTAATGTAGGCAATTGTAGTTTAATGTAGGCAATGTAGGCGGCAGGTGAAGAAAGCTGGTGGGCCGTAAGCGGCAGTGAGGTGCGTAAGAAAGTTCTACGAACATCGACAACTCAAGGCGAAGGGTGCTTGAAGAGCAGTCAATACGAGCAGAGTGCGCGGAGAGAAAATTGAGGCCGAGAATGAGGTCGTTGGGGCAATGAGCAATTACGGTGTTAAGGACACGAGTGTGGCGGCCGGCGATGCTGACATGCGCCGTACACATGCCGATGTACCGCCATCCGCAACGCGGACGACGCGTGCCGACGATGGGTTGATGAGCTTGTTCAGTCGATGTTGGAAGGCAGCACTCATAATAGAAAGATGTGCTGCTGTATCGATGAGTGCCGTGAAAGGATAGCCGTCAACGTCACGGTCAAGAAGGTTTCGGTTCGTAGGTAACGTGAGCAGAGGATTTGAGGGCAGGGTCTGCAACACAGCTTCACCTCCAATAGCTGCAGTGCCTAGTTTTCCGGCTGGATCCGGGAGGTGATAGGCGGGGAAGAGAAGCGACGGTTTTGGGGCGAATGAGACTGATGGTGTCGAGGTAAAGGCGAGCGGCCGTAGCGAATGTTCGGAGCAGGAGTATCAGCTGCAGTGGGTTCATGGCCGGTGGTATAGGGAACAGAAGGTCCAAAGGTGCTGGAATGAGAGGCAGCGTATGTCCGATGAGGTGGTGGCCATCGGTTGCGGCAGTGACAAGCGACGTGGCCGATGCGACAGCAGTGGAAGCAGATCGGCCTGTCATCATGGGTACGCAGTTCGAACGGGTTACATCGAGATGTGGCAGAAAAGGGCTGCCAGGTTAGGAGAGGGCCGCTAGAGAACTGGGGAACGCTGGGTTGAGACGTGGAACACACGGAGTTCAGACCCATGTTCTCAAATTCCTGTCTGACGACGGCCTGAATTATCGCAATGGTGGTTGCTGGCGGCTCGGGAGGCGTCGTGGAGGAATCTGGCGAACAGGCGGCCTCGAGTTCACGGGGAACAATACGGGTGACGTCGTCACAGGTGCCGGTCTGGCGCGGTCGACCCTCACATGTCGACATAGCAGTAGTATTGGGCAACGTCCCGCAAAGGTGCTTACGCTTAACGCACGTAAGTCGACAAACGCTATTCTAAAGCTGTCTAATAACGGAAGATCTCAACGGTAACACGCCAGTGACCTGCCCTTCAAGAAGACAGTCATGCCCTTCACGAATGATCAGAAGGCTTTTCCTGGCTCTGGGGGTGGCGCACGGCGACAAGAGGAAGGCAACCAATCTATTCCGGATGTGGGATTGTGGAGGACGCCCTATTCCGTCATCAATACTTAGAACGCTAAAATTAATTGTTATTTAAATTATAGGGGTTTACGTGTCAAAACCACGATCTGATTATGAGTGGTGTCGTAGTAGGGGACTCCGGTAATTTGGATCACCTGGGGTTCTTTAACATGCACCTAAATATAAGCACATGGGTGTATTCGCCTTTCACTCCTATCGAAAAGCGGCCGCCGGGGCCGGGATTTGATCCCGTGACCTCGTGCTTAGCAGCCCAACACCATGAACACTAAGCAATCACGGCGCATTAACACTTCGAACGTACGACGTCCTTTGCGAGACGGGTAGCTTCTCAAGAAAGCCATACAGGGCCGCTATTCTGGACATTGCGCCATTTTCTTCGATGCGTGACGTGGACGCGACGCGAATAAAATGGCGCTGTGGCCCCTTTTTGCTTTCGTAACGTGACGACAACTTGAAGTTTTACCTAAGAAACTGAAATGAAGGCACTGAATGTAGGGTTATCGGTAAAGCAAAACAGTTTTTCTCCTCAGTAAAACATAAAGCAGCTAGGTCAAAGCCTACGATTACTCCATCTAAACGCTTCTCGCTTCCGTCGTCTGGTGCGTACAAGCCGTCGTATGATTCATTAGCTAGGGGCGCTATTCTGGACATTCCACCATTTTCTTCGGGGCGTGACGTAGACGCGAAGCGTTCAAAATGGCGCTGATAGCTCCGTTTTGCTTTCGTAATGTGACGCAAACTTGACGTTTTGCCTAACAAAAAAGCTGAATTGAAGGCACCTAACCTAACGTTCTTGATAAAGCACTTTTCCTCCTCGGTAAAAATAAAGCAGCTAGTTCAAAGCGTACGATTATTCCATCGAAAACGCTTCTCGCTTCCGTCGTCTGCTGCGTACAAGCCGTCGTCTGCTTCATTAGCTAGGATGCGTGTACCGGCGAAACGGATTGAGTCATCGTGCGTTGGTGCCAACGCGCTTGTTTTCTACCTCGAGGCAACGTACGCGACCGACAAGTGGTGATGAGCATACGTTTTAGGCCACGTTATCGCTATTTCGCGAAACGCAAGTGACTCAGCCCGATTCGGCTGGCTGAGAAACGGCCGAATATCACCGATAGCGCTACGCGCGCCAGAGATATCCGTTAACGCGACGCAAGCGCCGGCGCGGCCATCTTTTGTTCAGTTCACTGGTTACTCGCACCGCGGGAGTAATCTTCAAGGCGCCGCCTTGCGTACATTTCTTTTTATAAATTAAAAAGACACCGTTGTCATAACTTCGATTATGCAAAAAGGCATCAATCTTGATTACAATACAAACGCAGCAGTGAAAAGTGGACAACGTTGCAGAAAGTTTGCTATGTTCAACCAATATGCTTTCTTATAAACGCGTTCTTTTAAAAAATGATGGCCCAAAACAAAAATGGCAGCACCACCCGAAAGCGATGAAAATACTATGAGCACGTGTTATGAACAAAAGATTTTCATGGCGCCAAACGACGGGGAAAACGTGGTACTACGCATTCCTATCTGCCGCCATTACATATGGCTGCTCATTATCATAATTCGCGCGGATCGTTCCGCAACAAATTATTGAAAAAATATCTGCAATGGCGGCCCAGCGCAACGTCAAACTGACGCTTACGAAACGGCCCTTCCTGTGGCGCAGCATATTCCTTCAGCCAATCAGCGAGCTTGCATGGTGGCTATCTTGGATCGCCACCACATATTCGCCAAATTGCAGATGCAATGCAGCCTCCCTACGTTTCTCCACCACGCTTTCCCCGTCGTTTGGCGCCATGAAAATCTTTTGTTCATAACGCTGCATCTGGCTTCCGTACGCTACCGCTCACTTTCTTTTTGAAGCGCTAACGTCGTAATATAGCTGCCAAGCACCAAAAAATGTATTCGTCGATAATATTTGCAGCTCCACGTCACGTTTCGTCATCTTCATGAAAACGCAAAATTGCGTTTTGCAAAACTTACGTTTCCCGGCACAAATTTCAAGTCACGTGAGCTCTCCACAGCAAATCAGAGAGCCAACATGGCGGATAATGGCGGCCGCGCAGCCGCCATGCATGTCGAGAATTGCCCTCGAGCTCCACCACTGGAAAAGCTGGCGCCACCGTCGGCGTGACGTGCTAGGAGGGATGACGTGGACATAGCGGCCGCGTCGGCTGCTTCTGGCGCGCCGAAGCGAGCTGAAAACGAGTTTAAATTCCCTCGTACGCTGCGGTCCTTATTTAGTGGCGAAATTTTCCCGCTTTGAGTGTCTCCTTTACAACGCTTCAAAGCACTACAATATGTAGTGGCTGTCTTTGAAGGCGCGCAACATGGTAGGCTACTGTTCGGTGCCGCAGTGCCGGACGTACGCAACGGAGCCCGGTGTCAGCCTTCATACGTAGCCGTAGGACAAGAAGCTGCGTGAAGCTTGGCTCGCGAAACATAAAACTGGCAAACAGTCATCGGCTACAACTTGGGTATGCAGGAAGCACAGACGCGAGGAAGATTTCTGCTACGTCGCCCGGTCTGCGATGTTCTGAAAACGCGCACTGAGACGCTCGCCCGAGTCCGCTGCCCGACTAATGTCATAACGGGTTGGTCTATGAACTTGTCGATGCTATAGATACTCGCAAGTTCAGTGGAGTGGAAAGGCAGCGGTAAGAAGCACATTTAAAAAAAAGCATAGCATATGGTCATGTTTGTGTTATGAATTAATGCACTGGATTACAAAAAAGGAACAGCGGGAAATTGCACGCTGAGAACACCGATAAACATACAGTGCGACGCAACTCGAGAAATAATATTGAAAGGTCAAAGAATTTAGAAGAAAAAAAAGATTGAATCGTCGCGACGGGACATCATACGGGACATCATCACCGTAGGCGTCGTAGTCTCTACAATGAAATTATTTTTGAGCAGCTCTGATAGCGCCCACGCAACAATGGTTGCTTGTATACTGTCAAATGCTCATATTCTGCGGCCTAAAGCTCATGGCACGGTGCGAAAACGCGCGCGCGGAGAAAGCGAAACAGTGCGCGGGCAAGCATGCAGACGCGCAGTCGGTCGCTGCGAATCTGCACGATCGCTGCATTGAGGCTTCGTTCTATTACGCTCCATTTCGTTATACAAACACTATAAGAACATATTTCACATAGTTTGCTCTCAGCGTTTACGTACCTTTCACGCAAGAAGCCGGTTCGGGAGACTCCATTGCGGCGACCGCGCGCAGTGGTGTTCACTGTACGTATTCGGTAAGAAGATAGCGTCTGTAAACGATTGTGTGCTTTCAGTTTACCCAAGATTATTATTTATACAGTAAGAAACTTCTCTCGTTTCGAAAGTACTTATAGAAATGTCCGGGAGAGCTCGCGCGTGGTGTTTTCAGTGAGCGCTGACAGCAAAACCTATGAGGAGCGCGCCGCATGATCCCTCATACTACGCCAGCGAGGCGCTTCCGATAGATGACGACTCCGTAACTCCTCGCCGCCAATAGCGCCCAAGGATGCGTGTTCCCGGGAAACGGAATGAGTCATCGTACGTTGGCGCCAATGCGCTTGTTTTCTTACTTGAGACAACGCACGCAACCTACCAGAGGGGATGCGCGCACGTTCTAGGCCACGTTATTGCTATCTCGCGAAACGGAAGTGACTCAGCCCGACTCGGCTGGCTGAGAAAGGCCGAACATAGAATAAAGAACCAACTTTCGAGGAGGGAAACTGTACCTACCGCAGTAAGTCGAAAATAAGCAGTGGCAGCGCATGGAACTTACTTAGGTGAACGCCAGATGGCGCTGCTCTACCCGGAAGGTTGGGTTTGGATTTGTATTTTGGGGAGGATGGACGTGCTTTTCGGGGCTCCGTGGCGACGACGAAATCATAAGTTTTTGTGCATGCTTTGAGCTTGCTTCTGTTTTTTATTTGCTGGTTTTTTGCATTTAAATAGCAATTGGCGGTTTTCCTTTTCTTTCCTTTTTTGTGTACATTTGTTTTGCAGGATGATTAGAGCGTCCTTTCGTGCCACGTGTTCCAACACGTACAGCCGGGTGGGACGTTGAGTGTTTGTAGCCTTTAAATAGTAGCTTGGAAGTGGCAAGACAAATAGCTCTTAGTGGTTTTACTGTGCGTGTTTTGGTAGGAAAGTGAGAGCGTGGCCGCGTGGTTGAGCGCGTGCGAGAGCGTGTCATACCTTCGGTCTCCGCGGCATTGATTGCTTTTGAAACAGTGGTGAGAGTTGCTTTGCGGCATTTTGAGGATTTCGATCCTGTGCGTATCGGTTTTTGCTAAAAGGCACGTGCTCTGCGTTGATATAGTATTATAGTATTTGCAAAAAGCCGAGCAATACATGGCGAGAAGGCCGGTAAAGCAGGCAGTACGGGGAGGGGGGGGGGGGTTTAGTCCCTCAAGGCAGATGAGGAGACGGGTGAGAATAGAGAGGGCTTCGAAACAACCGGCACACAGTGTGATGTCGATACTAGGTGGCAGAAAATGGAGGCTTTTCAGGAAGAGCTTCTCGAACAGGTGCAAGTACTCAAAAATGAGCTAAACAGGGAGCGTGAGGCACGGAAGGTAGTTGAAAAAAGACTTGAAGCAGCCGAGGAAAAGCTGAACAGGGCCGCCATTGTGAACGAGAATGTGCGTGACAATGGAACGCAGACCCCGACGCGACACGCGAGGGAGGGTCAGAGAAATACGTCGAACGCAGGCAGGGTGATGAAGGGTTAGCTGGAAAGAGCAGCACCTACCTTGAGGCCGCTACGCGGAAAAAGCAGGAGCCCAGGGGACAATGCCCCTTGTCGAGTCCGAATCACGCGGAAAATGACAAAGGGAAGCAGGGAGAGGTAGGAGAGAGCGAAAAGGTGATTATCGCTGGCGATTCAAACCTGGCTGGGTGTTCAAAAGCAATTGTGGAGAAGGTGAAAGGCGACAAAATAGTGGCGGTAGGGACATTTCCAGGGCGCACACTCGGTTCTGTTATGGAGCGAGCAAAAGAAAAGCTCGCGCAAAATGCCCACGTGCGCAACCTCGTCGTAGTAGCAGGTGGGCTAAATGATGTCCTAAACAGGAAAGGGCCAGGACTAGCCCAGCGTTTGGCGAAGGGGGTGGACGACTTGCGTGAGCTATCCCCTCAGGTGCAGATCGTGGTGTGCACGGTGCCGGAGGTGCCTGTGCGTGAAAGTCACGTACAAAAAGCCGTAGTGGCTGCCAATGAGGCAATATGGAAAATGAGCCGAGAGAAAGGCTTCGAGGTTGTCGAAGTAAACAGGGAAGTGAGAAGTTGTGGTGGTTTTAAACGAGACGGGATCCACTTCAATTACAGGTTAGCACGAGAAGTGGGGTGGCGACTTGGTGGTCGCGCTGTTGCTTTTTTAGGGGGCCCGCGTGCGCTCAGGAGGTCAGAGTAGATAGTAATGAAGAAGGTCCCCTAGCGGAACATCAGAAGAGAATCGCCGTTGATAATAGAAAAAGGAGGAAAACAAGAAAAAGAGCTCGCCATGCAATAGGCTACATATACATGGCGGCAGAAGAAAGGAAAAGTGGGCAGAGATTGAGGAGCAGTTACACAGAGAACAAATAGGGGTGTATGCGGTTACAGAAACGCACCTTAGAGACTCAGAAGAGCCGCCAGTTATGTCGGAAAGAAAAGGAGGGGGAGTCGGAATGCTTATCCATCAGGGAGCCAAATGGAAAAGAGTAAATTCACAACGTCAAGAGCATCTTTGGTTATCAGGTACAATGAGTGGGAAAGAAACCTGGCTGGGCGTTACGTATTTGTAGACCGGAAAAATTGCACAGAGAAGAATAAAGACTTAGTAGAATGCATAAGCGCTGGCATAAAGGGTTTCGGGAATGGTGCTGAAGTTGTCCTGTTAGGTGACATGAATGCCCACATACAGGATTTAGATGGCTATACCGACAATAACGGGAAGTCAATGCTGGACCTTTGTGAGCTAGATAACCTCGTGATCGTGAATACAGAGCCTAAGTGTGAAGGACAGGTCACGTGGGAAGTGGGAAACTGGCAATCGGCCATTGATTACTGTCTGATGACAGAAGGAATTCATGATAAGTTGAGAGAAATGGAAATCGATGAGGAAGGGTTTAGCAGCATAGGGAGTGACCATAAACGCATCATGTTGAAAATGGGATATGTAGTTGGGAAAGGGAGCAAGGAAAGCACAATGGCCAGACCAAATTTGAACACTGAACAAATAGCAAATATAGTCACAAGAGTTGAGGAAGAACTTGACAAGTGGCCAAGTAAGGAGTGGGAATATGGTGAGCTTCTAAGTGTAATAACGACAGAAATATGGAAAGAGAAACAACATGTTCGTTGGAAAGGAAAAAAGAAACCGAAAAGCTGGTGGAACAAGGAGATATGAGAAGCGATCGCTTCTCATCTAAGAGTTCGACTTTGTTGTTACATACAAGTCGGGAAAACGGCACGCAGACGCCGACTGCCTTTCTCGATCTCCTGTTGAGCCGGCAGCACAAGATGATGACGACACGGTTTTTCTGGGACTCGTGGATACTGCCGATCTTTCACGCCAGCAATGGGATGACATTGAATTGCTGCCGCTTATTGATTACCTAGAAGGACGAAACAACAGTGTGCCGAAGCTCTTTGCAAGAGGGGTGGCATCATACTTCTTGCGTCGCATCGTCCTCTACAAGAAGAACTCGCCTAGCGGCAGCAACTACTTACTTGTTGTTCCATCACCGCTTCGACGTGAAATCTTACACGCCTGCCACAACGAGCCGGCTGCTGGGCACTTGGGCTACACTCTAAGAACAGTTTACACCCTTTGGCTTGCCCCTTCTGCCACACAAGAATAATCGTCATCTGCCTTGATGCGTTTCCTTTCTTTATCGCTGCAAGCCGGGAACTTTCCAGTGACGAACGGCACGCGAGTTATCAGAAGGGGCGCTCCAAAGGGTGTAAACTGTTCTATGCTGATAACGCGCGTGCCATTCGTTACTGGAAAGTTCTGGGCTCGCAGCGATAAAGAAAGGAAACGCATCAAGGCAGATGACGATTATTTTTGTGTGGCAGAAGGGGCAAGCCAAAGGGTGTAAACTGTTCTTAAGAGTGTACACTCGCACATTGGCACGGATTCGGCAGAATTACTACTGGCCGAGACTTACTGCGGTCGTTAAACGTTACATTCAGACATGTCTGGATTGCCAACGTCGTGAACCGCCATCCGTCAAACCAGCCGGCTTACTGCACCCTCTTGACGTACCGGCCACACCATTTGCACAAGTAGGCATGAACTTTCTGGGCCCCTTCCCAACGTCTACTACTGGTAATAGGTGGATAATCGTCGCAACGGATTATCTCACTAGATATGCCGACACAAATGCTCTGCAACGGGCAACAGTAGATGAAGCGGCACGATTTTTTCTGGAATCCATCGTCTTAAGGCATGGCGCTCCCACAGTAGTCGTCACGGACAGAGATACTGCGTTCATGGCCCCAGTTTTTAGATATCGTTCTACGTCTAAGTGGTACCGACCACCGGAAGACAACAGCGTATCACCCTTAAACGAACGGGCTGACAGAACGACTCAATAGGACATTGGCTGATATGATAAGCATGTACGTAGATGTAGAGCACATGAACTGGGACGAGGTTTTACCTTATGTCACCTTCGCGTACAATACGGCTCGTCAAGAGACCACTCGCAAGACGCCCTTCAGTCTCGTATACGGCCGTGAGGTTACAACATTAGACGCAATGCTTCCTCATGAATTTGACGACAACGACACAGGCGCTGAAGAGATAACACGCCGAGCAGAGGCAGCTAGGCAGCCTGCGCGTCTGCGAATCCACGAACAACAGGACTGTGACGCCAGACGCTACAATCTTCGGCGCAAAGCCGTAACATACAACATCGGCGACAAAATGTGGGTCTGGATACCTATTCGACAGCGTGGGCTCTCTGAAAAGCTCCTACGCAAATGCTTCGGGCCCTACATAGTTATCCGATGCATCAGTGACGTCAACTACGAAGTAGTTCCAGACAACTCGGACTGTTCAAAGCGCCGACGGCATTTAGCCGAGGTCGTTCATGTGCTTCGTATGAAGCCGTACTATGAGGACTGACAAGACTGCGCAGTTCTCTACCGCTGCTTTCCAAGCCTCTATCATCGGGATGATGATCTTTTCTAAAGGAGGAGCAAATGACAACTATATTTGGCAGAACCATAATGCAGCCGGTATGCGCCAGTGGGGACGACGCTGAAGTAGCGCGGGTTTTTAGATGAAGCAGGGAAAACGAAAAGGACGTTGTTTTTCCCTTAGACGACTGATAAAATGCGTTTCTTGGTGGTGCTGCTACGCATACTCTTCGATCCCACGTCATTACAATATCCGAGACGAAGATGAAAACAGACTGGAAGGAGAAGCGGCAATAAATTACATACGAAAACCAACAGCCGAATCTTTCCAAGGCAATGACGAGGTTATACTTGATGAAGAAAAGAGCACGAAAGAGACCCAAGAGGAAGAGCAGCTGGTGCTGACAAATCTAAACTGCAAGAAAGCGGAAGAGAAAATTCCTAAGCGCACAGCCACAGGGCTAGACGAGGTTCCCGTTAGGCTGATATATGAACTAGGACCAAAAAGTAAGGAAGCTCTGGTGAAAGCAGTGGAAGAAACTTTAAAAGTTAGACGAATACCAGACAGTTGGCGACAAAGTAGAATGAATTTAATTTATAAAGGTAAGGGGGAGAAGGACAGAATTCACTCGTATAGACCGTTGACCATTACATCGGTAATATACAGGCTAGCAATGCAGGCAATCAAATTAAAGCTTCAAGCATGGACAGAAAATACTGGCATTTTGAGAGAGCTTCAGAATGGCTTCAGAATAGGTAGGCGTTTGGATGATAACTTGTTTGTTCTTACTTAGTGTATTGAAATATCAAAAGCATAAAGCAGACCGTTGTATGTGGCCTTTTTAGACATTACAGGAGCCTACGACAACGTAGACCGCAACATTTTGTGGGATATTCTGAAAGGGGAAGGCTTAGGTAACGATTGTCTACAGCTTTTGAGAGAGATTTACCTAGAAAATACCGTTTGCGTTGAATGGGAAGGGATGAAGAGTGAGGAGAAAGTTCATATCAACAAGGGACTGAGGCAGGGGTGCCCTTTATCCCCGCTGCTGTTTATGATGTACGTGGTGAGGATGGAGAGGGCGCTAGAAGGAAGTAATATCGGGTTTAATCTCTCATACAAACAGGCGGGTACAGTAATAGAGCAGCAACTCCCAGGTTTATTTTATGCGGACGTCATTGTGTTGCTAGCTAACAAACAAAGCGATTTGCAACGTCTGGCTAATATCTGTGGACAGGAAGGCAACCATTTAGGTTTGAAATTTAGTGTTAGAAAATCAGGTGTTATGATATTCAATGAAAAGCTTGAACAGACCGTGTAGATACAGGGCCAAGAAATACCTCGCGTATCAGAATATAAATACCTTGGTATATGGATAAACGAAGGCAATGGATATATGGAAGCACAGGAAAAACCATAACAAGGGGAAGAGAAATGCAGCCACAATGAAGCACAGAGTGCTATGGGGATACATAGGTACGAGGTTCTCCGAGGTATGTGGAAAGGTGTAATGGTTCTAGGACTTACTTTTGGAAATGCGGTTGTTTGCGATAAGTCAGGGGTACAATCAGGACTAGACGGGAACCAAAGGTCAGTGGGTCGCCTTGCATTGGGCGCTCCCGGGAAGACTACAAACGAAGCTGTGCAGGGGGATATGGGCTGGACTAGTTTTGAAGGGAGGGAAGCTCGCAGTAAAATTGAGTATGAAGCACGGCTGAGGAATATGGAAGAAAGTAAATGGGCTGGGAGAGTGTTCAGGTATCTCTACAGGCAAAACATTGATTCACAGTGGAGGAAAAGAACTAGGAAGCTTATCAGCAAGTATGCGGCCTGTGGGATGGGCAACACAGCAACAAAGAAGGTCAAGCGGAAAGTCAGAGAGGCTGAATTAATCTCATGGGTGGCGGCAATGGAAAAGAAACCGGCCATGAGTAACTACTTATGAGGAAAAAACGAAATCAGGGAAGAAACCCTTTATGATAACTCAAAAGGAAGCTCATTATTTTTCGAAGCGATATTGGTATGCCTTAGAACACGCACCTATAAAGCGAGATATAAAAGGGAAGAAGAAGCATGTGCTTGCTGTCGTAAAGCTAGGGAAACTACGGAGCACGTTTTATTAGAATGTGAAGACGTCTACCCAGCAGTCGATTTAGGCACCACTGGCGTCCTTGAAGCCCTTGGGTTCAGAGGGAGCAGTGCTAAAGCAAACATCTCCGCAATAGACATTAGTAAGAGGCGACTGGAGGATTGGTGGAAGAAAAGTAGGGAAACGACAAAAGACGGAGACGTACAAAAGCACAGTTCGCAATTGGGGATCAGAAAATTTGGGCGTGGTAGTTCATAGTGTTTTTTTTTCTTTTTTCATTGTTTACCCTAGGTAGGATATTAGGCAGTATAGTAGCAAGAGCTTGGTGGCGGAATCCACCGCACCGTTCCAAAGGGGACGCTCATAATATCCATCCATCCAGCGGAAGGCTGTTTTTTTTGGAGCAAAATCTAATGTGGCCACTTTTTGCCGGTAGCGTACGCTGGTACGCGCCCTGCTTGCCCTGCCGGCTATGCGGCTTGCCTCAATACCTTGGCTGCCGCGTAGCTGGTGCGTTCTAATTGCCAGGAGACCGAATAGCCTCTACTGACGCCCATACAAACAAGTCACAAGTGAGTGAACAGAACGTGCGACTTTATTGGCAGAAGACAAGCAGTGTACATTCTCCTGGAATGGCAGAAATGAAATTTGCATGTCGAGATACGCTGGAATCATTGACGCGAGCTCGTAAACGGCTCACCATCGTCGTCGCACATGGCGATCTGGTAACGAGCGACAACCAGCGGCGCAAGTAGATTGGACAGAGTGTCCGACCTGTTTGCAGCGGCAGTCGCCGTTAAAGATGAGCAACTTGCATTGCGATGCTATCGCGTAATGCAGGCACTCTGCTGCCGCAGCCAACACGGCGACGTGGACTATTCGGCATTTTAGCGTTGACTCCTTTCCAACCCGCCCGTCTTTTTTCTTTCGGAGGCCACTGATGTGTGGCTCACAATTGGTTTCCCACTTTGTTTCGATATGGTCAAGTCACTTTCATGGGCATCACCTTCATCCGCCACATTTGCGGGCCTTTTCACCCATGTGGCTATCAACTTCATACACGTCGGACCATGCAAGCACGTATGCTTGCCTCCGTTTGTGCTGAATCGCAGCCGTGAAAGGCCACAGGCGCAATTCTCCCATGGCTACAACAAGAAAGGGTGAACAGGGAGCACGAATCACGGTGTGTGTAAATTGGGAGTCTATGTCGCTGTGCAGACTGCAGGAGCAAATGCTTACTTCGAGATACTGCTTCAACATGCAACTGGCCAGGCCGCCATATTCTAAAAACATAACACGGCAACCGCAACCACGTGAAATAACAGCAAAATTAAACACTAATCAATCATCGCATGAGGTTCAGACAATACATTATAAATTGGCTACGAACCATATGGCAACAGTGAGTGTTCACATACACGGGTCTCTTAGGATACATTCAGCCGCCTACTTACAAACATAATACTTGCCTTCGTCGCATGTGGTGGTCTGGCAACGAGCGACTACCAGCGGTACAAACAGATTGGACAGAGCGTCGCACCTGTTTGAACCGACAGTTGCCGTTGTAGATGAGCAACTTCCACTGCGAAGCAATCAGGTGATGCAGGAATCTGCTGCCGCAACCAACACAGCGAAATGGACTATCTGGCACTGTAGCGTTAACTCCTTTCCAACCTGCATGTTTCTTTTCTGTCAAGGGCCGCTAATGTGTGGCTCACATTTGGTGTCCCACATTGTCTCAATGTGGACAAGTCGCTTTTGTGGGCATCACCTTCATCAGCTACTTTTGCGGGCCTTTCCACCCATACGGCTATCAACTTCAGACACTTCGAACCATGTAAGCACGTATGCTGATCTCGGTTTTGAGCAAATCATGGCCGAGGTTGGCCACAAGCACCATTTGCCCATGGCTGCAGCACGAAAGAACGAACGGGGAGCCGCCAGTTACGATGTGTTTTGTTAAGAACGGCCTTCTGAGGTGCAAGTTTTGCCAACCACTTGCGAGAGCGGCGTCGACTTTTCCTGGAACGCCACCGTCATACTCTAGCCAAACGGCGTCACTAAGTCTACTGTGTACCAAGGACAACGCGCCGCGTCCGCCACTCTGTGTCGCGGAATTGCCGAGATGAGTTCGAGGAACCAGGCTTTGTGACGGAACACGCCACCGCCGACCCGGTCTGCTGTGAGCAAGGGAGGTCCCGAGGGAACGTAGTTGGAGACCCCTTCTCACGCACCGTTCCTGAAGTAAGCCCCGAGTTCTGCGAAGACCGTCTGGCCCTGTTTGGGGACCGTGAACCTGTGCGGAAGTGTGTGTGTGTAAGCGCTCTCGCAAAGCGGCTCGTCTACTGGTCGAACGTTTCCCTCACCTAGGGATCGAGGGAGGACCGAGTGTTTATAAACCGCTGCTGTGCGGCTGCTCAGTGTACTTCCTCTCGTAGTCATGCTAGACTGGGGAACTGCAGCGTCCTGATGTAGATACTGTAAATAAACCCGTATTCGTAGTTCTCGATGAGAAGCAGTCCTTCCCTTCAACAACGTCCTCAGCGTGGATAAGTTGGACGATGGCATGGGCCAGCTACCATCTAATTCATGCCCGACTCCAATCTTGACAACTGGTTACGAGTGGAGGGATTGACCTCCCAACCCTCACAGTGCATACTGGGAGTCTATGTAGCTGTGCGGACTGCAGGAGCAAATGCTTACCTCGAGAGACTTCTTACCAAAGCAACTGATCAGGCCCCCACATCCGAGAAACGTAATACGGCTACAACAAGCAAGTGGGGCCGCAAAACCAGATTCTGCAATCAATCACATCAGTGTGGCTTGCGCAAAGACCCAGGCTATCGAGGAAGAAGAGCACTCATCAACGAAACTAAGAATATGGAAATTGAGAATGCTTGCATTCAAGAGAGAAGCCACTCAGCTCTGCAAGCACTGAAGGCTAAAAACATCAAGAAAAGTAAAATGGTGCATAGCACTCGGTGCGCAGGTTAATGCAAGACACATGCCGATGCTGCATCAGCTATTTCAGGAGAGGAATTGTGCATAACATAAAATAGGAGATACTGCTGCAGATATGTTAGGCTACTAGACAGTGACTGGTATTAAGTATCAGGGAAGAATCGGTTGGCTTTTATGTTTGGATGAGGAAGAATGATCTCTAACGAGAATGGGCAATGAAAAAGCCTACATTAATAGAAAAATTACACTTGGCACAAATGGAATCGACATGGCCAGGAAGCTGATTAAGGGCAAACTGACGGGACTCTTATGGCCAGCGTCGTCCGTGCTTGGTGAGAAGTTGCAGGTGCATTTGAACACGGATAATTTCTAGAAAGTCCTTTTTGAGTTACCTGGATGACTCGGCCAAATGTCCGTGCTGGTGGAATGGTATGTGTGTGTGTGAAAACAATTATTGTAATGAGGTCCGGAGGCTCGACTTCTTAAGCCAAGACGGGCCACTCCCACGTTGGCACTGTCAGGCCAAGCCTTTAAGCGACTTCATGGGCCCTCTGGACTGCCCTTAGTTGGTCCTCAAACAGTGGGCTTTGAATCATTTTCTCCCACTGTGTCCATTCTTCAACGAGGTTGGGGAGAGTCGCGAGATACCCCACCAGCATATGTCTGATTCCAATGATGACATTACAATCGTTGCAGTCCATCTTAATCTCCCTCTCTGCATATATTTTATTAATGGTGTACGGTGTGGGATATGTACCTGTTTGCAATAAGTACAGTGAGACTGCCTCAGCCCTGTTCAGTTTTGAATGTGGCAATGCGAATTTTCTGCGTCCTAAATAGTATTGTTTGGTAACGTCATTGTATGTTATTAAATGATCTCTAGATTCCCTGGCTTGATGGTGAACGGCTCGGTTGGGACTGTCACCGTTAGCAAATCCTCGTTCCGAGTCATGAGCAACCTCATTAAGGTTTACCCGGGTCTCGTTCACTTTCCCCATATGCGCAGGAAACCATCGGATTTCGTTCTCATAATCCCAATGTTTTAAAAAAGTTTAGCTGCAACTCCAGCTACGTAGCCTTTATCAAAATACATTACAGCGGATTTCGAATAACTGTAAATGCAGGCCCACCTATTACTCCTGATGGCTAGAGCAATTGCCGCTTGTTCCGTCACCATGGGGTCCTTGGTAAAAATAGTGAGAGCGTCTTGCACCTTCCCTTGATAATGTGATACAATGGCCGTATATGCTTCTTTACCTTTCACCCAGGCAGCATCAACTACAGCTGCCAGTTGGTTCTGCTGCTCTATTTCCTGCAAGAGTGCTTTAGCTCTTGCCTTTCTTCTTTCGACATTATATTCTGGATGCATGTTTCTGGGGAGAGGGTTGGTTCTGATCTTGATCCTAACTTCAGTCCTTAATTCTACTTCAGCCTCTATTGCGCTCCTTGATGTATTCAGTTCTGCACCTATTGCCTGTAATATTGATTACAAAGACGGCGCCGAATAAAACAACACACGAAGAGGGGGACACGAGACAGCACGTAGGCGCACTAACAACTGAGTGTTTTTATTTCTTGACATAGTAATATATAGCTGCTGTCAAGGATCAAAACAACAAGAATAAACAGAGCAATCATCTGCATCGCACAAGAAAGCCAAGATACAGAATAACTTTTAAGTGTAGCTCTCAAGATACGCCAGTTCCTTTGTCGAAAGAGAAACTGAGGCTTCACTGACACAATCAACACCACGCTTTTTGATCTCAAGCGCTTCCAATATCTCCCTTGTCAGTTGATGATCAGCTCTGTACAGAACACTGGTTCTATCAAAATCTGGCATGCACTTGTGAGCGTTACAATGCGCACTTATGTGACCGAAGGGCTGGTTATCCATCTTATATCTATGCTCATGTAATATGTCATTCAGACATCGGCCCGTTTGGCCTACATATGATGAACCGCACGACAAGGGAACCGAATAAACTACTTTCTGTACACATCCGACATGTTTCTGCCCATGTTTTTTTTTTTGCGAACACCTGTTTGTTTTCCTGCCAGCGCGTGACATTGTCAATATTTTGTATAGAGCTAGCTGTAGGGCCTCCCCGATTTCTTCCATTGTGTTGTGCACCCCTAGACTCATGCGTTTGTCGGTTGCAGCGTTACTGGGTATCCTTAGGGCTTCTTTAACGAGCTTCCTGAGCATCACATGAAGTTTGTTAAGTTCTGCCTGCTTCCATTTGAATAATCCAGCCACATAAGTGAAGTGACAGAGAGCAAAGGCGTGTATTAGCCTCAAAGCGCTGTCTTCTCCTAAGCCCCTGTGTCTATTAGTAATTCTCCTTAGTAACCTAATGGCTTCATCTGTTTTATTCAAGATATGTTGTATTGTTTTATAGTTAGCATTGTTTCCGTCTATATGATACCCAAGAACCTTGATTTTTTTCAACTAGCCTAATTGCGGATCCTTTATGAGTGTATAAGCACACTCTTGGCTCATCTTCCGGAATGGAACCTCTTGGTTTACGACATTCTCTGCGATGTTTAATGACTAAGAGTTCTGATTTGGCTGCCGAGCATTTCAACCCCATGCGTTTCAGTGTGTTCTCTACAACGTGAAAACTTTCCTGTAATCTGTTCTCTGTCTGTCCTACATTACCCTTGGCACTCCATATGGTTATGTCGTCGGCATATATCACATAATGTATAACCTCAATTTTCCCAGATTTCTTGTAACCTTGGCAATTGCTAAATTGAATAGCATGGTTGAGAGCACAGCCCCTTGTGAAGTGCCCCTATTTCCCAAATTCTTAGCTTCTGATTTAACCCTTTACTGCACCTTGTTGCATTTACGCAACATTCTGATGAACGGCGTTAAAAACCAAAACAAAGTCTGTTTGGAGCTGCCTGTACACGTTGTTGCATTTACGCAACATTGGTCTGTCAAACGCGCCGCCTTGTGCTGCAGTCTGTGCTCATCCTTCTCATCTTCTACAAAAACAAACGTGGCGGAGGCTGCGCGTGCCCCAGAGCAGTGATGTAGGTAAGTTTTGCCAATTGTAAATGTATTTCTCCATGAGACAAAGCGAAAAAAAAATTCTTACGCTAAGCTCCACATCCTCCTGACCCTGTAGAATCAAAAAAACATTGTCATTTCGGAATAGTTTTATTTATTTATTTTTATTTATTTAACAATACTGTTGGCCGAAGGCCGTTACAGGGTGGTTTCAAGACAAACAATGCAAGATAGCAGCACTGCCGCAGTGTAGAGCAAACAAGATAAGGCATACACACAGGCAAATGCACAATGCAAATCAAGAAGCAGCAAAAACAAATTGCAGTAGGGTGGTATTAATTGTACCACTGCGCTGGAATTATTGTGTGTATTAGAACCAGGAACATACGACAAAGTACCATTATTAAAGCAGTAGTTATGTACTTCTAACCGAAGTAAAGAATTTTGTTAGTGTGGTTTCAAATTTATTTACATTGTCTAGTGTTAGTAATTCAGGTGGTAGCGCGTTCCATTCCTCTATTGTTCTTGGGAAAAACGAGTACTTATGTGTATCTATTCGTGCTGGAATGGGTTGAATTTGCTCTAGGTTGCTGCTTCGTACTGTTCGAGACAGACGCTGTTTTATGTACTGCTGTGTATTAAGGTTAAACCTGTTATGGCGAATCAGGTAAAGAAATTTCAGTCTAGCTATCCTTCTGCGTTCGAAAAGTGGCGGTAGGTTGAGCTTCCTGAGCATTTCAGTTGCGGAGTCCGTTGAACGATATTTTGACAAGATGAATCTTGCCGCTCTTCTTTGAAGTTTTTCAATTTTATCTACCAGGTTTTTTTTTAAACGGATCCCACACGACGCTTGCGTACTCTAATGTAGGACGAACAAGCGTTATATATGCAGCTAGTTTAGTTTGCTGAGGAGCAAGTTTTAACTTTCGCCTCAAGTACCAGAGCTTTTTTTCAGCTGATGAGCATATGTTCTTTATATGTGCTTTCCAGTTGAGGTCACTGGATATGGTAATTCCGAGGTACTTAATGTGATTTTCGCGGCTTATGACCTTACCATCTATCTCATAATCGAAGGAGTGTATATTTTTTATCTTCTTGGTTACCCTTATATACTTAGTCTTGCTGTAGTTTATTTCCATTTTCCACTTATCACACCAGTCACTAATTCTTTTTAATGCGGAATTTAAGACGGTCTGGTCATTGCGGCTGGATATTGCGGTATACATTAAGCAGTCATCTGCAAAAAGTTCCTGGCGACGGAACGTTGATATGTTGCACAAATGCAACAACGTGTACATGGTTTATTTTCTTCGGCAAAGTGAAATGGCTCCCAAACGCCGGTATGGCCGAGCAATTCCCTCTGATAGTGAAGGCAGTGGCCTTTCAATTAGTCGCGACAACCACGAGTGTAAGTCCGTTTCGATTCAATATGTGGCAAGATGTTTTCTGGTCGAATTTCCTTTTTTTCTTTTCAAAAGAAACCTGTGCATCCGCACGTTGCCGTATCACGTCGTCACGGGAACTGCCATACATCTGTGCTTCTATGTTCTAAATTTTGACAACAACCCGAAAACACTGCATTGTTTCCTGACTGCACGGGAATCTGCATGACGTACTGCAGGAAGTGCGGGAACCACCTGTGCAGCACAAGCATGTACCACGTGCTTCTTTTTGTTCCACAGTAAATCATAGGTGCGGCAATGATTGTCACATGAAAATAAGCATCTGAGTATGAATCACACTAAGTCTATCTTTCACTTTCAACTTCTTCTTTATTTGCACATTGTTGCAAATGTGCAACATACCCTTTTTCTGCAAATTCAAACCACAGAAATTCGCTAAGATAACTTTCCATAGGAGTACAGCTACTGTTGTACTTCCCTACAACTCCATGAATAATATTTTGAGGAAACAAAAAGTTGTGCAGTAAAGGGTTAAGCTCACCCAGCATGAGCTGTGCAGTTTTATTTCTAAGAAAGTCCTTAATCATGTTAAAAGGCCTCTTACCTAAACCCATCTCCGAGAGAACGTCAAGTATTGCCTTATGCTTTATACAATCAAAAGCTTTTCCACATCCAATCCCAAAAGAGCTTTCGTATGCGCTGGGCTGGCCTGTATAAGTTGGTGTTTCATCAGCAGCATAGCATCCCGAGTTGACAGCCCGGGACGAAAGCCGATCAAGTTGTATAGGAGGATGTCGTTCTGCTCAACGTATTTCGTGAGTCGATTTAGGATGACATGTTCCATAGCTTTGCCTAGACATGACATTAAGGAAATAGGACGGAGGTTGTCCAGAGCTAGTTGTTTGCCTGGCTTTGGTATGAAGATAGCATTGGCCACCCTCCATTCCTCGAGTATACCCCTTTTCTCCAACATTCATTGAAGTGTTCAGTTAGATAAGAAGTTGATTCATCATCTAGATTTCTTAATGTCTTGTTAGTTATTCCGTCAGGTCCAGCCGCCGATCTGCCATTAAGACTCTGAAGAGCCGCCCTCGCTGCTGTCCTGCTGTCCATAGCCTGGTGTCCATAGCTTCAATATTTTTCTCTGCCCTGATTTCTTTAGTGGCGTCTTTGACGTCATCTCTGAGCTGGATGACCCATGTCTGAAGGGGCTCCTGCTCGTCATCTAGAGGCCCCACTTTCCTTCTGTTCTCTCTGATTTTTCTGAACTGATCCCAATCATTGAATTTGAAGATTCTAGTTTCCTGTCTTGGTATGCGTACGGTTATGTGTATGATATAATGATCGCTGTGAGATCCAAGTATAAGTTTTCCCAATTGGCTCCTCTTGAATTGTTTACAAAAGTAAGATTTGGTGTGGAGTCCCTGCTTGTGGACGTGCCACAACGGGTGGGATACGCCGGATCAGTAATCAAGCATAACCCCAGATCGATGGCCAGACTCTATAGCTCCTCTCCCTTCCTTGTGTTCCAATTGTATCCCCATGTGTGATATGGAGCATTAAAGTCCCCTTCAATAATGAGCGGGGAGTTTTTGGCAACCGAAAGCACCTTGTTGAAGAGTGCTCTAAAGCTCTGTCTCATGTCGTTAGGACTGCTGTAAATTTCCAAGCCGAAAATGCTCTGCGTCTTACCTCTGTTCCTTTTAAGTATGATCTCAACTAGAGTAATTTCAAACCTGGGATGTCTAAGGTGAATATCATGCTCAATGTATGGCAACTTTTTGTCAATGATGGTCGCCAACCCCCTCCCCGTTTTTTTGTCTCTACATATAACTTTGTACCCAGTAAGCATAATTTCGTCCGCTAAGATTTCCTGCCGCATAATTACCTTTAGCTTGGCCTCAGATGACCTGATCACCTGTTGCAGTGCTGCTTTTTTGTGTTGGAACCCACGACAATTCGATTGCCACACGTTAAATCCATGATTACTGTCCATTGTTATTAGGTGAGGCTGCCTTTTTATTACCCGCTATTTTCCTCTTTGTGATGGCCGCCGACACTCCAAGAATAGACTTTATACGATCCGCCTCCGATGGCAGATACTCATCGCCGTCATCCCCTTGCGCCTCCATTTTCCTAAGTCTTTTCTCCGCCATTAGCCTCCATTTCTGCAATTTGTCCACATTAAAGTTGGTTGTTTCCACTGTCTCTCTTATCACTTTAATTGCCTCTTTTATTTGACTGAGGGCTGAGAAGACTGAATCATCCTCGGAACTCACCGCTCTCTCTTTAGGGGCAGGGGAGCTGGATTCCCCAGGATCGTTGCTTTTGCTTACAGGTCTATCTATTTCTACTCTAGCAGGGCTGTACTGCTCTTCTTTACGAAGGTCTACTACCTGCCTGGTCAATTCTTCATTAGCTTTTCTTAAATAAGTTACTTGTTTAAATAATTGCTCTATTCTGGCATCATTGTCATCCCCCACAGCCGCCGAGGCGCCCCCAGCAACCCTCGCCATACCTTTGACTTTGTCAGCCCAGGTGGTTCCTGGCATCGTCTTCTCGCCAGGTATTGATTCCCTTTGCAGGAAGCGCACCTGCGCTTCTCTTTAGTTGGAGCGCCTTCTCTCCCTGGATAGTGAACGATGCCTGGATCTGGTGCGGCTGCTGGAGCGTGAGTGCTCCCTGTGCTCGGGGCGATGGTTGGGCGCCAGCTGTTGTGCCTCCGACTGCGCTCTTGTTGACGACCGAGTCCTGTTGCGCTCTCTTCGACGGAGTCGTACGACGTAAGGGACTTGAAATCTTTGCTTACAAAACTTGTCAGCGGTAGGGTGATCGCCTTCACAAAATTTACACCTAGGTACACACACAAGTTCATCTCCTGGGTTACGAGTTCCATGTCCCCTGCACTGAACAAAGTTAGGTGTTGGGCACACATCAAAACGGTGCCCGACCCTTCCGCAGGTGAAGCAGACGTGGAATTGCTTCCTGTAAAGGTAGCATCTCACTAGTGTGGATCCACACCTGACAAAATTGGTCACTTTTTGTACATCGAAAAGTACAATGACCGATCCCGACGTCTTGATGCGCTTAGCAGCCAGCGCAAGCGGGTTCAAGTTATGCACAATATTTCTTGTTATCATAGCTTGGGAGTCTCTGATCTCCACTCTTCGGATGACGACTTTCCATTTGGCATGTGGTGCCGCTTCGTATGCATTTACCTCGTATTCCGTATCCATAATCTTGAAAGACTTGATTCTAACGTACTTCGCAGCATGTTCGGGCATAGGTGTGCTGACTACGATGATATTTTGAGTGAAGTTTGGGCAGACGACATCTTCACGGGCCTCCTCTTTCATTAGGCTGGACCCCGCGATGACTGCGGAACCAATCGTGGTGGTGCTCACCTTGTTAAAATCGAGGCCTCCTCGAGGCCGTATAATGATCTTTCTATGCTCCTCAGGCAGTTGAGGCATCCTCGAAGCATCCGATTCTTAACCATTCCACCGACGGCGGTTTTCTTGATGCCATGCTCTCGCTGATTACGTGGCAATGTGCTCTCCTCCTCCACAGCCTTTGTGCTAGCTCGTGATCTTCGGCCAGCCACTACTTGCCAGCCGAAGTCGTCCTGAGCATTGTTAACTACAGCTGGGCAATTACAGAACCTTCTCAGGAGGGTCTCCAACCGACGGCACGGAGTTAAGGAGAAGGATGCCTGCAGGCTAATTCAGGCTTTCTTTCTGAGCCGAGTGGCGTATGTCTGGCCTTACCTGCATCTAAGGAAGAGGGATTTGGAACGGATTAACGGTCTAATCCGAACGTTATTCAAACAGGCTCTTGGGCTACCAAAATGGACTAATACGGAGGCACTCTTGAGTCTAGGGGTGCATAATAACGTTGAGGAAATCATAGAGGCCCACAAATGGGCTCAAACAGTTCGATTATCCGGCACACACGCGGGACAGCGGATCCTCGACCCCTTAGGGTATCGCCCAGCCTTAGACATCTCGCAACGACAGCGAATGCCTAACACTATCAGGACCAAGATCATTATCCCCCCGCTTCCGAAAAACAGTGTCAGTGTCTTGTCAGTGTCTCCCCGCACGAGACACTGACAAGAATACAGGCCACTAACCTCAGGAGAGTACAGACTAGATCTGTACTTAGTCCAAAAAGGCTAGCTGCAATGACCGGTGGTGAATATCCACCAAACTGCAAACATTGTAGCTGTCCCCTGGCGGACCAAGATCACATCTTGTGGGGATGCCAAAAGAACCCTCCCCCGAGAGAACTCTTTAGGCGAGCTCCTTCACATGACGAGTGGGAGAAAAGACGAAAACTTCCAACCCGCAAGACCAGATACGGTTGGCGGAATGGGCTGATAGCGTCGCGGCAAAGCAGACGCCACGCTAGCCCACACCAGTGGGAAAGAAAGCTCCACTAAAACTTGACAATAAAGGTTTTCTCTCTCTCTCCTTCGTTTCCAGCAAAATCTTCATCTTCCATGTTTGTATCCGCCGTGCTGTGGGCAGGTGGTCTTGTGGGCAGTTGAGCAGGTGTGTGGGCAGGTGGGCATCCTTGTATCTGTGGGCAGGTAGGCTTACTAGGCCCAACAAAGGCCCTACTCCTCACTAAGCTTAGCTCCGCTAAGCTCAAGTCGGCGTCTAGGAGCAGAAAAGGTTCCGTAAAATTGTGAAAATACGAGCCCCACCTCGAATCCTGGTGTCAGTCGATTCGCCGTCGCTTCGCAGATCCAGTGGTATGCTTATTTTCGTTGTGCTCTCAAAATTGGCGAGCGGAGCATGGAAAAAAACAGAGCCGACGCTTCCACGTCTGCACTTCTCGGCGCTTCCTGGTGGAATGGTGGCTGAAGCTCTTTTCAGTCTCGACACAGTCCCCTGCTGACTTGATATCGCATCCAAATTCTTCTGCATGCGATTCTTTGTTCGTGGTGTAAAAGCCTTGCAAATTCGGCTCCAGCCCCTTCCTGTTGGTGTGTTGATAGGGGCTGCTGTGATGACCAAGATGTGCTTGGCACAGACTCTGTTGGGGCAGAACGGGGACACATCAGATACAGCACAGATTAGCCAAACTCATGTGTGTTTTCTTTTATGCTCGAACCAATTATACTGAACCATAAATATGAACAAACATTCATATCTGCTGCAAACAGCAAGCCAATACAGCATATATAACGCATATTTCTTTTCTTAACCATGTGATGATTACATTGTAGTAGTAGCCAACGTCCACACAATGGCCTTGTTGTAGTAGGCAGCAGCTTCTGTTTATTGCGTGGAGTGTGCTGCTTTATACTGATGCCGTCCTCATTACTGCATGTTTGGAACAGAAATTTTGGCTGAGTGAGCAATTGAAAAAGCACAATTTTGCAATATGAAATGCAGAAAGGTGTGACTTATATATTGGAATGGTTTCCGACTACAGAAAACAAGGAAATGTACACTGTCTGTTCTAGGGTGCTTAAGCAGGATGTTAAATAAATGTTGCTATTGTCCATAAAATTGATGTCTGCCTAACTACAACGCATGTCAACAGCTTAAGTATTATTAAGATCATAAATGAGAACATTTGTGCGTTCATTTATACATTGGAAGAGTTCACACTGCTGGTTCCACAAGCAAATGCATTAAAGCCACGAAGCCATTAGAACTGATGCATTATTTTTTTTGCACGAACATGATGCACCGCGTCACTACTCGTCACCGCAAAAATAAATGCCCTACGGTAAACCAAACTGAACAGAAACAACATCTGGAACCAACAAGTAAGAAATATGGGCGAATTGTCATGCTTGAAACTGTTTAATACGTTAAATTCTGTGCTTTCACTTCATTTTACCAAAGGGTTATTTGGTTTCGTGGACGAAAGAAGTTGCCGGTGGACCCGAAAAAGTTTTATATGTGTATTGATAAGGCTACTCAGTCACCTATGATCACGGCTACAATACGATGAAAAATGAGACGCGCGTTCCGATATCGCACTTTCTTTCCTGATTGTGTGTGTGTAACGGCAGCCTCGCAAGTAAATGTTTGTTTAGGAAACAACAACTGAGATCCTGACTGCCCATATGTAATGCAGGATCTAATTTGTTAACTTGTCCCCGCCTGTAAGTTAATGAGACGAATATTATATAACAATTCAAGCAGCGGTGTTAAACGACTGACCGTCATTGCCGTTGTGAGCCGCCTCAGAATCCAGCTCGCGTTTCTTTGCAGACGTGTTCCGAATGGCTCACGACCGAAACCCAACTTCCGGGCTTACATGTCCGCTTGCAAGCACGTCACTTCATTGATTGATTGATTGATTGATTGATTGATTGATTGATTGAGTAACTTTTATTTTACAGTCCTGCCGAACGCGTATTAGCACGTGGCGGGCCGCTCCCACGTCGGGACCGACAGGCCTAGCCTGCCAGCCGCATCGTGGGCCTGCTGGACAGCCCAACGTTGCTCAGCCAGGAGTGGGTTGCGGAGGGCCGCCTCCCACCTAGCTGAGCTGAGGTCAGGTTTTGCTATAGAGATACATCCCCAGAGCATGTGCAAAAGTATTGATCTATCCCCGCAAGCAGGGCACGCGTCATCACTGTAAATCTCCGGATATATCGCATGTAACGTGAACAGAACTAGGGTGGTTGCTTGGGCTAGTTGGTAATTCATGATTAAAAATAACGTACAGCGTGAAGGACAAGGACAGCGATGTATGTCGTCTATCGCTGTCTTTGTCCTTCGCGTTGTACGTTATTTTATGCGAAGCATATTAACGTAGGTTTCGGGCCTTCGCGCGATGCCCGGCGGTGGCCACCATTGACCCTGAAGTGGAGTCACGTGACATGACGTCACGTGATGACGTCACACAGGCTGCAGATGGGGCCTCATATCGCGCCGTCGGTCGCCTCCCGGCGGTGGCCACCATTGACCTTCAAGTGACATTCAAGTAGGTCACGTGACATGACGTCACGTGATGACGTCACACCGGCTGCAGATGGGGCCTCATATTGCGCCGTCGGTCGCCTCCCGGCGGTGGCCACCATTGACCCTGAAGTGAGATCACATGATGTGACGTCACGTGATGACGTCACACCGGCTGCAGATGGGGCCTCATATCGCGCCGTCGGACGTCGCCCGGGAGAGGCCTCCACGCTTCGGTTCGCGCCGTCGCGCGCGACGCGGCGGTGGCGCCACCATCGCTGCATCACGTGATATGTGACGTCACGCCAGGGATGAAGCGGCGCGTGCCCGCCGTCGCGTCAGTCTCTGTGCCCGCAACCGCGCCAGCGTCTTTGCGCCGGGCGTGTATGCGGTCAAGATGCCTCCAAACGCTAAGGATACGCTAAGGTTAAGCCCAGTGGATGCGAAGCATCCACTGGGCTTAACCTTGATAAGCCTCCAACTTTTTGATAACGTGAAGAGGTTGGGATAGGTTTCTGTCTGCAACAGTCTGAATGTCAGTGCCTGAGGCCTAGTGAGCTTGGGTTGAGGAGGAGGGTATTGTCGCCGCGAGAGATAGAAGTGTTTAAGAAGTTCATTATATGTGGCAGGCGCGTCCCTACCATGCGTAACTCTCTCTTCGGCCGTTACAGCGCCAGCGCGGTCAGTCAGTGCGCGCGCGGCAGCGTGGGCCGTCTCATTGAGGTTCGTGGGGACACCCGCCATGGGCCCAACGTGGGCTGGGAACCAAGTAAGCAAGTGATACTTGATTCTATCCGGACCTGCCTTACGAAGCAGCCCAAAAGCCTGTTCTGAGATCACTCCACACTGAAATGCCCTAATGGCCAACCGTGAGTCACTGTAGATGACGTCGCTGCAGTCATCAAGCATCGCTAAGGCAATGGCCACCTGCTCGGCTATCGCCGGATCTCCGGTTCGTACAGATGCACAGTTCGTGAGTCACTGTTTGGAATCCACCACTACTGCAGAAAAGGAGCACCCCTTCCGATATGCGGCCGCGTCAACAAAGCAGGCTCTACGCTCCTCTGTCTGGATCTGTTTGAGTATGGTTGAAACTCTTGCTTTCCTTCTAGCCTTGTTATATTCAGGGTGCACATTTCTTGGTATCGGCGATACGGAGATCAAATCTCATATGTCCCGTGGTAACTGGCATTTTCTTGGTGCTTCTGCAGATGGTGGGTAGCCGAGCTCTTGTAATATCCTCCTACCGGCGGCGGTCGGGGAGAGTCTGGCAAGTTGCGCTCTTTCCTGAGCCTCTGCAATCTCCTCCAGAGTGTTATGCACACCTAGCTGGAGGAGGCGATTGGTGTTGGTGAAGATCGGTATACCCAGGGCTCGCTTAGTTATTTTCCTGAGCAACGTGTTGAGTTTGTTCCTCTCTGCTCTTTGCCATCTGTGCATAGCCGCCACGTAGGCAAAGTGGCAAAGCACAAAGGCGTTAATCCACCGTAACAGATTGTCTTCTTTAAGGCCATGATGGCGGTTAGCCACCCTTTGGATGAGACGTAATGCGTTGTCCGTCTTGGTCGTGAGCTTGATTATCGTTTGCGCGTAAGAGCCAGTAGATTCGAATACCATGCCGAGTTTACTTATTGCGTTGACCCTAGGAATCTTGTCTCCCTTGCCCGTGCGAAGACAAATGGTGCTGTCAGACAGTGGTCTCCAGCCCATGGGCTTACGACCTCTTCTTAAGGGGCGGTAGAGTAAAAGCTCTGACTTCTTAGCCGAACAGTTTAATCCCGTGGGTCGAAGATAGCCCTCCGTGACCTCGATGGCCTCCTGTAACGCACTCTCAACCTGTCCGTCAGTTCCTCCAGCATACCAAGTGGTAATGTCATCCGCATAGATGGTATGCCTGATGCCCTCGACACGTGAGAGTGTTCTGGAAAGGCCGATCATGGTCAGGTTAAACAAAGTGGGCGAGATCACCGAGCCCTGTGGAGTGCCCCTTGTTCCAAGCTCCACCTCTTCCGCGATCATGTCTCCTGCACGGAGAGTCGCTCTTCTTCGGTACAAGAATGACCTGACGTAATCATGGAATCTTACGCCCAGACCAAGCTCGGATATCGATTGCAGTATAAATTGATGGGCTATCTTATCGAAAGCCT
Organism: Dermacentor variabilis; assembly: GCF_050947875.1. NCBI lineage: Eukaryota > Metazoa > Arthropoda > Arachnida > Ixodida > Ixodidae > Dermacentor > Dermacentor variabilis. The sequence goes on from NC_134570.1 coordinate 243,474,688, forward strand.
TCTCCAAATCTAATCCAAGGATGGCCCGAGTGTCCCGCGTGTCATTGTCGATTATCTGACTCTTGGTGAGCTTCATGGCGTCCTGTGTGGACAGACCTGCCCTGAAGCCAATCATCGTGTGAGGGTAGAGTTCCTTGTGTTCGATGAACCTCGTGAGCCTGTTGAGTATGACATGTTCCGCGACCCTGCCTACGCAGGATGTGAGCGATATTGGTCGTAAGTTGTCCAGGCTTGATGATTTGCCAGGTTTGGGGATCAGTACTGTAAGTGCCCGCTTCCATGCTTCCGGGACCTTGCCTTCCTTCCATGTCTCGTTGATGAATTCTGTCAGGTATTCTATCGAGTGATCGTCCAGGTTACGGAGGGTCCTATTTGTGATGCCTTCGGGACCAGGAGCAGACTTGCTATTAAGCTCATGCAGCGCCCTCCTAATCTCTTGCGTGCTGATGTCTGCATCCAGCTCCGAGTTGGGTAGCCCAAGGTAGTCTGCGTAGGCGACCGATGTCCCTTGCCGGGGACCAACAGGGAGGTACTTCTCCACCAGGCTCTGCAGGACTTCCGCCGTGGTCTTGGTTCGTGTGTCTGTATGCAGAAGCTTTGCCATCACATGCTGCTGGTTGGGCCTTGTGTTGGTGTCGTCCAGAAGATGCTTTAAAAGATTCCAGTTTCGACCATTCCGCATTTGACCATCAACTGAGTTGCACACCTCATCCCATTGTTGCTTTGAGAGGGTGTGGCAGTGGTTCTCTGTGGTTCTATTGAGTTCAGCAATCTTTTTGCGTAGTCTGCGATTTAGCCGTTGGCCCTTCCATCGATTGAGGAGTGACTGCTTAGCCTTTAGTAGATGGGCTAGGCGACTATCCATCTTTTCCACGGGAAGGTCCGTGCATATTTTGTGAGTGTTACTCTTGATATCTTCCCTGATCTGGTTCAAGGCTCAGTCTGGTGGTTGGAGGTTGGCGCTCATTCCTTATCTTGCGGAACTTGTCCCAATCCGTGAAGAACTCCTTTGGCCTCTTATGTGTTGTTGGAAAGTGTGTAGCGAGGATATAATGATCGCTGCCAAGATCAACAGCAGTGTTAGTCCATTGCGCCTTCGACAAATTCTTGACGAACGTTAAATCCGGAGTCGAGTCCCGGCACGAAGATGTTCCCATTCTGGTCGGAAAAAACTTATCAGTGACGAGCGTAAGGTCCAAGTCTGTAGCATTCTGCCACAACTCCTTTCCCTTGACCTTGTTGTGCATGTAGCCCCACGCGTAGTGCGGGGCATTGAAGTCCCCGGCTATCACCAAAGGATTAGTCCCGGCGAGGTTGATTGCCTTCCTTAGAAGCGCTTTGAAACGCTGGCGAAGGTCATTGGGGCTACTATACACGTTAAGAATGAAAACGCTCTGGCGTCTCAATCGGCCTGGTATGATTTCTATCATCACATGCTTTGCCTTACAGGTGGCCATCCCCAGGTCGTGAGTGGTATATGTGAGCTTATGACTTACAAGGGTGCATACACCTCTCCTCCCAGTTTGACCAAGAATCGATTGATATCCCGACAACTTGACTTCAGCAGATAGGGTTTCTTGAATAAGGATTACATGTGGTTTTTCGGAATTGCTGCGAATGTACTGCTGCAGAGGCGCTTTCTTCTTAAGAAAGCCCCTGCAGTTCCATTGCCAAATGCGAAAAGATTCATTTGAGCCCGCCATCTTGTTGCTGTCTACTTTTGTCTCCATATTCTGCGGATGAATTGTCCCCAGTTATAGGGGACCCAATGGTAGTATGTGGTACGACATTGACGCTAACGCCAGGGATTGGCAACATTACGTTCTCTACGAACGATTCTATTTTGGACACACGTTTGTTCATACTTTCAGCTTGAAAGGCCATCTCGCTTTGTATCTGGGAGACCTTCTCCGCCAGTTGCCTTACGCTGTCGCTTAGCGCTGAAAACATTTCGCGAATTTCTGACCTTGCGCGTCCCGGAAGATTATCCTACTCACAAGCCACTGCTCGTTTTTTAGAGGGTCTCGCCTCATCTTGTTCGCCCTCCGCTATAGGAACCTCCATAGGTTGGGGTGTTTCCAACGGAGCGGACGCAGGCGGAGGACGCGTTCCTCTCGCGTGTTTGATCTCCGCGATTTCGGACGTAAGCTTTTCAATAACCTCCCTCATATTCGCATTCTCGCGTTCAAGTTGCGCTATTTTATGCGCGCTTCCTGTCGCATGCTCTGAGGATGCCCCCGACCTCACCTCTGCCTGTCCTCCACGGATAATGTCAGCGCAGGTGGTTGGTCTCGACGATCCAGGAACCGGTCCTGTCTGGTGCCCTCTGGGTCTGGAACTAGACCTGGTGCGGCTGTCGGGCCTAATGCGGCTTCCGGAATTGATGCGTATTCTCATCCCTCTAGACGCCGTCCGTCCTCTGGATCTGGAGCGCCCCCGGGATCTGGCTCGCCCTCTGGATTGGGAACGGCCTCGGGTGCCGGATGGGGCCGATGAGTCCGATTCTTGAGAGCGTGGGTGCCTTTCACCGGAGATAGCTGGAAAGTGTTGCTCATCCTTGAAGGGTGGTGATGGCTTGCTTCTTTCCTCCCGCTCAGCGTTGCGAGCACGTTCTCCTCTTCTGCGTCGAACTACGTACGGCGTCTGGAAGCGTTTCTTGCATTCCTTAGCTGCGGTCAGGTGGGCCTCGCCGCATAACTTGCATTTTGGATCGCAGCTGTGTTGTTCATTGGGATTGGTTGCTCCACAACCCCTGCATACCACTTCCTCTGGTGACGGGCAGACATAGGAGCGGTGTCCAAGGCGTCCGCAGGTGTAACAAACATCCATCTGTTTGTGGTAAAGCGTGCACCTGATCAGAGTGCCTCCATACGCAACGTAATTCGGGACCTTATATCCCTCGAATAACACCACCGCAGTTCCAGTATTCTTGATTCTTTTGGCACCGAGCGCGAGTGGATTTCTCCGGTTGACGATCTTCCTGTCAATGACCTCAGGTCCGTCCTCGATTGCGATGCGCCGAATTACTCCCTTGCAAGTGGCGTGCGGCGCAGCAACATACGCGCTCACCTCAGGCTGCTTCCCGGCGACTGTAATGTTCTCCACAGCGGCGTAATGAACCGCGTGTTCGTGATTAGATGTGCTGATCACCATCACATTTTGCATCGGATTGGGGCACATAGTGTCCCATTCTCTTTCCGTCGTACTGATACCCGTTGCAGCCCATATGGTTCCGCGACCACTGTTGGGCCTGCCTTGGTAATACTCAGTCCGCCTCTGGGTCTGACCACATTCTTCATTTCGTCCTTTGGTAGTGGTGGCATCTTGCTGCCCCGGATAATCTTGCTTTTAGCTTCTTTATATCTATTTCGGTCCGACAGCGTATCTTGGTCGTCAGGGTGGGCCACGGACGAGTTTGCGCCAAGACGCCCGGAAGCGTTCTTGTAAACGCGCCGTTTGGCGACCGTTATCCAGCCAGAATCTTTCCCAAATCCTTCAGGGGCTAAATCATCCCCATCGTCTTCACTCTCCATCGCACAAAAAGCGGTGAACTAGCGCATACAGGCTAACGCAGGCCAGCGGCAGCAGCCCAGCGTCTCGTCGAGACCGGCGCCGTTGCGTTTAGCGTTAGGGTTAGCACTCAGTCCGGCGTGGTCGGCACAAGATCTGCGATAAATGTTCAGAAACTCCACCCACCTCCAAAAAACTGGTATCCACGTGTTCGGTAGAACTTCACTGAAATAATGCACGCAAAGTTCACGGGCCACCACTTCATAAACCTCCAAGAGGTCGAAAAAAAGCAGGAGCCGACCGGAGGGCGTCCGACCTACTCGGCGTCATCTTCCTTTTCCTCACGTCACTTCATACCAAGTTAAATAACGCGAGACATTGAAGTGCGATAAACAAGTTTTAGCAACAAACAAGCAACCAGTCTGAGTGTACGAACGAATGAATCCGTGCTGCCGTGCACTCGAAAATACCGGTAAAATTTTTAAATTCAGGCTAGAGGTCACGTGAAACATTGATGATGCTTAACACTGTTTGCATTTATAATGACGAAGAAATAGTAAACTTACTAACAAAGAGTACAATACTTAATTAGCAATGATAATTTTGCCCTCTTATGTAATAAAAATGCTTAGGTAATTGTAAGGGAGAGCTTGTAAGATAAAATGGCGCTTATTATGGCGCCTCTAGTGGGAAATGTTGGAACTAAAGTAAGCATCCCGAAGTGATTCTACTATGCTGGGTTCGTTGGCAGCGGCACGCGGTCGATTTTTTTCGCCCTCTGTCACCATTTGTTGAACTTGAGAGTATGCGGGGCCTGGGCCGAATATCACCGATAGTGTTGCGCGCGCAGGAAATATCCCCTAGCGCGACGCAAGCGCCGGTGCTCCCATCTCTGTTCAGTTCGCTGGTTACTCGCACCGCGGGAGGATACTTCAAGGCGCCGCCTTGCGTACATTCCTTTTTTATAAATTAAAAAGACGCCGTTCTCATAACTTTCCATTGTGCGAAAAGGCCCTAATCTTTATTACAGTAGAAACGCAGCAGCGAAAAGTGAACAACGTTGCAGAAAGTTTGCTATGTTCAACCAATATTATTTCATATAAACGGGTTCTTTTAAAAAATGATGGCCCAAAACACAAATGGCAACACCACCCGAGAGCGATGCAAATACTATGAGCACGCTTTATGAAAAAAAAAAGATTTTCATGGCGCCGAACGATGGGTAAAATGTCGCGATAAGCATTCCTCCCGGCCGCCATTGCACAAGGCTGCTCATTAGCATAATTCGCGCGGATCGTCGCACCACAAATTATCGCGAAAATCTCTGCAATGGTGGCCCAGCGCAACGTCACGCAGCGCCAGATTGACGCTTACGAAATGGCCCTTCCTGTGACGCTCCCCACAGCATATTCCTTCACGCAATCAGCGAGCTGGCATGGAGGCTATCTTCGATCGCCACTACATATTCGCGAAATTGCAAAGGCATTGTACTGGATTTTGTACGCTACCGCTCACTTTATTTTTGAAGCGCTAAAGTCGCAATATAGGTGCCAAGGACAAAAAGATGTATTAGTCCACAAAATTTGTAGCTCCACTTCACGTTTCGTCATCTTCATGAAAACACAAAATTGAATTTTGCAAAACTTCCGTTTCCCGGCACAAATTTCAAGGCACGTGAGTCTCTACAGTCAATCAGAGAGTCAACATGGGGGATAATGGCGGCCGTGCAGCCACCATGCGTGTCAAGAATAGCGCCCCAGGACTGCGACCGTAGCTCAAAAGCGGAAAGGGATGTTTTCGCTGCTAAACCCTCACAGTAGTTTGCGCGGTGCCAGTGCAGAGGACGGAACTTATAGGTCATGAGTGTGGAGGATAAACAAAATATCATATGCACCCGTATCATGTACATCTTCAATAAAAACTTAAAGTCCGAGGTATTGAAAACAACTTGACTTTGCAAGTTGGATTTTTACGAAATGTGAAGAACTGAACTTTCTCAGTCGTGTGCTTTGGACGGAAGGTGCTGTCTTCAGAAACCCACAAGTTAATCTTCACAACGTGCACTACTGGAGTGATAGGAATCCCCACTGGCTGGCAGAAACACCAACACCAGTGGTCGTTTATTGTGTAGTGCCGTATATTTGATAACAACATCATCAGACCCATATTTTTTGACAACACACTAACGACACCACGCTACCTCGATGACATCCTCAAGGGCCCAGTGAACAACAACAGTTGCAACGTTCCACTTGCGCAACTTCGGAACAACTGGTTTCAACGCGATGGTGCTCCTGCGTGTAGGAGTATCCAGGAATAGTGTTAAGCGAGATATATTACGGCGAATGGACAAGGCTTCAAGCTCGGCGCGATTTTTTTATGCTGTTACACTGGTTTCCCGTGAATAATCTGAAAAGGTGAAGCATACAGGACAATTCTGCTGGGCGTCTTAGTCAGTTATTAGCTATGTCTGATGGGGATCCCATATGGCTGAGGCGTACTCTATTTTATGGCGTATTAGTGTTGTGTATGCCAATTTGCGTAAGTGTACGGGAGCATATTTGAGGTTATGTTTAAGGAAACCAAGCGAACGGTTTGCAGAAGCGAGGATATGGTTAATGCGATTATTCCACGTCAAGTTAGGGGTTTGGTGTACGTCCAGATATTTGTAGCTGGACACTTGTTCAACAAAGCTCTCGTTTAAGATGTAAGCTGTTGATGTTCGGGGTGCCTTATTAGTAAAAGACATGAATTTAGCTTTTGCAAGATTTAGAGGCATTAGCCAAGTTGAACACCATACGTTTGTTGGGTTTAGGTCAGATTGAAGAATATCATGATCACAGTTAGAGTGTTTATTACGATATATGACGCAATCATCAGCAAATAGTCTGATATTCGATTGGATGCCGTCTGGTAGATCATTAATATAAATTAGAAAAAGTAGGGGCCCAAGCACACTTCCCTGTGGTACACCAGATGCTACGGGGACTAGAGATGAGTTGCGTTGTTAAAGGATGCAAATTGCATCCTGTTAGAAAGAAAGTCTTTTATCCATGTGACAACAGTAGAGTCAATGTTCAGCTGGTGTAAGTTTGTGAGTCGCACTCGGCAAAGTCGCTGCGTCGCGGCGTCTCCACAATAGTCATGACAAGTGTTAATTTCCATTTATACGTATATTGCACCTGTAACATTGATTTAACTTGTGTTACAGCGAAATATAACGCAGAAACAATCATAATATCACCACCAGAAGAATACACTTCGAAAGGTAACAGCATAACTGTTACATTTTGGTTGTAACGAAATTAGCGTGATTAAAGTGTAGGAGGCGGCTACATGTAATGTATTCATCCTTATCAATAAATAATTGATGGTCGTAACCACGAAACTACACAAACAATTCAACAATTATACAGATTGGATATGGTACAAGCAATGTACTAAATAATGTTTCGCAGAACAACATCAGGAAAAGCTTTTATAATAAAACACGATGCAACAACAAACGAACCCGTGCTTAGCTAACAGCGGAAGATTCTTTATCTCGTACAAGATTGTGTTTTAGCGCGGATTCTGACATTCGCTTCACATCGCAATTTTCATGTGGTGCGGTTTCTCCAGAAACGCCGACATAACTTCATCGACGCGTAGTAGAACTTGTTGTGTGGACATTAGAGACAGACATCTGCTGCTAGACATCTCATTCCGAAAATGTTCCTTGACTCTCTTCATTGTCGAGAAACTGCGTTCTGCAGCAGCTGTCCTCTTTGGGACCGTTTCCAATGCTTTGTGATTTGTACGAACGTTTGGGAACACACGTCGGTCTCTGTCACAATCAACTTGAGCATCCGTCACATAGCAGAGCAGCTCTTTCCCAGCTCTCGCATTACGCATAGCGATCTGTGCCGTTCTCACATCTTTGACGTAAATTCAAAGGCGGGCTGCACAGACTTAACGTTATCCTTGGTGGCCTCCTTGGTAGGACAAATTACCCCGGTGTTGTCCACTGGCTTGCAAGGCAGCACCCAAGAGAGGCTCTAAGAACTCCGATGTATGGAGTGAGCGTGGCTCCCGTGTACAGTGCTCTTCTGCAGAAATAGAAGAATAATTGTTCCGAGGTATCTGTTTGCCTACCAGCCGCGGCGCTTTACAGTTCACTCCGAACTCGGGCACTTTCTCTTATCATGCATAACCTTTAGAGACAGTCTAAGCGAGTTACCGCCGCTTTACCGCATCGTGTTTCTCGACACTTTACTAGGTCAATTCCGGAGATAGTGCAGCTTCGAAAAGGTAGGACCATATGCGCCCCTGAAATCACTGGTCACAGTGATGGTCCGGATAATACATATCATCGTCATCATAATCATCATCAGCAGCAGCTTATTTATGTCCAGTACAGGACGAAGGCTTCCCCCTTCCATCTCCAATTACCCCTGTCTTGCGCCAACCGATTTCAACAAGCATCCGCAAATTTCCTAATTTCGTCGCACCACCTAGTCTTCTGCCGTCGTCTACTGCGCTTCCCTTCTCTTGGTACCCATTCTGTCACCCTAATGGTCCAACGGTTATCTAATCTGCGCATTGCATGCCCTGCCCAGTGCCATTTTTTATCTTAATGTCTATTAAAATACCATCTATACCCGTATGCTCTCTAATCCAAATCGCTCTCTTTCTGTCTCTTGAAGTTATGCCTAGAATTCTTCGTTCCATCGCTCTTTGCGCGGTTCTTAACTCGTTCTCAAGCTTCTTTGTCAGTCACCAAGTCTCTGCGTCATGTGTCAGCTCCGGTAAAATGCACTGATTGTATACTTTCCTTTTCAATGATAACGGTAAGCTCCCAGTCAGGAGATCTCGATGCCTGGCGTGTGCGATCCAACCTATTTTTATTCTTCTGTGAATTTCCTTCACGTGGTCATGGTTCCCTGTGATTAGTTGACTTAGCTAAACGTACTCCTTCATAGACTCTAGAGGCTGACTTGCGATCTTGAACTCTTGTTCCCTTACCCAGTTATTTATCCCTATCTTTCTCTTCTGCATAATAATCTCCAGCTCTACTCTTACACCCTCCCCGTTAAGGTCCTTAATCATTTGTTGTAACTCGTCCGCAGTGTTGCTGAATGTTATCGGCAAACGGAAAGTTGCTGAGATATTCGCCGTCGATGTTTATTCCTAAGCCTTCCCAGTTTAATAGCTTGAATACTTCTAAGCACGCAGTGAATAACACTGGAGTGATTGTGTCTCCCTGTCGCACCCTTTTCTTTATAGGTATCTTCTGCTTTTTTTCTGTAGAATTAGGGTAGCTGGGGAACCTCTGTAGATATTTTCCAAGGTATTTACGTAAGTGTTCTGTACTCCTTGATTACGCAATGCTTCTATGACTGCTGGTATCTTTACTGAATCAAATGCTCTTTCGTAATCCATGAAAGCCATACAGAGGCTTATTGTACTCTCCGGATTTCTCGATAACCTAATTAATGACATGGATGTGAGCCATTGTTGAGTATCCTTTGCTGAAGCCAGCCTGATCCCTTGGTTGACTAAAGTCCAATGTTGCCGTTATTTCGTTGGAGATTACTTGGGTAAATATTGTATATAATACTGGGAATAAGCTAATGGGCCTATAATTTTTTAGTTCTTTAACGTCACCTTTCTTGTGGATTAGTATAATGCTTGCATTCTTACAGTTTTCTGGGGCCCTAGCAGTCGATGGACACTTCGTATAGAGAGCCTCCAGTTTTCCTAAAATTAGGGCTCCTCGATCTTTGATTAAGTCGAATGTTATTCGATCCTCTCCTGCCGCTTTTCCCCGTTTCATGCCTTTCAAGGTATTTCTGACCTCTTCTCTAGTTATAGGAGGAATTTCTGTGTACTGTTCATTATTGTTTCGAATAGAGCACGCCTGAGTCCTCTGGGTACTGTACAGGTCAGTATAGAATTCTTCCGCAGCTTTTATTATACTTTCGGGATTGCTCATGCTGTTATCCTGCTTATTATTCAAAGCATACATCTTGGTTTGTCCTATGTCAAGTTTCCTTCTCGTTGATTTCAGGCTGCGTGCAATTGTTACAGCTTTTTCAATCTTTCTCAGGTTATAGTTTCTAATATCCCTTACTTTCGCTTTGTTGATCAGTTTTGACAGTTCCGCGAGTTCTATCTTATCACTTGAGTTGGACACTTTCCTTGTTTTCGTTTCTTTATTAGGTCATTTGTTACTTGGGAGAACTTGCCTACTGGTTGCGTTGGTGCCTTGCCTCCCACTTCAATTGCTGCCTCTGAAGCCAGCCTCGTTACGGTTTCATTCATTACCTCCATGTTATCATCATCATCTGTTTGCTCTAAGGGTGCATATTTGTTTGTATGTACCAGCCTAAATTTGTCTGCTTTAACCCTTACTGCCTCTAAGTTGCTCTATTTTTTCTTGACCAATTTTACCTTTTCTATGTTCAAATTGAGGTGAATCCTAACCCTCACTAACCTATGATCACTGCACTTTATCCTACCTATCACTTCTACATCCTGCACTATGCCGGGGTCAGGGGAAAGTATGAAATCAATTTCATTTCTTGTTTCACCATTAGGGCTTTTCCAGGTCCATTTTCTGTTGGTACGTTTACTGAAAAAGGTGTTCATTATTCTCAGCTTATTCCTTTCTGCGAATTCTACCAACATCTCTCCTCTAGCGTTTCTAAAATCGACACCCTAGTTGCCAATTGCCTGTTCATCCGCCTGCTTTTTTCCCGCTTTTGCATTGAAGTCACCCATTACTACTGTATACTGCGTTTGCACTTGTCTCATCGCTAATTAAACATCTTCATAAAACTGATCTACTTCCTCTGCGTCGTGACTGGACGTTGGAGCGTAGATTTGTACTACGTTTAATCTATACCTCTTATTGAGTTTGATTACGACTACTGCTACCCTCTCGTTGATGCTGTAGAATTCATCAACGTTGCCCGCTATTTCCTTATGGATTAGGAATCCTACACCGTATTGCTGCTTATCCGGGAGACCTCTATAGCAGAGGACATGGCCGTTATTCAGCAATGTGTAAGCCTCACCAGTTCTTCTAATCTCATTAAGGCCGATAATATCCCAAACAATGTCTGAGTGTTCTTCGAAGGGTCTTGCTAAGCTATAGCCTCACTCGAGAGGGTTCGGGTGTTAAACGTTGCGAGGGTTAGTTTCTATTTGCGGCCTGTCCGGACCCAGGTATTTTTAGCACCCTCTGCTGCGTTGCAAGTCTAACCGCCGCCTTGGTCAGGTGCTCCGCAGCTGCTGGGGACTGAGGGCCATTGCTTAATTGAAGATATCATTAGGGAGGTTGAGGCCGAATACTGCACAAGGGAGGACAATTCCTGTTTTGGTGAGGGAGTGACTTTGTTGAAGCTTAGTAGGCCTTGCTAATTTGGTTGTACCTGGATTAGTATAGCCCCACTCGCTCTCGGCATCTTTCGCCGCTGTCAGGCGTCACTCCAAGTCTGCAGATGTAATGCGCTGGTGAATGTAAAAAGATAAATAAAAAAACAGGGGGAAGGGGATTTGAAGTTCCGACTACCGCAACGGAGCATTCGGCATAGCTCAGTAAGATAATCCCGCAGGCAGCAAGGCTACCTTGTCGCGGATAAGTACGGCCCAGAGGGCCCTGATCCGCTAATTTGCCCGCCTTTGGCGGGTTTTTGCCTCGAGTGTGTAGCGCCAAGATCTGTTCGCGTATGAGGTTCCTGGAATACGTTTCCAAGGTCTGTATCATCTAGCTTCCATGCATTGTAGGCTTATGAAGAGTCACGCTCCGATTGTTTCCACTTATGCATTGCTGCCACGTAGATGAAGTGACATAGGACGAACGCATGTACGAGACGCAGCAGATTGTCTTCTTCGAGGCCGTGGTGACGGTTGGCCACCCTGCATACTAGTCGTATTGCGTTGTCCGTCTTTGCCGTCAGCATGTGGACCGTTTGGATGTTTGATCCGCCCGCCTCGATAATCATTCCCAGTACTCGGATGGAGTCGACCCTGGGGATTGGGCGACCGTCTCTGGTGCGGACCGTCATGTTGCGCTCGGTTGGTGGTTTCCATTCCTTAGGTAATTTGCCTTGTCGTTTTGGGCTGTACAACAGCAGCTCCGATTTGGCGGAGGAGCACTTGAGGCCCGTGTGGTCGAGGTATAATTCGGCAGTTTCGACTGCCTCCTGCTGAGCGGATTCGATAAAGCCGTCCGACCCCGCGGAGCGCCAGATGGTGATGTCGTCCGCGTATACCGTATGCCGTATATACTGTTGTATTCAGTTTCGTTATTCGTTGGTGTTCTTTATTCTCCAGGGGGCGCTTCTGTTCTTCGTATATATATATATATATATATATATATATATATATATATATATATATATATATGGTTGCATGTGTTGAATAAGCGGCTTTTTAAATTGCGACGGCTGGAGTCTGGCTCCCACCTTCAAAATACCACATCGGCGACGAGGAAGTCGGGAACGAACCCCCAGCCCCGTTGCGCCGTCCGGATCCTCCCACCATGAGCTTCACCGGGCTTGCTCCGCCACCGTTTTTCCTTCCGATGCCCGGCCATCCATCATTGCCATGGAAGCAGTGGGAGCGGATGTTCAACGTGTACTTACTGGCATCTGGAGACGCCGCATTCAAGCCGGAGCAACGCGGAGAGTCAGCGTATTTATCAGACGCTACAGGCAGAGACCAGCACTGCAGCCCCGACAGCGCCAAGTGCCGCAGCACTCGCCGATGACAAGTCTGTCGTGGCCCTTCCTGACGAATACGACTCTGCACTCGCCGCATTACGGGACCCGTTTTCGACGTCATGCAATGTTATCGTCGGGCGTCATCTCTTTCCCCGCCGCAGCCAAAACACAGGCGAGTCCGTTCGTGACTTTGTTGCCGCTCTACGGGAACCAGCGTCACACTGTTCGTTTGCCCCGCAAGAGGATGCTCTGCGGGATCAATTCGTTGCCGGCGTAGCTTCCAATCGGGTACGTGAGCGGTTACTGCTCGAGGGTTCCACACTTTTATTCGAGAATTCAGTTCGAATTGCACTTCAGTTGGAGCTTTCAGCATCGGTCGAAGCAATTTCATTGCAGTAGCGTCGTAAACCATCCTCGCCAAAGCGTGAAGCAGCTCGTCTGTGTGGGGCAACGGGAAACTGTCTGGCACAATAGCTTTGTTGGGCTCTCGAAGGTCTACACATATCCTGATGCTACCATCTTTCTTGTTAACAACAGCAATGGGGCACACCCATCAGAAGCATTGATGCACTCGATGATGTCAAGGCTGAGCAAGTACTGAAGCTCATTTGATACTGGTGACCGGATAAAATATGGCAGACGGCGAAGCTTCGAAGTTACAGGCTGCACGCCTTGCCGCGTCTTGATGCGATGCGTGAAGCCCTTAGCAACCCCCAACTCGGGACTCAAAAGTGAACTGAACTCATGTGCTAAGGCTGGCGGAAGACTTTTGTCACGGGGCTGCGCGCTTGACGATGTGGAAACAGAACAGGATAGCGGGCCAGTGAAAATCGGAAGCGGAGCAACGGACGTGTATAAGCACTTGAGAGCAGAACCCTCAATGCGAAGATTCAAGGCTTTAATGACCTCAAGACCGATCAAACAAGTTCCTCGGTGAACAACATAAGAACGCAGTGACGCTGTGCGACCTTTAAACCCAACGTCTGCCTGGAAACAACCTAGCACGGAAATCGGTCGTTGAGAGTAGTCAAACAGAGTAACATGCGGAGCAGGCAGGAGCGGAACGCTCTGAAAATATCGACTGAATTCTTGCTCCGACAGGATTGAAACAGACGACCCTGAATCGACAAGGAATGTCAAAGTGACATTCGCGACTTGCACTTGAATATGAATTACGCTAGGCGCGGAACGTTGCATAGTCAAAACTTGTTCAGCACTGCTGGATGACGAAACATCTTCATAAAATTCAACTTCACGGACTCGGCCTTACATTCGAGTTCGTTTGCGGTTGCATACTCTTCGAAAGTGGCCCTTGCGATCGCAAAACGAACAAGTCTTGCCATGCGCTGGGCACTACGGCGCTGACGTGTTGTGGTTCTGCGAGCCGCATCGGAAACAATGTGGCGAACCGGAGCGGCTACTGTGTTCTCGGTTCCGCTCAGGGGGGGGGGGGGGTTCCACTGCGGCACACGTCAGCTGCCCGCGCTCGTCGTTAAATTCTGCTGAAAGTGGACTGCGCGCTGTGAATGTGTTTATTTGCGAAGAATGCGAGGATGGTTTACGACGCTACTGCAATGAAATTGCTTCGACCGATGCTGAAAGCTCAAACTGAAGTGCAACTCGAACTGAATTCTCGAATGAAAGTGTGGAACCCTCGAGCAGTAACCGCTCACGTACCCGATTGGAAGCTACGCCGGCAACGAATTGATCCCGCAGAGCATCCTCTTGCGAGGCAAACGAACAGTGTGACGCTGGCTCCCCTAGAGCGGCAACAAAGTCACGAACGGACTCGTTTGTGTTTTGGCTGCGGCGGGGAAAGAGATGACGCTCGACGATAACATTGTATGACGTCGAAAACTGGTCCCGTAATGCGGCGAGTGCAGAGTCGTATTCGTCAGGAGGGGCCACGACAGGCTTGTCATCGGCGAGTGCTGCGGCACTTGGCGCTGCCGGTGCTGCGGTGCTGGTCTCTGCATGTAGCGTCTGATAAATACGCTGGCCCTCCGCGTTGCTCCGGCTTGAATGCGGCGCCTCCAGATGCCAGTAAGTACATGCTGAACATCTGCTCCCACTGCTTCCATGGCAATGATGGATGGCCGGGCATCGGAAGGAAAAACGGTGGCGGAGCAAGCCCGGTGAAGCTCATGGTGGGAGGATCCGGACGGCGCAACGGGGCTGGGGGTTCTTTCACGACTTCCTCGACGCCGATGTGGTATTTTTGAAGGTGGGAGCCAGACTCCAGCCGTCCCGATTTAAGCCATTCATCTGGTCTGCCAAAGCAGACAGCAGCTTCAGGAGGGTCAAGGAAATGCTTTCGTCCAGATGTTCGATCCGTCGCGGCCAGTCATTGTGTCGACCGACGGGTCCGACTGTGGGCTGGGAGCAGTCGTGCAGCAACAAAGTGGATACGAGCTCCGCACAGTCGCTTTCGCATCTCGTACGCTGTCGCCTGCGGTGAGAAAATACTCAGTCGGTGAACGAGAAGCTCTTGCATGTATCTGGGCATGTGAGCGATGGCACACGAACCTTTGGGGTCGCCATTTCACAATTAGAAGAGACCACCAGGCACTGGTGTCCTTGCTGTCGTCACAAGGACATGGAAGACGCGCACTCCGAATTGCACGCTTGAGTGCACGACTGCTTTGCTACAATTTGACTGTTGAATACCGCAAGGGGTCCACAAACACTGTAGCAGATGCACTTTCTTGGCTACCAGCTCCTACCTCGGAGGCAAAGATTGCAAATGAGGAAGAAATTGTCTCGTTCATTGAGCCAGCCTGCGTGACAAATGAGGTGTCCAGGCAGGCAGCCCTCGACGACAGTTGCCTGGAAGCCATCAAGTCATTCGTGCTGAGTTCCTGGCCGCCAAAGAAGTGCATACCAGAAGTTGCGAAACCATTCTACCCCATTCGGGAAGAACTTTCTTTTGTCGATAACCTGCTACTGCGTGGAGGGCGCCTCGTTGTTCCGTCCTCCCTCATGGCTCAGGTGATCAGCACCACGCACGAGATGCATCCGGGTATCACGCGCACGAAGGCGCGACTGCGTGAGTGGTTCTGGTGGCTACGAATGGATAAGCAAGTGGAAACGGCAGTGAAAAACCACATCTGCCTGGAGGCCAGGGGCGTAGCAAGGGGGGGGGGGTAGGCTTGTGGGGCTTCAGCCCTGCCCCCCCCGAAATTTTTTCGTGCTGGGACGAACCGCCCACCAAAACAACCCATGGCGCCGGAAATCATTCTGAATTTTCTCTAGAGTGTATTTTTCGCGCCCGAAACAACATTTTGGCGCGAACATTGTGAACTCGGGCTGGATTTAATGGCAACGCCCATGCACCTGGAGTCGCATAACGCAAAGATGCCCATACGAGCACAAAGTTTCAAGAACGCTTTGATGGCGAGCGGGCCCGCCGCGGCATCTGGCAGCGGCCGCAGAATCTACGGAGTGCATGGATATCAATTAAGAAATTTTAGAGGTATAAAGATCACATATTGTTTTCATGTGAAAGGTGCATTGATATTTCCAAAGTCGTGCTTTACATTTTAATTTCCGGATCTTTGAGGGTTTATTGTTCTTATTAAAATTTGATGCCAAAGCTACATTTACTTTTCTAAAGTCGTAAGTCTGACCATACGACGAAATAACCCAAATCAATACACTATCAGACAAGTTGGCAAAGCACGCAGTGAGGTCCGATGAGACGAAGCGTTGTGATGGTTCATATTTGCCATCATGTCATAGAAAAGAATATCAACATCTTTTTTACCTGCGCCAAAGCATCCATGCATGTCAAGACATTAAAGCCAGCAAAGGTAACTGTGTCCTTATTTATTTTTTCTACTTTGAATTTTATTCGGCAGGACACATTAAGCCTCTCCAATTTTTTGTTCTCGCTACCCGCGGGCTACCAGAGCCAGCCAGAGGTCATGCATTTTTTATGTGTTGCCCTGCCAATCTCACGGCGCACTGCGGTGCGCATTCGTTTTTCTGTGGCCGAGCGGATTTTGGCCTCAGAGAGTTTTGGACGCTTTCTGGCTAGCAGACGAGAAAAAGAAGCAATGGTCGCTCGCCGTGACCACTTTGGGGACTCGACAGATTGCAACGCGTTCGCTTGAAGGCATCACCATCGTTTTGATGTTATCGCAACGTGTACGGCAAGTCTTATCTCGCCAGTGTTGGATAACGAGCAGCATGCATATGGTTCTCTGTTGACCAAGCATCTCATGTTTTCTTCGATATTCCTAAGGTAGCTACATTAGGTGCCCGAAGTAGGCATTCGATTGTGGCCGAGATGCTTTCCTTTGCGTTTCTTCATATCAGTGCCCCTCCCCCCCCCCCCCCCCCACACACACAGAAAGACATTGTTGCCGCGCAGCGAAGTGTCGCATGCTGAAAGTTAGATTTTTTTACTACTTTTGCGAAAAGTAATGGGCCATGGGACTCTTCACTTGCCGGATACTCTTACTATATTATTCATATCATGAGAAGCCAACAAACACTGACACCAAGCACAACTTGGGGGAAATTAGTTGTGCTTAATAAATGTAATGAAGAAACGATAAATGGACGATGGTAGATCAGTCTTGCGTGCGCAACGGAGAAAAGCGGGAAGGAAGCGCGGCGCCTTCCCTTGCGCGCCATGCATCGGGGGAGCGGAGGGAGGGGGGGTGCAGGCCTTAGGATTCTGTGATCTGTGAATCTCTGATTGCGCAACATGTTTATTTGCCTTGTTTGACGCATTACATAGGGTGTTTTAGCTAACTTGAGCCAGAGTTTAAAAATATGCCGGTGCACTTTAAGACGACGCAACCAAATGCATGTTGCTCACTTTTGTATGCATTGTGTAGCTATTTTTGTATTTTGTTTAATTATATGATTAGTTATGATGAACTAACTAACCTCCGAAGCAACGAAGCTAGGAAAAAATTCCAATTAGAAAGTTTCAGAGCGTTTTGCAAAGCGTCCGAATAAACAGTTTCTGCCTTTCTATCTATTAAGTATTAGCGTTTTTCAGCTCACTGCAGATTCCCACGAAATGCAAAAAACACAACGTGACATGCCCGCTTGCATGTCGTGATTGCACTGCTCCCGAGCTTTCCGCGCACAGACAGCTATAGGTGCACTAGCTGCCACTTAAAAAGCGTCAGATCAGCGACGCAAGCGTTGGCTGTTCGATTTAAGCAAGCAGCCACTATCTCCTGTGCTGTGTAAAGCGACTGATGGACATGGTTGTAGCGGTAGGTGGTAATTCCAGACAGCGATAAACAGACCATCGTGCATCGGCCGCTAAAGCGCGAGCAATTTTGTGATGCATTTTTCCAACGAGGACAAGCAAACATGATCCCTGCCGTAGTAGCTGCAGGCTACTACGACAGAGACGGCAAGCTGCAAGAATATTCCGAAGTTGGCACCCGGGTACGCGACTGAGCCCGATGACAATATTCAACACCTACGAGTCGCTGAAGCAAAGCGGGAGCTTCACAAGAAAGAGGCAGAGAGCTTGAGTCATAAACAATGAGGTTCGCTCCAACGTTTTGTCTTTCGTGGTAGCTAATCCACATGCTAGCACGCGCAGCGTGAGCGCACAGCTCGGTGTGTCCGACTCAACTGCCTGGATGATTTTGAATACAGATGGACTGCACCCTTATCACCTGCAGTTGCATCAATGCCTGGAGTCTGTGTCGTATCTGGCGCAGCGCTGGCTTCGCATCTATGGCACGTGTGACGTGACAGCTATCGGTATCGCCCATGACACATTGTGGTGAGGGAACACACCCTCTCCCACTTAGTGTATATATACACGGCTGTTGAATAAACGGGGACGCTTTCCGCTCCCCTTGCTTGGTGCCTCTGGTCATGTCTTGCCTGCAGCACCGCACCATACATGGTGTCAGAAGTGGGATCAACGCCGACGTCCAGTCTTGGTGAACCGACGATTATACTACAAGACCAGCCCCATGGACTTCCTGAAGCCACCAGGCCCGCTGAGCTCGGCTGGTGAAATTGCCAAGAACTGGCAGGCATTCAAGCAAAGGTTCGAATTTTTTCTCGCCGCGTCAGAACAGCCAACCGGCAAGCCTCGAACGGAACCATGCAAGACAGCACTTCTGCTGAGCGTTGCAGGCGAGGAAGCCATCGAGATCTTCATAAGAGCATCAGAGCATCATAACCAAAGTCACCGAGCCCACAGACTGGGTAAGCCCATTGGTCATTGTTAGAAAGAAGGACGGGAAAATTCGAGTATGTATCGACCCCAGGAGGATTAACCAATGCATCACGAGAGAACATTACACAATGCCGCGAAGAGAAGACATAGAGGCAGAGTTAGCGGCGCTACAGTTTTCACCCGTCTTGACGCGAACTCTGGTTTTCACCAAATTCCATTGGACAACGAAACCTCGCGAATTTGCACCTTGGCAACGCCATTCGGGCGCTACAGATTTCTGCGCTTACCGTTTGGTATAGCATCGGCGCCTGAGGTATTCCAGAAAACGCTAAATGAAATTGTTGAAGGCCTTCCTGGGGTCAGAGTATACGTTGATGATGTACTGGTGTGGGGGTCGTCGAGGCAGGAGCATGACAGGCGGCTGCAGTCGGTACTGCAAGCAGCAGAACGCGGCGGTCTGACATTTAATCCGAACAAGTGTTCCATTGGTGTCGGTAACATCGAGTTTCTTGGTGACGTCATTGACCAGGAAGGCATCAAACCAAGCCCGTCACTGAAAAAATCAATGATTCAAATTCCTCCGCCGACCGACAAGCTCGCAGTACAGAGGATGCTAGGAACCGTGAATTATTTCAGCAAGTTTATGCCGTCACTGGCCCAAAGGACGACGCTCCTCAGAAATCTTATAAAGCAGAATACTGCGTTTGACTGGACGCCTAATCACGCTGAAGAGTGGAGGCAGCTTTGCGAAAGTATAAGTAGAGCGCCTTTACGAGCCGTGTTCGACCGAACAAAAGCAACAAAGGTGTCATGTGATGCATCGCAAAACGGAATCGGCGCAGCGCTATTGCAGTGCCACCAGGATACATGGAAGCCAGTCGCGTATGCCTCGCGGGCACTTAGAGTGCGAACAACGTTACTCGCAATTTGAAAAGGAGGCCCTCGCGGTGGCATATGGATGCGAGAAGTTTAACTATTTTGTCTACGGTCGGTCGTTTATTCTAAAAACTGATCACCATCCTTTGATCGCCATCTCGCAGAAGGCCATTGGCGACATGCCCCCGAGGTTGCAGCATTTTTTCCTGCGCCTTCTTCGTTATGACGTAAAACTTCAGTTCACACCAGGGAAGCAACTGCTTCTCGCTGACATGCTGTCACGTGCAACAACCGGACCCATCACGGAAAACGACGTCATCAACGACGACACTGAAGTGCACGCAGTAAGTGTTGTTTCCTCACTTGTCACCGATAACACCTGGAAGAGGTTGGCTACGGAAACTAGTCGGGATGAAGAATTAAAGCAAGTTCTTGTAGACTTGGCGGCAGGAAAAGCACTCCAAGGCCATTGGAGCTCTTTTGAAGGAGAGCTTTCTCACGTGAACGGTGTCCTCTTAAAAGGGTGCAAAGTTGTAATTCCGGCTACGATGAGGAAAGAAACATTGGAACGCATTCATCAAGTCATCTGGGCATCTGGGCATAAGCTCTCGCCGCGCCAGTGGGCGCGGCGAGAGCTTAGGAACCATGTGCCTAAAGAATCCGTTTTTGTTCCTAATACAGGCCCTGATTTGCATCACCAACAGCGATGCAGCCGCAGCTACAGAGTCCGATCCAGCTGTATGGAAACTGACGGAATTGCGCGGCCACCAGCGCACTACATCGACAGGCTTTTCTGCTGACGACACGCCGGGCCTGCGCAGCTGGACGACGCACTTGGACCAGCACCGAGCGCCACCATCCGCTACGTCACAGCTATCGGATGTTATAAAAACAACGCAAGAGCGGCAATCGACCAGTGGGCGCGGCGAGAGCTTAGGAACCATGTGCCTAAAGAATCCGTTTTTGTTCCTAATACAGGTGAGAGACTACCGCCATGATTCTGGCTATAGTAGTGACGATGTGTGTCTTTTGCTCTTGCCGTGCCCACGGCCGTTTATAGATGCGTTAATTAATGTGTACCATTGTTTTGTGGACTTACTAGCTTCCTGCGGGGACGTTGAATTGAATCCAGGCCCCTCTACCGAAATCATGCTGCAAAAAATTATGGACGACTTGCGAGAACTTAAGGAAGGTGTGGCCATATCAAACCGGCGTCTAGATGAAAGTAATGATAAGTTAGCTTCCATTGACCGAAAAGTAGAGGATATTTCGGCTACTGTTAAGACCTACACAGTCAAGGTAGACGACCTGCAGAAAACCGTTGATAGCCTACTGTTAAAAGTAGATGACCTCGAAAACCGAAGCCGAAGGAATAATTTAATACTGTATGGTCTACCTGAACCGAAGGAAGAAGCACACCAATCTTTGGAACGAGAGGTTTCGACAAAAATCCTTGACAGCGTACTAAATGTTTCAATTGAGCGAGCTCATCGAATAGCGAAGCCTTGGGACGACAAATTCCGCCCCGTAATATTCAGGCTAGTAGACTACCGAGACAAATTAAAAATACTGAAAGAGTGTAAAGCTTTCAAGAACACTCCATACAGCATCTCAGAGGACTTCTCTCCTAGAGTCCAATCAATAAGAAAAAAGCTTTGGACCTGGACAAAAGAGAACCGAGACAGAGGCGACAAAGTATTTCTATCCTTCGACAAGGTTAGAATCAATGGCAATACATTCAGATGGGACGAGGCACTGGACAGGGCAGTTCCCTCAGCAGCAAATTGACATAGCCGGTCTAATTCCAGTCAAAAACAGCACGAAAGTAAGACTAAAGCACATTTGTTAGAGTTACCCCACGTCTTCAGTCCGCTAACTGTTTTAAATGTTAACGCCCGGAGCGTTGTGAAAAAGTCTGATGACCTTGAGAGCCTACTTCTTAGTTACAATCCTGACATCACGCTTCTAACAGAAACATGGCTTCATGATGCTATCCCTGATTCTGACATAATACCCAGCTCGTACAACATAATTCGCCACGACCGTGGCTCGAGAGGGGGTGGTGTCGCGACCATAATTAAAAATGGCATCCCATTCACATCCATTCCACACAATACTTCTGCTGAAATGGTTTGGATTGTAGTGCCGTCTTTCAAATGTAAGGTTCTTATTGGCGTAGTATACAGGCCTCCGAATGCAGATATCTCAATTTTGGAATCGCTGCATGATTTTCTTTACGTCCACAGTAAACACTATACTCATATCATCTTATGCGGGGACTTTAATCTACCGATGATAAACTGGGACGATCTCTGTGTTCGGCATTCTTGTCAACATGCTGAAATGCTGCTCGATTTGGCGTTTTCTTTTAATCTAAAACAAGTAGTAGGAACACCTACACGTGTTACTTCAAGCTCAAAAACTATCCTCCACCTTGTTCTTATATCTGAAGCAGTCAGTGAAATAGGATTTACTGTAGAAGTTTTACCAGGCATATCAGATCATGAAGCGATTCTGCTTAAAAGCAATCTACAGCAAAATATTATCCGTTGCCCAGACAAAGAAGTCTTGGATTTTGGGAGAGCTGCTGATGAAAGTCTAATCGACTACTTAGAGCAAGATTTCGACATTTTTCTTAAAAAATCAAATGAAGGTGTAACCTGTGTCAATGATTTATGGATGCATTTTAAGGACGCTGTGCGGGAATGTATGTACAGGTACATTCCAACAAAACGCAAGAGAATGGCCCGCAATAACCCTTGGATCACTCGGGACATACTGCAGCTAAAGCGCCGCTTAAAACGCTTGTCACGCCCCAATAGTTGTGTCGATCGTTCTGTGCTACCGTCAATGCGTACCGAACTTAGGAAAAAAATAAAAGACTCAAAGTACCATTTTTTCAATGTTAAACTACACTATTTTTTATCTAACGCCCCAAGACAGTTTTGGATGCACATAACCGAGATAAAGAACCCGGTCACCAAAATCAGATTGAATGATACCGAGACCAGTGACAACGAGAATATTGCGGAAGCGTTCAACGAGTACTTTGCTTCGGTATTTCTACGCGGTACTGAAGACGATAGCCTAGAATTTTCAGGTTCTGGCTGCGAACTTCCAGACCTTTTTATTTCCGAAGAAGGTATCCTTTCGTCCCTATTAAACATAGAGATAAAGAAATCTGCTGGTCCTGATGACATACCAAATAATTTTCTTTTTAGATATGCGGAGTGGTGCGCAAAGTATCTGTACATAATATTTAACGAAAGTCTAAAGCAAGGTGTCCTTCCTAACGATTGGAAAGCAGCAAAGATAATTCCCATCCATAAGTCCGGAGATAAACTCAGTATTACTAATTACAGACCCGTCGAGCTTCTCTGCACCGCTAGTAAGGTGATGGAGCACTATGTTTTTAAGCACCTGAGCACCTTTCTGGACAACAATTTCTTTTCGGAAAAACAGCATGGATTTCGGCGTGGCCTATCTACAGTTACTCAGCTTCTACATATTACCAATGAAGTCATGGCAGCGCTGGACTGCGGCGGGCAAATAGATGTGCTTTTCCTTGATTTTCAGAAAGCATTTGACCGTGTTTGTCACCAAAGGCTAAAGCTCAAGCTACAATGTGCGCTGAAAAATGAACAAATTCTTCGCTGGCTTGACTCTTATTTAACTAATCGAACACAATATGTCCGTATAGGAAACTCATTTTCTTCACCTGCTCCCGTACTTTCCGGTGTACCGCAAGGTTCAGTACTTGGACCTCTTCTCTTTTTGATTTATCTGAATGACTTGTCATTTGACTCCCCGGTACGATGCCGGTTCTTCGCTGATGATTGTATTGTGTACCACAACATTCAATCACCCCATGATCAGACTGCTATACAGGATTACCTTAATGCAATCGATAATTGGTGTCAATCCTGGCGTATGAACTTAAATGCCTCAAAATGTACTCAAATTATGATTACAAGAAAGAAAGCACCATCAATTTGTACATATAAAATCAATAATGTAGCAATTAGGACGGTTGACAAATTTAAGTATCTGGGTGTAGTTATTGACTCGAAGTTAACCTGGAACGCTCATGTCCAATACGTCGTTTCGGCGTCGCTAAGGAAGCTATGGCTAATTAAACACCGGCTCAAACATTGCACTAGTAGGACTAAACTCGCTGCCTACACGACACTCATTAGACCACTGCTTGAATATGCCGATGCTGTCTGGGATCCCCACACAAAGACCGGTGTCAACAACATTGAAAGCGTGCAAAAGAAAGCCCTTAGATTTATTTATAATATTTATAATAGACGAGTCTCGATCACTGATCTCAGAACACGGTCTGGCCTCCCATCGCTAGAATTTCGGCGTAGACTGCATCGCCTACAAACTTTGTTTAATATCGTTAATAAACAAACAAAAATGGATCCCGACATATACATCAATTTTAATAAAACAAGAGAAACCAGACGCAAGCACAGCAAAACGATTGTGATGCCACCGACTAAAACTACTGCTTATCGCTTCTCGTTTTTTCCTCGAACTATAGCAGAGTGGAATGCTCTACCGCAAGAAGTCGCTTGTATGTCCTCGGTTGAATCATTTGTGTCTGCCGTACAATCTTTGCAATGAAGCGTGTTCGTTTTAGAATCACCATTTTCCTATTTATGTAAATTTTGTACATGCTGCCTTTCCCGATGCAATAGTCTGTATATTTAAGCATTTTTTTTTATGGTTCCTTGTAACCCATGTTTTTGTTATTTTGACTTGCAGTGCCGACTTTGTATACACTCACTCCTGCCTGGACTGCCAAGAGGCAGTTGGCAGTATCTAATAAATAAATAAATAAATAAAATAATAAATGCAAATCACGGCCCAGGCATCTCGTCTTCTGGCCAGGAATAAACCGTGACATAGAAACTTTCGCACAGGCGTGTTCTGCATGCAAAACGTACGCGTACAGACAGCCCCAAGAGCCGTTAAAGTTACGCCCAGTACCTGATAAACCGTGGCATCGTGTCGGCATCGATATTTTTGAGCATGGTGGACGGTCATACCTGTGCGTCTACGACGCGTTATCAAACTTTCCTGAAGTACAGCTGCTAAAAGATACTACCGCGAAGACGGTCATTGAAGCAACAAGTGCAGTATTTGCTAGATACGGCATACCAGTTGAAGTTTGTTCGGATAATGGCCCACAATTTCCTAGCCACGCTTTTGCTGCATTTGCCCGAAGGTACGACTTCAACCACACCACTTCTAGCCCTCGGTACCCCCAGTCCAGCGAACTGGCGGAAGGAGGCGTGCAAGTAGTTAAGAGGATTTTAAAGAAGAGCACTCAAATGAATCGCGATTTTTGGCTTGGTCTTCTTGCCTACAGATCTACTCCAATGGAACCCGGACCATCACTTGGCGAAGTACTTCAAGGAAGACTACTACGGACAACGTTGCCCGACGTCCGGCCCTGCCCAGGTCGCAGCGTACAGAAGCATCGTCAGACCGACCGTTGCAGCCGACGACTACCACCACTCAACCTCCGAGGCACGGTACGCATCAAAGGGGAGTGGGCCACCAAAGGTCAAGTCGTTCAAGCTGCGACATATCCCCGCTCGTATAACATAATCACTGAAGACGACACATTCTTGCGGCGCAATCGGCGACATCTGCTGCCTACAAGAGAAGCTTTTCGACAAAGAGGCCTTTGTGACTCCGAGGAAGACCTCCGCCAAGCGGCTGACGGAAGACCTTCACCATACAGCAGCAACAGTGCCTCCGAGTCACCGGCCACAACTGGCCACATTCCCGCCTCATCCAACGCTCCTGCATGCTTGCAGGAGAACCAAGAACCTGCGTTCAGAAGGTAAACCCGAGAGCGAAGGCCCCCACAGAGGCTTACTTATAATCGAAGCTTTGTAAGTTCCCTAAATGGCGTTCTCAATGTTCGTTTCTACTTATGTTCTTTCCTGTGTTTCTTTTTTTTCCTGCTTTGAAAGAAAAGGGGATGTATCGTATCTGGCACAGCGCTGGCTTCGCATCTATGGCACGTGTGACGTGACAGCTATCGGTATCGCCCATGACACATTGTGGTGAGGGAACACACCCTCTCCCAATTAGTGTATACATACACGGCTGTTGAATAAACGGGGACGCTTTCCGCTCCCCTTGCTTGGAGCCTCTGGTCATGTCTTGCCTGCAGCACCGCACGATACAGAGTCAAGGGATCTTCAAAAGAGGCTCAACTTTGCGAATTGGATTTTGATTCAAGAGGAGCAGGATTCTGGCTTTCTCACCAAGGTATCCGGACTGACGAGATGAACTTTTCCTGAAGTTGCCAAGTTGATATCCACAACGCACACTATAGAAGTGAGCAAAATCCCCACTGGCTAGGAATATCCCGCCACCAATATCAGTGGTCTTTTAACGTTTGGTGCGGAATATATGACAAGCACAGTCATTGGCCCAATGTTTTTAACAACACTGTGACCGGCGAGAGGTATATCAGTTCCTCAAAGGGCAGGTTGAAGACTTCTGCTGCAAGATGCCACTAGCCCAGCTTGGCACAATGTGGTGTCAGCACGACGGGGCCAGTCAAGCACGACAGTCAAGCACGAGCAAGCCTTGATGTCACTTTCCCAGGGCAGTGGATAGGGAGAAAAGGGCCTGTGCTGGGGCCGGCAATGTCATCCGACCTCAACCCTCTTGACTTGTTCTTCTGGGGCTATTTTAAGTATCACGTATACACGACGGAAACGACGACTACAGAAACATTACAGGGGAAGATGATTGAAGTCTGCCGCAGCATTTCACCGACGGTGCTCAAGGCAGTGACAGCAAGCGTTCTCAGAAGGTCCCAGTGTTGTATCGCTGCAGAAGGTGACTTTTTAGAGCGCTTGCTGTAAAAGCGCATTAAAAATAAACGTAACTTCAATAAAAGACTCCGTCTGGTCATTAATGATACTCTTATGCCACCATTTTCAGCCTTCTGCAAACTGAGTTTATTTTTTATTTAGGGATGTTGAATTTTCTTACAGGTATCGCGAAGTGATGGACCTGTTGCTTCCGGCAGCACAAGCGATAACAGCTGCGTCTGCTTATCGCTATAACGAAGTTTTACAAGGGAAGCACATCGCTGGCGTAAACGGCACAGCCGACGCCTACGTGGTTGCCCTGTCGCATTTTAAGTGGTAGCGCGCCTATCGCTGTTTGTGCGATGAACGTTGGGGAGCAGTGCAATCACGACGCGCAAGTGGGCATGTCACTAGTCTTGTAGTTCGCGGGCATCATCAGTAAACTGAAATACACTAATACCTAATACATATACAGAAAGACAGAAACTGTCTATTCGGATGCTTTGCAAACCGCTCTGCAATTTTCTAAATAGATGTTTTTCCTTACTTCGTTACTTCAGAAGTTGGTTTAATAATCTTGACTAATAATATAATTAAGCAAAATACAAAATGTAGCGTGACACACTACGTACAGAAGTGAGGAACATGCACTTGGGCGCGTCGTCTCAGAGTGTATCGGCATATTTTTAAACTCGGGCTAAAGTTAGCTGAAGCACCCTGTATAAAGTGACTTTTGGTTAGATACGTAGATATATTGGTTACTTATACGTATATTTATTTATCTTGTTGCGACGTCTTGTGGATACATGCAGTGAACTTTCTTTTCAGAGACACTTTTTTTTATTTTTAACAATCTTTATCTTTGCATTTGTGTATTCCATTGTACTTCGAATTTCTAATGTATATTTTGCAGAACTGCTGCTTTTTATATCCGATCTCTGTTGCGACTACGATTTCGGCCCAGTTACAATACGCAACCGGTGACAGCCGCTCCTGCGCAGTACATCGAAATGGACAGCGTCACTGAGATTTTCCCCTGGCCGTTGCATATCTACAAAAATGTAAACAAGGCTTTCGAATGACAAAGTATCATTAACATATCTGTCCTCAACTTGTTCATTTCACGGCGTTTACATTTATCATATCATTGTGATGATCCTAATATGGGGCAAAGGTTCGTGTACTCAATGGTTCGGTTGGTTCTCTTAGGCGGAGCCTCCGAGA